>NC_143484.1:40911736-41224775 GCF_027475165.1 Benincasa hispida | reverse complement strand
CGAGAGAGAATCATGAGGCGTAGAAGCAGAGAGCGGGCCGACTCTCGCGAGAGTGAGATTATCTTTTGAACATGAGTAGAAAAACAGTGTAAAAGCCTGGGCAGCAAGAGATTGCTACCAGGCTCTTTATTCTACTTGCATTGTTATTTTGTACTTCATCTTTAAATTTATACAATGGAAATTCTTATTCTACATCCGTTCACTCTCTTAGCATGCATGAGTAGCTAAACTAGTCGAATGGGTTGAGAAGAACTAAGCTAACATGACCTAGGAAGTTCATTGCTTGCGATTGTCTTGTTTTATGTTGTGCCCAACACCCTTTAGAGCTACTCGAGAGAGAGAGTCTAAAGAAAGAACCTAATGACTCAAGAGAGCTAGGTTAGAATCTAGACTCGAGAGAGCAAGATTAGAACTGCATAAACAAGAGATAGAGACTTAGAGATAAGCTCTATTTGTCAACCTGCATCGCATGCAACCTAGAGATAGGAATGATATTATGTGATCGCCTTATTTGTGTGTGTGTCATTTTGTCATCGCATAAATAAGAATAGAGGCTTATGTGTAGGTCCTATAGACTTATCGCATATATTGCATGCGTTCTAGCCTTAGAAGTTGTGGCATTCGCACCGAGAGGTGGTTTACTGTTGCATGCATGTTGCATGATCGCATTGCATGAACACATCTTAGGAAGTGTTGGCCGAAAATTTTCTCAACCCGTTCACTGCATACTCATCGCATCTTTCGTTTATTCAGCTCTTTTCAAACTTCGCCGCATTTGTTTATTTTTCACTACCTCAAACAACAACCTCAACAACTATTGATTTATTTGGTTACCGCAAAGTTTTCCTAAAAATTACTACCGCAACCTATTTTCCAAAGTTCCTGATTTCGACGCTGGATTTACCAGGAAACTCAGTGGAGTTTACACTTGGATTTCACTGAGAAAACTTGAGTGCTCAACGCATTTTCATCAACGCAATTCATCCATAATTCCACATCATAAAATAACGCATCAGTAATATATATATTTGAATATATAATATTGAGTTTTTGAGTTTTTACAGAGATATACAATAAACTAGGGGATCACATATTGATGGTTTACCATTCGGTATCACATACCCGATTTTTCTCCCACTTGCCCTAGGTTATATACCTGGTATTCCTAGTCTTACTAGAAGATTCTCAAACACTTTAGCCGAGAGAATCGCTATATACATGTTAGTATACAATAGATTTCTTATTCAACTATATGAGGAATGCATCTTATTTTCACAACTCTTGTTTCTCAATAATGGCTGGGAAGTCATATGTTCCTCACACTACATCAAGGTACTCTTAACTATTTGAGTAAGATGCATTTGACTTGTTCAAAACAACTTTTATTTACAGTGTCAGTTTTAATCAATAACTCTTTATTGATATATACAAACTTTTATGGAAACAAATAATACATGGTGATCTCGAACAATATTCCAACTCTAAAAGGTTTGATATTAACACTTACATTGATCTTTTCAGATTTCTGAACTATGTAAACAACTTTTACATATCATAAACAACTTTTATGAGTTCTCTATATCTCATATCGATTTCAGAAATACCTTAAATTGGAATGATGTTTAAAAACAATTAAGGTAACTAGGCATAGAAAGTTTTCACTGGATTTCATGTTCTATCAAATAGTCCTAGAAATTTCAAACTTTCTATACTTTGATCCAATTGAAGTATTTCGGTTTTATTTTACCTAACAAGTTTTGTACACTTTGAACTTTTCAAGTGTTCTAAACTTATCACTTTAGGTTAAATAACTACTTGCCTTTATTGATTTCTAGCCGTTTTAAATATCTAAATATTTGCAAATGGTATTTAACTAAGTTGGTTCTAACAGAAGTTGCTTTGCTATAGAACAAACATAATTTTTGCTAATGAACATTCCATTTAGAATAAACATTTATACAATTTGTTCTTTTACAACAAGACAAAATAACTTTTATTACAGTAACAAAAGTAGATAAGATCATCTTCAAATAGCAACATCTCCCACTGGTTGAGTACAACAAGCAATGTTTTGTTTTATCTGCTCTCTTCTCTGCAAGGTACTGAGGGCAGTTTCTCTTCTAGTGCCCTTTTTCTTTGTAGTGGAAACACTTTTCTTTATCTACAGCGTTAGCCTTGCCTTTTTTACCAGCGATTTTCTTATTCCATTTCCCCTTGTTCTTCTTAACAGGAATACTCTTATTATGTGAAGAAGAAGCAACATCAGGTTTTTTGGAGGACGTTCCTCTCTTCTTAGCGGTAACAACATTACTTCCAGTTCTAGAGCTTTAGCTCTCATCATAGTCTGGTAAGCCTTTAGCTCATTGAGTAGAGTAGTCAGGTTATATTCTATTTTATTCATAAGCGTGTTTGTGCAGAATTGCAGAAAACTCTTCGGAAGAGATTCTAGGATAAAACAATCTTGACTTCTCTCGTCAACGACAACCCCATTTACTTTTGCCACATTGAAATGGACCATCATGTCCAAAACATGTTCTCTAACAGAGACCCCTTCTTTCATACAGCAATTGTAAATGTATTTGATAGCATCATGCCTCAGGGAGAATGATGATTTCCAAACATCCCATAGAGAGATTCCATAATCTCTTTGGCAGTACCTATACTCTCGTGTTTCTTCGCCAAGACATCAGATATGCTGGCAAGGATATAGGCACGAGCTTTTTCATTAGCCCTAATCCATCTATCGTATGCATCCCGAATAGTTCGGTTTGTATTTGAGCCAGGAATGGGAGGACACTCCTCAGTTAAAACGAACCGTAGATCATCTATCATCAATATAGTATTCAGGTTTATTTTTCAAGTGACATAATTGTCCCCAATAAGTTTATCAGACGCCAACAACTGTACTAATGAACTCGTCATTATGAAAAATATAAACAAATTTTATCAATGAATTGCTTTTTAAACCCAATCAAGTTTTAGTAAAGTAATAATATACCCAAGATTATTTTTGCATCGATACTACAGCAAGACATTCTTTACTAAATACTATCTCCAGAATAACCCATATTCCAATAGTCATTTAGCAACTGTTTTGATCAGAAATTACTAACTCTTTAGTAATTCTGTAAGTGTAACCCTCTATTTTCAGACCTTAGAAGTCGACCCCAACGATGCTCCTGAATTGGAAAGTCAAAGTTGAAAATGACTTTGGAAATCCTATATATTTCTAGAGTTTGAGTTGTTCCAAATCCTATTTTAAAACCCTTCGAAGGGATAGCCATCGTTAAACGACTAGCGAGGCCAACTTAAAGACGACAAGAAGGCGCAACATAGGAATCTCACGATCCAAACCAACAGAAAAGACCGTAGGATATGTTGACACATATCCTTCACCCACTTACTATGAACTACTTCTCCCATTCGCTTTGATCTTGATCTCATGATGAATACTTCCTGAATGGAGGTCACTCCTAGAGTGACACGAAGTGCTGCACGGATCTCACGTGGAAATTATCTAGGGACGTAAGAATTGAAATCAATATATTGTATATTTGATTTTCCATTGAACAACTTCCCCTCATTCACCTTGATTGATTCAGACAAACTCTTTCCGAATGGAGGCCACTCCAAGGGTGACACGAAGTGCCGCATGAGCCTCATGATGCGAACATCTTGGGACATGAAAATTAAAATCAAAGCATCACATTTGATTTTATGGTGAACAACTTTCCCTATTCACCAAAATCTCGATTCACGTAAACACTTCCCGAATGGAGGTCACTCCCAAAGTGATACGAAGTTAAACATGAATTTCGATCGTGAACTCTTAGGGACATGAGAGCTAAAAATAATCATATCATATATGTTTATAATCTCCATCTGAAGCGTTCTAACATATCATATACGTTATTTATTTTCACTGAAGTGTTCTAATAGCATATCATATATGTTATTAAACTCCCACTGAAGTGTTCTAACGTTAAACGGGGTATACATTTTCTTAGGCTTGTTCCGATTAATTAAACAATCCAAGTCTAGGTGTTTATCCAAGTATAACGTTTATATTTGGATTTAACCTACGATGTCTAGGTGATAAATCAGTTTTAAAACCTCACATCGCTCACGTATTTGCTCATAAAACCGGTTAACAATGCTTAATTATTCGACTATAATCCCTAGGTAGGAGGTGTTCCGTAGACCGTCAACTTAAATACCTCTAGCCTTAGACAAGATTATATATCGGTTGAGTTTGTAACTCTAGTTTTACAAGTTTTAAAGACCTATTTTAACTATTAAAACAAGTAGTTAACCTACGTGAGCATGCAGCTATTCTTTGTTATGGATTTTAAATGTCTAACCCAATTTTATAACAACTTACAAAGTTTTAGACATACTAAACATCCATAACATACATCAAAGGCATTCAATATTTAATATAACATTTATATTAAATAAAAGAAATCCTAAACATGCATACTATATATTATAACACTTTATAACATACTTTTAATGCATGTAACATGCTTCCTATGGTGGGATTTTAAATCTACATGATATACTTTATGCACATACAAGATTTATTTAATATAACATACATCACATGTATAAATAATTAAACGCATACTGATATGATTTTAGTTTTGGTATTTTCAAGCAAACAATGGCCTAATTATTACAAAAACCAACAAGAAACGACTCCAAAATGCTTTCGGACCACTTGAATCAACCCAAATAGCTTGAATCAGACCAGAATTGACTGAACCAGACCAGCCAAAAACCATTTGAGGCTGAACCATACATAATTTGAAGAAAACTAGTCAAACTCGATGGTTAAAACTCGGTCCACGGTTGAAAACTCGCTGCTTGATAGTTGGAACGGTTGAACTCGTTCCTCGCTCCTCGTTACCACTACTTGACCGGTTCAACTCGTCCTCGCTACTCGTTGAACTTGATCCTCGTTCGAATATGAGCAGCGTTGCAATGCTGCCTGGACAGAAGCTCATGATCAATTTTCTGCAACTCGGCCTTCTTCACTTTTTTCTTCAAATACAACTTAATTTCAACTCTAATGACTCAAAATAAATTGCAGACTCTTGAGCACACATATAAGCTCATCAAACAAGATCGAATTACAAATTTAAAAAAGGAATCGAAGAGAATTTAAATGTCAAATCTCAGAAAACCATATCAGTGCACCATTTTCATATATCTCATGAAAAACACCCACCAAGCCAAAATTAAACTAATTGAATGCTTGAATGATGCTATGATACCAATTGTTAGAACCAGAGAACGCGCAACAGAACTACAGCGGATCAATAAGCATTCTACATTAATTTTGGCTTTAAATTAAGCACGCTCATAAACAAATAAGAGGGTTTCATAACATACCTTTGTAGAACAACTTGAATCTCGATTCCAGCTGCAAATCTTCTCCAAATCAACTTGTGAACCACCTCAAGGCCTTCCTTATTATTCTCTTGGTGCCTTAGATTGAGTTGTGGGACTTAAAATAAGCTTGAATAAAGGAAATTTGGAGAAGAAAACACTGTTGCACCATGAAAGAAGACATTCTTCAACCTTAAGTTCTTAAGCAAAAACTCAACAAATGCATACTCGATTCTCAGTCCAATCTTCTTCATTTATTGCAAAACCATCATGCAAAGAGGATTGCTGCAGGAAATACACCTGATACTTGGAAGATTGTACCAAGAAAGGAGTGGAGAATGTGTGAGCTACTAGGATAGAAAGTGGAGATATCCCACTTTTGGGATTTTCCATTTTCAATCTTTTTCAATTTTTGAATTTACAAATTGATTTTCAAAATCAATTTTTGTTTTTAAAATTTGAAATCTTTATTAATTTTACAAATAATTAAGTTTTCAATAAAATAAATAAGAAATAATCAATTAAACAATTTAATCAATTCTAATTAATTTAATATCAAATATTAAATTAATTTAACACAAATTCCTTCATCATGAATCCCTATTCATTAATTCATATTTAAATATTAATTGATTCTCCAATTTCGTTTAATTCCAAAATTAAACGCGTAATTATATCACATATAATTACTAATTCCCTTAATTCTAATTTGAACGTTTCAAATTAACTTATCACGCTACTCTAAGGCTAACCATTTATGAGCTAGTAGGGGGACCTCGTGGTCCTACAGATCATGGGCTCTAACGATCCAAGATTAATTGGTTAAACTCTTTACACCGAATTAACCCCCATTCATTAACTACTGGGTCACCCGATTAAAGCCCAAAATTGCACTCCCCTCACTGTAGATGTATTATGTCCACTAGATATAACCATGATTAGTAAGTTAACCCTTCATAGGTTGTTCGTAGTAACGATTGGATCAAATGGCTGTTTTACCCCTGAGATTACCTTTTGTTCCTTAAGTCCCACTGATCCTCTAATGAACAATTGGTCTGTGATCTAATCAACAAACTGAGTCCCTCTCGGGGAGATGGTGGGACCCCTTGTTCAAGACCCGGAGTCAGCACTTAAGGGAACAACCTCTTTACTATCCCTGAAAGTGGGTAGGAGTGAGTTCCATCTTACACCCTATGTACCCAACTATCTACCCGTTCTTACCCCTGACATGGAGGTTTATTGAGCTAACGCTGTTGAGCCAACCCTCATCTATGAAAATCTAAAGATAACCCCGAATAAACAGGAGTTCATAGTTAGTTCAAGATTAAGGTCAAGTTACCTAAGTCATCGCTTTGAAATAGACAGTCTTAAACAGTAAACAACGTTATAAAGTAAGAGTGACTAATTTTTTGGTTCGATCTTGTACAAACCCATTGCACAGAACGCTCTCACTCCTCATGTCATAACATGTACGAATCAGGATCACATCGTCTGTAGCACTTTACAACTCCTTGTAACAACTACAAAGTGAGTTGCATCTGATAGTGTTACCAGAATAAGGCACCCAACCTTATTCATATACTATAGACCATTTTGACTATTTACTCGAATTTGATCAACATTTATGTCTCCACATAAAGTTCAAGTATTCATATAATAGTCATGGATCTTTTAGTTTATTAGATTTATTTCTAAAATGAAATAAGCAATTCATATATTCAATAACAACTTATTGAACTTTCAGAATAAGTTTTATTATTTACAAACCACTAGTTTTAGGACATAAAACCCAACAACGTTCCTAATCCTTGTATATGGCCATGATCAGGACCGAAAACTCTTCTAATTGAATCTTCAATTATACTACTCGAAGGAGACGTTCCCACACGATTTTGTTCAATAAGCTTTGGACAAAAAATCATAGTAAAACCATCCAAATGCTAAGAAGCCAATGAGCCATTTGGGGGATGCTTTATAACCAACACAAATTCACAATATTTAAAAACTCCTACTTCAACTAAATCACTACTCAAACGCCAACAAGCCAATATGAAATCACTTAAATAAAACCAACCCAACAAAGTATTGAACATAAAAAAAAAAAAAAAAAAAAAATCATTTAAGAGGGGGATGCCTTATAACCAACACAAATTCACAACATTTAGAAACTTTTACTTCAACTAAATCACTACTCAAATGCTAACAAGCCAACAAGAGATCATTTAAATAAAACCCAACAAAATATTGAATATATATATAAAAAAATCATTTAGAGAGGGGGTTGCCTTATGACCAAGGTGAATTCATAATATTTACAAACTCCCACTTCAACTAAATCACTACTCAAATGTCAACAAGTAAACAAGATAGTTTGTTTAATTTTAGGCAATGAGAAATTACATTATCCTATCAATTGGTGCTTTAGACAATCAATAATCAATTGGTTTTGATATACTATTTTATGAATTTCTTTTAAAGTTAGGGATTTTTAGTTATCATTTTCGTACAATATGTTTTTTAGTTTGTTTGGTTTTTTCCCCCTAAAATATCATATATATTTGTTTGTTCATCTTTTTCGATATATATTTTTTTTATTCCTTTGTTTGTTTGTTTGTTTGTTTTTTTTGTTATTTCTTGACTTTTTTTTTAAAAAAAAAAAAAATTAATGCATCCAACATTGTCTATTTTAATTAATTTATTATTTTCTAAAAATTTTAGTAATTCGTTTAATTTTATATGCATTTCCCATTTTATGTAAAGTTGGAAAAGGAAAAGAACGTGCTTGAAATAAGAGGATGAAAAATGAGAAAGAAGAAACAAAATAATCTCAAGCTAATAAACATATACTTTCTTTTCATCATTTCGCAGATTATATGATCTCCGGGTGATTTGTTTTACCTATTTTTTGAAAACTTTATTGTAATAGATTTAGATTTACTCACATAAAATTCATATGATTTTATAAATTACAGTGATCTCCATTATATTCAAAACGTACTTTTATTAAAATTCATTTGATGCAAATAATGTTTTGATTTTTTTTATCAAGATGTTAGGGAAGAGACAAACAATAAAATATGGAAACTAAAATTGATTGGATCTTCCTAATATTAATTTGTTTTAAAAGCACAATCGACTCCATCTTTCTTATTTTCCAGAATTTCATTTCAATTATGGATGAAGTATAATAACCTTTTATTTTTATCCACTGCTCGGATATTTGTCACTTGTGATTTAGGATTGATATTAAAAAGTTATTTCTTACTTCTTAAATCAAATTAAAAAAAAAAAAAAAGGAAACTTAGGAGATTCATTTTTAATAAAAAGAAAAATAAAAATCAAGTATTTTTTTAGACCATAAATATTGACATAAATGTTAAAATTAGAAATGGGAGATTGAAAAAAAAATGTTTAACGTTTCACTTTAAAAGTTATTAAAAAAAATCTATTTGACCATTTTATAAACACAATATCAAAATTGTTGTAAACAAATATTGAATAATAACAAGATTTTGTTATTTTTTTTAATTGATTATGATATAAATTATAAATTAAGATTTTCTTAATTCGTGGAGGAAAAAAAATATGTGAAACCCGAATCCTACTTTCCCTACTTAACTATGTTTATTGTTGAGATTAGTAAAATGAGGGGTTAATATTTGAGTTAATGTGGAATCGTAGGGAAATGGGTAAAAGATAAGGAAATGAAGAAGGAAAATGCTTAAGTATTAGAAACTTGGCTCTCAGGTGATTATAAGTTAACCTAGCAAGAAGAGAATTTGGCTAAGTGTTGGCTGTGAAATTGGTGGCCAAGCATCGAGTAAACACTAGGCGAGCATCGAATAAAAGTCATGCATGATCGAGGAAAGGATCGTGCATCGAGTATGCATGAGCGAGAAAAGGATCGTGCATCGAGTAAAGGCCATACGTGCGCGAGGAAAGGGTCGTGCATTGAGTATACATGAGCAAGGAAGAGATCAGGCATTGAATTTGCCATCGAGTACCATCGAGTAATTATCAAAATACCATCGAGTATGCCATCAAGCATCGAGTAAATGTCATGGAGCATCGAGTATGTAATTGAGCATTGAGTTTTGCATGAGCGATCAACCTTAAGCACTGTTTAAGAAGGCCAGCTGGGTCGGTCTAGTGGGATCAGCCCACTAAGTGGTTGTTGAGGCAGTCCATTAAGGATGAATAGCAGGCTGATTCAAGTATAAAAAGGAAAAGCTGACTTCAAAAAGCTGTTTTGAAAAAACCACTCGAGCATTTGAGGAGATTCCAAAACCACTGAAAGTTAAAGAAGTATAGTAGATGGTGGAGGGCTGCTTGAAGAAGAAACCATCAGGAACTTGCTTTAAATTTGAAGAAAATACAGGAAGGTCAACCTCTCGGGTAATCCAGGGCCAATGCTAGAGTTTTTAAGATTCCGGCCAAATCACGAAGAATTCTAAGCTCAAATTTTGAGATAAGCATCTTAAGACATTTTTGAGAAGGTTTGTAGAAGGAAATTTCTTGAGAAAAGATCTAAAAATTAAGTTATTTAAATTATAAGTTGAATTTGGAAATGTTAAACAATCAGACAGTTGCTTGGGATGAATAAGCAGGTAGCTCGATGGTCTACATGTGTGCACAGGTTGAGATGAATGCCAACCTATGTGAGGTTGAGTTTGGAGCTAAGTAGGTGATCATAAGAGGCTTGGACACCTAAGAACAAGGCTGGGCGTTGGTGTGAGCTAAAGGCTTGGATGTATAAGGGCATGCGATGGGCGCCTAGGTGTTGCGTTAGTGCAAGGTTGGGCGGTAGAATTGTGGTTGCCGCATAATGAAGTTTAGCACCAAGAGGGAGGTTCTAAGTGTCAACGCCTAGTGAAACTGTCATTAGTAGGTAGGATCCCTATGTTAAAAGCAATGCGAACATGAATATGAAGAGTTAGTCTCAAGAGAGGGACCATTACTAGTAGCTAAGTTTATTGATATGTCCACAGGGTGACATCAAGAAGCGAAGCTCATTAATCCTGTGAGGATTATCCAAAGACTGTGAGTGACTATAAACATTTTTTAAATGTTTTAAATGTTTTAGCTAAAGTTTATTCCCATGCTAGTTTATTCTAAAGAAAGTTTTCCAAGCAAACCAAGTTTAGAAAGAATGCCAACGCATGCTAGTTTTAAAAAGAGAATTTCTAACATAGGTTTAAAGTAGTGATGTACTAGGTGAGATATGCATGCGTTATTTGTTATGTGCTATGATACATGACTTCAGTAAGCTTGTTAATAGAATTATTTACTTAAAAATTGTGAAGAGCTCAACGCATACTAGGTTATAAAGGTATAAAGTATGAATTCAGTTAATGAGCTTTAAATGTTTATGAGCATGCGTTAGGAGCAAAGTTCTCATGAATGCTATATCTATGACACCATGTTTTCAGTAAGTCTTTCTATGAAAGTATTTTATTATGATAAATGAACAGCTCAATGTTGAAGTACTAGGAGAAGGTATCTGAGCTTAGTTTTAGTTATGATCCTTGATGTCAAGATCCAGGTTAGCCATACGTGCACGTATGTCAGATATAAAAGGTTTAGGATAGAGGGCTGAGCAAAAGAGTCTCTCCCTTAAAAGAAGTTTAGGATAGAGGGCTGAGCAAGGTTCTCTCCCTCAAAAGAAGTTTAGGATAAAGGGCTGAGCAAAAGGGTCTCTCCCTCAAAAGAAGTTTAGAATAAAGGGTTGAGCAAAAGGGTCTCTCCCTCAAGAGAAGATCAGCATGGAGGACTGAGCAAAATGGCAGCATGGAGGACTGAGGAAAATGGTCTCTCCCTCACATGAAGATCAGTGAATAGGTGATGACAGAAGGGTTCACACGTTAGCCTAGGTTATAATGAAAGTTGGACAAAAGGGTTCCCTCTCTCAACCTAGTATTAGTTCAGTTATATTTTCAGGTACGATATGTTTTAAAAAGGTTTTATGTATAGGCCAGGTTTACGGTTGGGAAATTGAACAAAATGGTTATTTCTCAACTAAAGATCATACCAACTATGTTCCAGAAAAATTATGTTTTTAAGTTATGCACAAATGTTTGCTTAACCAGTTTTCAGTTTTAGTTTTCAATTACCAGTTTTCAGTTCAAGCATGAGATTTATGTTATGTTTTAAGTAAAGTCATTCATTGGGTTTCTTGAAGCTCATTCTTTTCTTCTGTGTTTTTCTTCTCACGTAGCGAAAGAGAGGAGTTCTAGGGTGTTGCTAAGGTTAAGGTCTGTCACGCCACAACTACACTTCCATATTTAAGTTGTTGTAAACAATTGTAGCTAAAAGTATGAAATTGTTGAGTTGAGTGTAGAGGTTGTATACACGTTATACTACTTGTAATAAAATAAGTTAAGCCAATCAGTTGTTGTTTATTTACCTGGCTTTAAGTTTAGTGAGTGAACCAGGTTCAGATGGGCAGTAAGTATTACAAAAGGGTGGTATCTGTCGTCCTCATGTCTCCTTCCGAGTCTGAGAGACAAGGCTCGGGAGGGAGTGTGACAAAACAAGTTTATTATTTCACTTTTTTACTTTTTTTAATTAGCTTATAAAAATGAATAAAAATCAATTTTAAAATTCAGAATAGAACATAATTTTTTTAAATGAAAATAACACCAAATTGGTAGAAAAATAAGAAATAAGAAATATTTTTTTAAAGTCAAACGAGTATCATTTTATATTATTTTGAATGGTCATGCCTCAACTTCTACATATCTATACAAAGTATAAAAAGATTTAGAGAATAAAATTTTTAAATACACATTTTTTTCTCTTATATTTTTAATAAAATCCTATAATGTCTTTTGTTGATGGAGTGCAAGGTGACCTTTCAAAAATTTTAAGTTATAGGTTGAAAAGTGTAATTGGTGCTTCCAATTACAATAAATTATTTAAATCTCGTTTGTTAATCATTTTATTTTTTATTTTTATTTTTAAAATCAAATTTATAATATCTTTGTTCAATAATTAGTTATTTAAATCTATTTAAACTCACCCATTAAAATCTTTTCGATAAATAAGACAATTCCAATTAAAGCTACTTGCTCCAATGCTACAAAATGTTCAGTTATTTGATTCTCTATATCCCACATGGTAATCCAATAATTAATGGTATCAACTTTTGTTCTAAACTAGTAAAGTTAGTGTGTTTTCGAGGTCAGGTGTATTAATGAGAATTTATGTTCTTTATTGGCCATTTAAACAATTTTTTGTTAGGACTTTTCTTATAAAAGAAACATTTTTTTGTTTAGATTTTTTTTTGCCCTTGAGAAAGATGTAAACCAAATTAATGGTGTACTTTTTTGCTATAACTAATACAAAATTCATAAAAAACTCTTTTTAAATTTTCTCAAATTAATGAAATCAAATTATATTTAGGGACATGACTATTTATGTAAGATAATTACACATATCGGACAAATGCATCCATTCATATATGGTTGTATTTCATGTATAAAAAGGTGACTTCTGAATTTACGTGTTCATGGAGAGATTTTACTAGAATGGATGTGATATTTAAAATTTTAATTTACAATAAATATATATATATATAGATAGATAACTTAAAACTTTGAGTCGAATAAGTATAATTTATGTTCATGGAACACCACTTATTCAAGTGTCTACAGTGTTACATATCCAATTGATGCATCACTTCGAAACACCACCTTGCCAATTTTAAAGTATTGTCATACTAGTCTACTTAACAAACACGAACAATTAAAAAAGAAATGAAATCTCAACATTCATACGATAATAAATAATACAATAAACTACATAAAATTTGATGCGTTTCTATACATTAAGATTGACTTCATTTGTTCATAAAAAGAAAGTGACACGATGAGTTTGAGTGTCTTATCTTCATCATCTATCTTCACTTTGATCATCTCAAGCTCATAAACGATGACATTGAAAACACCTAGATGATCTGAGATTTTCGTACCTTCCACCATCCGCAGAGTGTGAAACTGCTACTTTAGGGAAAAAAAAACTTATTTGAGATGGTTGTTGCTTGATACTTGCTTCAAGCTTCTCCCAAAGCTCTTTGGCTGTCGAATTTTCATGCACATTTACTAGGACGTTCTTAGCCAAATTTAGCCTGATTGCACTTGCAGCTCTCAAATCCATTTCCTTCAAATCTTCATTGCTCAGGTTGGACTTGTTAGAACCTTCATGGGAGACTCTCCTTGGACCACCATCACCGTTTAACTCTTTAGAAGTATCATTGTTTGGCCTGCCTTTTAAGGTCTTGTGTAACCCAGGATGTATCAACACATCTTTAACTTAAACTTGCCATAAGCTAAAGTTGATTCTTCCATCAGATTCTTCACGTCAAACTTTATTGGACTCATAAAGCTTGACACATCTGTTTCACTTTCTAGCATCCAAAACAATAAATAATGAACAATTCACACCATTCACGAATACAACAACTCGTTTCAAGAATTCTTTTCTAATGTGGAAATTCAAACAATGCTGCAACCACATAGTATATTTGAAAATTCAAGAAACTACGAACCTAAAGCTCTGATGCCATTGTTGGAAAAAATCTCCCACTTCTATCACAGAAAAATAACAGAGAAATTAAAAAAAAAAAAAAAATAATAAGTAGAAAAACTCCAAAAAAAATCCACTATGTGGAAAAAGATTGCAATCACACATAAATCTCTCTAGCCCTGATTACAAAATCACTCTCTGGAAGCTCTTAACTGTTCACAATCTTTTTCCCACTCTCAAATAGAGAAAGCAAATGAAAATTTAACTAGAGTTAGCACACTTAAGCTTAAAGTGTTTCAATGGGACAATTTGAAGCCAAGGCATTGACTCTTCTTATTGTGCTTGGAGCCATGTCTTCTTTGCATTTTTTCGATGTGAGACAATTGCGCTTCTAATAATATATTGTTAGATGATATATAATCAAATTTACCTTCACCCACCAGCTTAAGCTTTTGGGTCAATCAATGATTAGAGATGATATCGTTTTTTGGGTCAATTGATGATTTAAGATGGTATCAGAGTTAGGTTGGTTCAGGATGTGTCTTGTGTTCAAAACCCTATAATATTATTTCCTCCTCAATTAAGATTCATTTCCACCTATTTGACCATTCTTCATATTTCAAACCCACAAGTGAGGAAGAGTGTTAGATAGTATATAATTAAATCTAGTTTCACCCATTTTGGATTAATTAGTGATTTAAGAAATATTTGGTTAAAAATCCAACACAAAGATTCATAATTTTCAAAATTTTAAATGTTATTGAACTAAAAAAAATTGACTATTCTTAGAAAAAATTATATGTTTGGTTTATGATGTTTAAACTTGGTATCATTTTGGTTGCAGTTTAAAATTTGACATTTTAACCCAAGAGTGTGGTTTGATCATGAAAGCATTTTGATTTTCATCTCCTTTCTCATGTATCAAAATGCTACCAGACTCAAACCTTAGCTATCAATAATATAATTTTTTTTTTACTCACTAAAATGACCATTATTATTTTTATTATTTTTATGTTTTTTTTTTTAAAATAAATTTTATACCACATATTTCTCATGTGGTGGAACATTCAAAACTTTTGTTTGAACGTTTCCTTTAAATTTTCATACAAGTAATTTACAAAAGAAAATTCGAGAAAATCATAAGATAAAATTGAATTGTTTATTTATTAATACATTGCAATGGTCTCAAACGAGAGTTTAGTTTTCATATTATGAGACTCATTTTTAAAATATTTTTCTATTTTCTTATATTTAACATAAAAATCCAAATTCATAGGGGATTTTTTTTTTTTTAAAAAAAATCTAATATTATACCATTCATATTCATCTTGTAAAAAAAAAATTAAAGAGATTTTTTAAAAAAGCAAATGTAACTTATAATTAAAGAGAAACATGCACATCTAAAATTGTCCAATTGACTCGATTTTTGCTCTAAAAGTTGGCTTTCATAAAATGAGACCGTGTTGCATTTTTTGTATTCCATTTCTGTTAGTTCATCACTAATTTCAATTAAAATAATAATAATTTTGGCACAAATTTAAATTTGAATTGTACACAAATTAACTATGGAATAACTTTATGATTGAAGTTAGAAATTATTAGATGAAAAACTTGTTTTTAATGCTATTTTATTAGAACTTAGTGAACACATGGAATAATTTTTATCAATAAATTATTAGATGAAAAACTTATGAGAAAGTAAAAGGTTACACAACACTTTTCAAATTTAAAATTAGTTGCAACGACAAATACTTAAAAATATTTTGATATAATTGGGAGTTCTTCTTTAAATTCTTTTCGAATAAAGGAAAACGAGTAACTTATTTATAAATATAATAAAATGTCATCGTCTATTTGATAGATATTTATCGCAGTATCTATCGGTCCTAATGATATATATCTATCACAATTTATCGCTGTCTATCACAGATAGACAATAATATTTTTCTATATTTATAAATATTTTGATTCGTTTTATCATTTAAAACAATCGTCATTTTTTTAAGAAATATAATTGATAATTGAAGGTAAAAATTGATATAGTTGGATAAGTTTATAAGTAAAAGTTGATATTTTTTCTTAATTTAAACTTAAAAAATATAAAAGTTTTCTTTCTTTTAACTTTTTGAATTATGATGAGAATCTAAAGCCATAGTTATACAAAGTTTGAAAGTACATTATTCAAATTCAAACGTTACCATCAGTTTTTTGTGGGACAATTCATCATATTCTTCTCACCATAATTGAAAAAATCCAAAATTTCGAGTCAAATCCAGTCTAAAGTAGATACAAAATTCAATGACCACTAAAAGAATATAATTTATTTAATATATATAAATATTTTGAACAATATCGATATAGCAAATCTACACACATATCTTTGGATTCCCTTTGGTTTTATAACACATCGTTTTTCTTCTTACTATTTTTTCTTTTTTTTTTTTGGATAATAAATCAATTATATGCTTATAAATTACAAAACAGTTCCCTTTTTCCAAGCATTATAGGGAGAATAATTAATGAAAAATATTTAGATACATCATCGGTAACAACTATTTTTGTGTCATTCTATTAAATTGTCTAATCATTTTACGTTTTTTTGAATATTAAAAAAAATTGTGTGCGATGAGAGCGAGATGCATAAGAAAAATGCATCCAAAAATTACTCTAATTTGATATATGAAACTCTTTAATTTATTTAACAAAGTCTAATTCTACACGTAATCACAAACCTTTCATCTTTTAAAAAGTTAGAAACAAGCGTTGAATGTTTAATAAACTCTTTTACGCACATGGCTTTTTAATTTCTCTGGTAAAAGAAATCATCTCTCAAGTATTTTAAAAATAAAGTTTCGGCCAGAGAAAAACCAAGATGATTTGTATTCTATTTACTCTATGAAATGGTGTGCATGAATTCAAAATTAAATTGCTAATACTTAAAAAAAAAAAATTCAAAATCTTGTTTCTGTTATTGTGTTTGTGGTGTTCAAAAAAATCCAATGACTCGAAAAATCTTATCAACTCAATCCAATCGGTACTTGTTAATTGGGCTTCAACTCACTTGCGATGGGTTGAATTTAAATAAATGAAAATTTTAGGGATGATTGTAAATGGATAAAATAAAATGATGTTTTATAATAATAACTAAACAAGTTTTTCTTTTGTGAAAATGACCAAACAACTAATTTTGATACTATTTAAAATTTAGTAATAGACAAAAATACTTCGCGTATCAAATACCTACTTTTAAGAGAAATTTCAATTCCCTTCAAATCTACTTTTGAATCCATCTGTAAATCCCGATAAAAAATACAATACATATCTTAAATTTGAATATAGTTTGAGAATGTCAATCCAATGATCAAATGAAAGTAATGCCATTTTCATAAACAATCTCGTGGGAGAATAGTAATATAACTATCTTTAAAAATATTTTTTTTTTTTTTTTTTTTTTTGGAGATACCAAGATAAAAAGGATAAAAGTAAAGTTTTTTTTTAAAAAAAAAAAAAAAAAAAGAAAGGAAAAAGCAAAGAATTTTTAATCGGGTTTAAAATGCCCATAATATTTGAAAACAAAAAAAATCAGTAATCAAATCCCAACAAATCTACTTAATCAATTTAAAAAGGGCAAAAAAATTGCCTAATTTTGTGGAGAGATATACACCATTCACTTTTAAAGCCACGGTAGGATTTTAAGAGGGTAAAATGGGAGAATTATAAAAAATAACACCATCAACTTTTTCATCTTTTAAAACTAGCACACTTTTTGAAAAACCGTTAAATTAGTTTTTCTCGGTGGATCTCCGGTGAGATTGACCATGAAATTTAGTTAAAAATGATACTTTTTCTAACCTATCCATTGTAATATCAAGATTTTCGTAATTTTTCCAAATATTGAATAATTCAAATCTGATATATTTTCAATTTTTCTCCAAATTCGGTTATCTTTATTAAATATTTTTTTTCAATTCTTTCTTATGTAATTTTAGGCCAACTTCTATTCCCATGATTATATGAATTTCTAAATTTTCAAATGAATTTAAATTAGATTTTTTCAGATTGATGACTACATCTTGATTTTTAAATTTTGGAAAAGATTAAATTTCATCAAAAAAAAAAAAAAAAGAAATGTAAAATATACAAAATCTCGATATGAATCTGCCCAAGAATTCACCGACTTCGATATTAATTTGTCTGAGATTCATACCGAGATTTTATATATTTTCTATATATTTAATCTTTCCAAAATTTTAAAATTAAAATCAATCACCTGAATTCATCCAAAAAATTCATTTGATAATTGATAAATTGATTTGAAAATTAGAAATTTAGCTAAAGATTTAAAAAATCACTTAAGATTTTGATGTAATATTTGGTAAATATAACAAATTTGAAGAAAATTTGAAAATATATAAGATTTGGTACAATATTTAGGAAGATTATCTAATATTTTGGAAAAATTACTAGAATCTCAGCGTAATCACTTCGAGATGTACCAAGAAAGGCCTAAAAGGGCCAAAAAGTTACAAAAATTTAAATTTTTTTTAACTAAATCTCGATGGTCGATCTCGTCCGAGATGTACCGAGAAAAGCTATTTGAATGAATTTTCAAAAAGAATACTAGTTTTGTGAGGTGAAAACTTATATTATTTCTTTGTAAAATAGGGAAATAGAGTATATAGGGACGAGCCCTACCATAACATGTTTTTTTCTATAAATCATACATTTCAAAAAATGGACATTTTTTTAGTTGGGTGTTTCGTTTTGGTCGTCTTGCCTAATTACCCAAAATTTTATGGATTGGATTGATTCATGAGTTCATTTAAAATAACTCAACTAACCCGAACTTATTATTAATTTTAGAACATATATATTTTTACTTATGATAAGATTGCATGTATATATATATATATATATATATATATATTAATTTTATTTAACTTTATGTCTTTTTTGGGGGTAATATATGATTTTTTTTCATTTTTAAAATCATTAAAAAATAATTCAAAATAAATTTTAATAGTATGAAAATTGCGTTTAAAATATAAAATTAAATATTAAATCGATTTCAAGTGATTAAAGGTATGTTTGGAAGTGATTTTAGACAATAAAAAAACTAATTTTAACCATTTTTTTTTAAAGTATTGTAATTAAAGTGCAGGGTAGGGGAATCGAACCCCAAACCTCGAGATCGATAGTATGAACATCAGTTGAGCTAAACTCTTATTGGCCTAATTTTAACCATTTCAAAATAACTCCCGAACATGCATTTATTGTCCAACAACTCCAAAAAATAATTTTTTTAGCAGTTTATAAATAAAAATTTCATAATATAAATCGAAATTGAGTTGATAGTCTTAATTCAATATATGAAATAATTAAATAATTTTTTTTACATATAACAATATTTTACTTCTTTTTTAAAAAAATTTAAAAGTCAACCCAAACGAACCCAAATGTTTTATGGTTTGATTCATTATTTAATAAGAGCTATTCGGGTTGAAGAAACTTTCAACCAAAACAGTTGAGTCGCGTCTAAAAGTGTTTCAACCCAACCTACACAGACACTCCTTAGCCGTTGTTTGTTTGTTGGGAATATAGATAATAGATGTTTTAGGAGGATATCAAAACTTTTGAGATGCTGTTAGGATGTCCGAAAATCTTCCGCATCTTACATTACCGCAAAACAAACATGATAAAATCCAAATACACAGTACTCCATGTGAATCTTGAATGCTCAAGAAAACAAACGACTCTTTACTAGTTATCAAAGAAGTCTATAATTAAGAAAAAGGGTAAAAAAAAATCAAACCAAAAGGTATAAATATGGTTGTTTTTAATTATAAATAGGTATAAAGTATAGTTGATTCATTTTTATCTGAGTAATATTTTAGATCATTAATTTTTATGCATCTCACTTTAATCGCTCACATTCAAAAAAAATTTTAAAAAAAATAAAAAGATTTGTCACATGAAAAATTATGATTAAATAATTTGGTGAAATGCACAAAGATAGGAGTTGCTCAGAATGCACATAAGTATTTATCTTTTTATCCTTTCTCGTGATAATGTGTTAAAAATCCATAGAAATAAGACGAAAAGTTACAAATAATAACTAAAGGTAAGAGTATAATAGGAATTTATTAGAAATTCAAGGGCAAAATGAGGACATAAAATTCTTCTTATCGTAGCGCATATATATATATATATATATATATATATATATATATATATATATTAGTTAGATGATACATGCATCGACACGTGTTATCAATTTAAAATCTCTATAACATGAAATTTTAAATAAATATACTTTTTTTTTTACATTAATTAGTAAATATTTAACATAAAATTTGAAAGTAATGAAAGAGATGATGAACTAAAACTATATATGACCAAAATGAGCATAGCTCAATTGGTACGTACTTGTACATACTACCTCAAGGTTAGAGGTTTGATTTCTCCGCCCCATATATGTAATCTAATATCTTTGCAAAAATAAATAAAATTATATATATGTTTTATTTAGTTAATTTATAATAAATTTAAAATGTGTGAGATGCAGTTAAATATGTTTGAACCATAATTTCATAGAGTGAAATATAAAATGTTGAAAGAATATAATTTTTATAAAATTAGACATGACGTATAAAAAAGTTATAGAGATAAATTGAGGTAAGATATTTCTATTTATAATTTTAAATGGTCTCAATTATCAATAACTTTAATAATAGTATACATTTGAGATTTCTTTTCATATAAAACTATCTCGTATCTATTATAATATTGTGAAATTTTATAGATTTGGCTATTAATTTTTTATTTTGATCATTTTCAATTAAAAAATTAACAACTCCAAACAAAGAGACTAATATTCAATTTTTTTTAATTAAAAAAATTTACTCTTAATGATATTGTTTTTAAAATTTTCAAAATGTTAACCATAAACATGGAATTCAAATGATAAGGACCAAAACAATAGTGAGGTATAATTTTAAAATAATATAAATAGATATTAGAAGAAATTGTTAAATTATATTTATATGTATTTTTAAAATTAAAAAACACAAAATAGAATTATGTGTAGTTATTGTGTAAAGAAATTTGTACTATGTAAAAGGTTTTAGATTACAATTTACCAATTCTTTAGTAATAAAAATTAAAAAGAGAAAAACAAATAATATGAGGACAAAATATAATTGTTGAAATATATAATGGAAAAGGGAAATGTGAAATTAAATGGGAAAGATTATGAATAAAAAACAAGATTTATTGAAAAATCTAAATGACCAAAAGGGATGTAAAATTAAATGAAAAGAAGAAAAAGGAAAAGAACCTGAAAATGAAAATGGATGGATGATAAGTAAGGCATATGAAGGGGTATGAGCAGTGTAAGGGTAAAATTGTCTTTCTTGAAAAAGTTAGGGATAAAGAGGGAAGTTAAAAATTCTCTCCTCTTAGTCTCTTTTAATATAGTACTAATTTAAGAACACAATGTATATAAAATCTCATAATTTTAATTAAAATTTTAAAATATATGATACATTTAACATGTAATAAAAATTATATAGTGTTTTCATATTATCATATTATCATCTTTTCATTATATAAATATATATAATACAAAGTAAAAAAAAAAAAGAAGTTATGTTTCTCCATTTTATTACAAATTCCCTCCACAGATATTTCTGAAGGAACGGTTGCAATGATTTGAAGAGAAGGAAAAAAAAATAAATAAATAAAAATCTCATAAAAAAGTTATAAGGAGAAATAGGCTCCGTAGCCTTGATTTAATCTTTGAAAGTTTACAAAGAAAAAACCTATACCTAAAATCTGTAACTTAAATTTAAGTAACTAAAAAGTTTTTAGTTTTTGTATTAAAATCAACTTATGTCATAAATAGATATTATTTAAATATTGTTTTCATAAAAGATATTATGCATTATATTTAAAATTGTAAAATAAATTTATAATTTATAATTTATTTAACAAAGAAATCTAGTAAACTTGTTTTTCTTCCCACATCATATGAAATCTTATTTTCATAGTTTATAATTTAATTTTTAAAAAATATTATCTTTATTGTTATTATTTTTGTTAATGAACGTCGTTTTTGTTTTCATAAATCGAGTTAATAGTTATATCTTAAAATTTTTAGAATAAATTTTCTTTGAAAATAAAGGGATAATATAATTGAATCACAATCAGATTTGGAAAATTAAAATTAGAAATATTACCTTCTCAACTTCTCTCGAAATCTATTCATTCCCTATTATTCTAAATCTTCTCTTATATCTCTCTTGATTCTCACGTTTTCTCGAAATCTCACCCTCTCCAACCAACTTTTTCTTTTTATATCTCTACTTTCATTGATTAAGAAAAAAAAAAAAAAACCATAATTAATATATATAACCAAATAACTACATGCATACTTTTTGGAAAGTTCGTATGTTTTTATTGGAGAACAGGATAAAAAGAAAATAAAAAGAAAAGAAAAACAAAATCCCATCTTAAAAATGCAAGGAAAATTGATATAATAACTGAAGGAAATGATAAGTAGTTTGCTATTAAAATTAAATAGGATTAAAACAGAAGATCTCCCTATTTTTGTTAACTCATCCCTCGATATCTCACTTTCCTTCCTCAATTTCTCAAATCTTCCCTCTATATCTCCCTCTTGCCTCCTCATCCTTCCTTATTTTCTCTCTATTCTCTATTCAACTAGGAAGAACAGATACTTCTAATTGTGCAAAGAATCGGTATCAAATACGGATATACGTGTCCGATACGTGATTTGAAGTATCTGAATTTTTTATTTTTATTTTTAATTTTCAAATACGGGATATGTGGGTCAATTTTTTTTTTTTTCAAATTTAAGCCCAACCATTTAAAAAGCCGACCCACAACATATTTTATTTTAGCGCATGTTTAGGAGTGATTTTAAAATCATCAAAAATCACTTTTTTTCATTTTTAAAATCACTCGGAAAACACATTTTTAATTACTCAAAATTAATTTAGTTTTCAATTTTACACTTTTAAATGCAATTTTCATATCATCAAAAATTAGTTTTGAAGAATTAAACATGTTTCACATATTTTGAAAATAACAAAAGTGATTTCAACCATTTTAAAATCACTTCCAAACATAAAAGTCCACTTAAATTGAGCAATTCAAAATGAAATAAATTAAAAATGATAAAATATTAAAAAAATTAAAAAAAAACTGAAACATAATTAAATCTCACTAGAAGAAATTCAGGGTTTAATGTCGGTTGGAAAAAGTGAAATCGGATGTATAATGTCAGTTTAAAAAAAAATAGATCTTTAATGTCGGTTTTAAACCAACATTAAAGCCCATCTTCAATGTCGGTTTAAAACCGACATTAAAGGTGTAATGTTTTTTTTTTCTTATTTTATTAAATAATATATCCCTAAATCGCGCTCCTTCTTGATTTCTTTACGCCCAAACCCTATCTCTATCGTGCCGTCACTCGTTATTCAGCTTTCTTCGCTCGCCGTCGATCGTTCTTCAGCTTTCTTCGCTCGCTATCGATCGATCTTCAGCTTTCTTTGCTCGCCGTCGATCGTTCTTCAGCTTTCTTCGCTCGCTATCGATCGATCTTCAGCTTTCTTATTGTTTTAGAGGTATGACTTGAAATCATCAGCTCCTATGAAATTGGGGAGGGGAGAGGGGAGAGGAAGTTATTAGAGTGATTTACCTATTCTTTTGTGTTGCTAAATCATTAATTTGTTTACAAGAAAAAAAACATGTTATGTAACCTTACTCCCATTGATTTAATTTGCAATCTATGTTTTTAGTTAAAGTTGATTTTTACTGCAAGGAATTTGCAATCTATGTTTCTCTTAACTGAAGGAACTACATGAATATTGATTGACAGATTAGAAAATTTTTAATTTTGTTGTGCTTCCAATACGGCATTCAATTGATAAATTTGGGCATTCAATTGACAAATTTGAATAGAAGGTTATGTGAGCTCTATTGAAACAAAACATGATTAAAACAGACATTAAAGACCGAATTTCTTCTAGTGTCTTCATTCTTCTCTTCTCTATCACTATTTAAATCATGATTCATACCCCCTTCACCCTGAACTTCATTTTTCATCTTCTACTTCTTTTTTACTGTCTACTTTAGTTGCTCAACAGTCACTCGACATTACTGGATTTTTTTTCAAGGTTTCACTCTCTTCTTGAATCTATTTTATTCTAACTTAAAACAAGTATTATAGCTTAATTAGTCAATATATATATATATATATAAGGTATCTTCAACATATCCGTATCTTAGTTTTTTATAAATTAACGTATTGCCGTATCGTATCGTATCCATATCATGTATCCGTATCTGTGTCTGTGCTTCTTAGTTATTCAATATTCTATAGTAATAATAAACATAAATACATCAATTAAAATAAAGTTGGTAAAAAAGCACTTAGAATGTTGTTGAGAATGTAGAAGAAAGATCGAAAACAAAAAGCCAAAAAAAAAAAAAAAACACACACATCAATGGTAGTTATTACCTTTGGAAGAGAGAGATTTCCTTAAACACAAACATATAGATCAAAATAAATTGCCATAAAAAAAAATGTTGGAGATGTTATCGGTGAAAGTACAATTAGAAGGGGAGAGCTGGAAAAAAAAAAGAAAAGGCAAAAGAAGCACGCAATACACATCAATAAGGATTTCTTTTGTTTTAAAAGAGGAAGAATTGGAGGAAAAAATAAAACGAATAGGAAAAAGAACACACACGTCAATAATAATTTTCTTTGTTTTCGATCAAAGCCCTAAACAACAACAAGCACTTATAATCATGAACTTTCTTTTAATTAATTTTATTTAATTACCAACAAACAAATCCAATCATGAACTCCCGAAAACAAAATTCAAACATGAACTTTCTTTTAATTAAGTATTTAAAAGAATTGTTTTTTTTTTTTTTTGTTTTTTTTTTTTTACTTTTTAAAAAACTATAGACCGAATAGTATAATTAAACCTTATATCTTGAAAGCATATCACATATTGCATCTGTAATAACTAAAAGGTTTGTAGCTTGAATCCCTTCATTCTTTATCTCCTCCAATAATTATGTATGATAATTTTTTTAAAATTATATTTATGTGGAGAAATTCAAACTACAGATTTCTTATTCATTAACACATACATATTTCATATCAATTAGGCATGCTCATGTTGGCAAAAAATATCTATATGAATATATATGTTGCCATTTTATATATGCAATATTAAGTGCTACTTATCACTAAGTTTGTATATCTATTTGATCTGACCAGGTAAATCTATCTATCCCCCAGCATACCGGAAACAATCAACCTATTGATATTGGAAGAGCCAAAAGATTCTTCCGAAAAAACAAATCTTAATCGAACCCATATTTGCCACACCAATTCGTTATGTATGGATGATGAGATTCCATCGATACTACCATTGATTTTTCCAATATCATTGAATAGCATGACCTGGGGCTAAGGTAACTTAAGTGGAACCAAACACAGGTTGAGGCACTTTCTTAGTACCCTACCCCAGGGGAAGTCGAATCCCCGTGATTTGAAAATAACACGTTCATTCCCGCCATAATAATGGCGAAGAGAGGCAGCTCGATAAAGAGAGAATGGGAAATCGTGGTTATCTGAAGTGGATTCTCTCTTTTCTAGTATGATGTGATTCTTCCTGTGTACAACCACTCTCTTGGGATAGTTCAATAAGAGTTTGGTTTTAGTGTTTTGAAATACAAACCATGGCTCTGGATACACATGCGTAAAGAAAGATATGCAAGGGAACTAGAAACACGAGAATATAGTTCGATGGAAGGGATTCTTATTTATTTTACTTATAGTTAAATGTGTAATATTTATATTGTTTACTCGTTCATGATTCACCAAAAGAAGAATACGTTGTAAAATAAGAGTGATTTGAGCTGTATTACATTTAAGTTAGTTTGAAAGTGGTTAAATAAAGAAATATATACGAGAACATATCACTTGATTATCTCTTTAAAACGAGCAAAATACTCGCAAATTATTATCTATAATTCTTCAAACATATCATAACCCTACATCAGCCGTTTGCATTGCACAAAATGCCCTCTGCTTTTCCTTTCATGTTACAGTTGATCTGTGTACTTTATATTATTGAAGCATTTTAGAAGAAATTTTTTTTTGTATATGAAATAAAAACCATCTGTCTCTTTGAAGCTCAAAAACAGAAACTATTATTACATATATAGCCTTGTTACACAAGTACAAAAGTTAGAAACACATTTAGGATGAAATGAAAATGCAGGGTACTTTAATTTAACCAAGTTGATCAGTTGGCTTATGTACTATGAGAGATACAAAAGGGCAATTTTACAAGTTGTTTAGATGATTAATTCATCAATTTGTCTCCTCTTTTGCAACATCGAGCGCGACGAATTCTTGACTTGATCGAACCGTTGTCGACTTCGAAGCCTCGTCGTTTGCAGTGATCATTTGTTGCTCACAAGGTATTATCTTATCACATTCTGATTTAAGTACTGAAGGCTGATCTTTGGTTTTCCCCCATAAAACCAAGTACAAGCCACACATTATGACTACTATTCCAATAATCCTGCAAAACAACAGCTGAAAGCCATTAGCAAAAAGCTGGGGTTTCCCTTATTTGGTAATTACTAGAGCTTCTTTTCTGACCTTCCCAACAACATAATCTCAGACAAGATGAAGGAGCTCATGATTACAACAAGAACCATGGCCAGAGGATTGAATGCTGTGAAAAAAACAGGCCCTTTTTTTCGCATCACCACTCCTTGAATATAATAAGTTACCCCTGAACATATTATTCCCTGTAACAAAAGGTATGGCTTACGTTAGAAACACTCGACAAGTAAAGAATAAGAACAAAAAAAAAATGACACACAGGTTACGTGGTTCACTAGGAGTGTGAGCTACATACACACAGGCAGGAAGAGAAACAGTTTTGTTTTTTAATCTTGAGAAGTAATAGATGTGTTAGATCAGATAACAGATTTAAGACATTTCAACGATAATATTTCGATTAATTTAGAGAGTTTCTATAAATTTCTTTTATTTAGAGTCGATATATCAGTGAAATTGAAATTTTGATATGATAGGGAGATCGATATTTAGAATGTTTTTGAGTAACATTGTGTTGATTCCACTTTCAAAATATAATATAGGTACTTACAGAATAAACCACAGTTAGAAGTTGACTGTCAAAGTGCAAAGCCCAAGCAGAAGGGTTTCCCCTCTCCATGACCAAAGCCACCCCAGAGTCTCCAATGGTGCCCACCAAGCATATCAATGCTGTAAGCGACAGCTCGGCCGGGTACGATTTTAATGTAACCGCCTAATTACGCGATATCGAGTTAATTAGCTTCACATATATATTACTCAATAATCTCTATAACATTTTTTAATTATAAGAACGTATTTGGGTATTCCTAGGCTGCACCTATTTCTGTACATTCTAGAGAGCTATCCAACAAAAAAGTGTCAACGGAAAATTTTACCTGAAGAGTGATGAAAGCTGACCAGCAAATGCAGGCAGTTGCAATCATGAGGAAGCCCATGATTAGGCTTTGGTGATTTAGAGAAGCAGCTGATGAAGAAGAAGCAGAAGAGTGGTTTGGTAATTTTGTCCATGGTAGATTCAATATTGGCCCTTTTATGAAGGTCATAATCATGGCTCCTCCTACTGTTACTATTGTTCCTAAGATTTTTGCTTGGCTTCCCCTTTGCATAATATTCACCTTCTCAAGTCTGCCATATCAATTTTCATATATGTTTCATTAGCGAAGCTCTTGAAATGGATGTCATAAATCTTATATTTTGAATTGTGCAATTTTTATCTAATTTGGACACTTAATTTAAATATTATATGGTTATTTCTCTTAAGTGGAAATTGTTTTTAATTTATACTCGAATTTAACAATCACTATAATTAAAAAAAAAAAAAAAAATCATGCGTCGATGATTTGAATCCCACTCTTGTTATTATTTGCAACACAGCTATGTGGGCACAATCAAGTTCAAACATTTTTTTTTTTTTTTTTTTTGCTTTTTTCATTATTATTATTCTTTTACCTTTTTATTTAAAGAATATATATTTGTTTATATTTTACAATAATTGATATTGTCAAATATTTTGTAAAAAAATTGTTATTTTGGAATATAGCTGGACAAATACAAATTTCCATGAATGAAAAAGTAGTAGTAATAATAATAATAAGTATGAAATAAAAAATTTAAAAATATAAAAACCTTGAAATGTGGCTCGTGGTTGGTGTTTAATATTTGAATAATTCTTTTTTCAAGTAATCATAAAGTTAAATTATAAATTTAACGTTATAAACTTTTGTTCTCATTATGTCTAATAGGTCGTCTCTATACTAGAAAAAAAAATGCTTTTATGTTTTTAATACTTCGATTTCATATGGATTATATTCTTAACTTTATAAAGTGTCTAATTTATTTTTAAAATTTTTGTGTTTAATAAATTCTTAAATTTATTTTTTCAATTTAGTATATCATCGATCCTTGACATAACAAAAAATTTTAAATTCGCGTATCTACTAAACATAAAGTTGAAATTTTAATATTTTTTAACCTAAAATATAATTTTCATTAAAAAGATCAGTTACTTGTTAAGTTTTTAGTTAAATTAAATATATTAAGAACCTAAACGATATTGAAAGTATAGGAACTTTTTAAATGTAAAATTTATTAATTAAATATCTAATAGACACAAAATAAAATTTTCAAAAATCTATACAATTGAAAGTTTATTATTATTATTATTATGTTGACTTTAGTGTGAGACGAGAGATTGAAACTCGGATATTAAAGTAAGTATTACATGCTCGATTACTTTTGAAAGTTTAGCAATTAAGAAACAAATTATTTATTTTATTTTGAAAGGATTTTATTTATTTATTTATTTTTGGAAGGGACAGCTGTGGGAATTGAACGCACTAAAAAAGATAATTATTTTTTAAATAATAAAAAAAAGATATTCAATATAGAGTTATATATTTGTGAAAGGATATTTTAATATAATATTCATAAAAAAAAAATGGACCGTACGTATCTTCCCACTGAAAAAAAAAAAAAAAAGAACAGAAACAAACTGTATCAAGTAGTTCAATCATATAATTCTGAAAGAACTGTTTTAGTTTTTCCTAAATAAATAACTATTTAATATAAATTAGAATCTGTTTTTAACTAGAACACACACACAATAATAATTATAAAAAAAACAACATGCATACATCATTTTTTTTTTTTTTGTTAAAAATAAGGAAAATACACTTTTTTTTAAATGAAAGGGAAATACAATTTGACATAGATCTATGCCATTAATTCTTCATTATGTGTCAATTTTCTATTTTTAAAAAAACACATTTTATCTTAAATATTTTCTTTTTTCACTCTTATTTTTCCAAACTCAAACTTCAAAAATTAAAAGTGTATTTCTAAAAAAAATATAAAATGTGACGACGGTGTCCAAAAATAGTATTTTAACACAATGTTGGGAAACTAAAACCAAATGTGATTTGTGCGAAAAAAAAAAATACAAAATGCAAAGAAAGCTCAAAAGAAAACGTCGAACCAATATAGTTCGATTGATTAAGACATTAGCGAAACCAAGAAATAACCCATCACGTGCGAAATTATATCGAATTGAGTATGATTGTATGTGTGACAGCATCTACTATACCAAGAATGTCAATGAACTCTATTATTGAAATTGATCAGGATACATCTTTTAGTTTAGCTTCTAAAATCTATTTCTTAGTTCAAGATTTCTCTTACTAACTGGCGACATGCTTAACACATGTAAGTCGAACGGGAAGTGGTGTTTCCCGTGGCGGATGGAAAAAAAATCCAATCATCTATATTTATGAATGAAATTTTGGGTAGTGAAAGTACCTGCAAGCCCAAGCAAAGAGGAAAACAAAAGCTGGCAAAACATTGCACATGGCAGCTGCAAAGGTTGCTGTTGTGTACTTCATTCCGGTATAGAATAAGTTTTGATCAATCACTGGCCTACAATTCATAAACCCATTCGAAAATATGAGTAAAAGATTAAATTTATCCTTATTTATTCGTTAATTTTTTTTTTCTTTATTAAATTCTTTATGATTTCCTCTTTTTTTAGTCAATGAATATTGATTATAAGTGAAAAAAGATGCTACAAATATTAATAAACAAAGTAATTTAGTGGTGAATTAAAACTTTATAGTAGTTTAAATATTAATAGTGATGAAATTAAATTGTCACATAGCCTTCTTACTCTAAGAAACCCAGCAACAAAATCTTGAAGAACAATGAAAAGGTCATCTTTGTCCTTGCCTTCCTGCATGCAAAACGAAAAACACTCAAAAACTTTTGTAGAGAGACAGTAACAATTATTCGATGTTTGTTGACTTTTTTTATTTATTTATTTGTAATCATTAAATTCAAACATAATTAATTATCAAAGATGGAGAAATTAATAATAACTAACAAATAAAAGTTAACGTATCATTGAGTTATTGGTTGTAATATATATTTGGACACTTGTAACTAACCACTCAAATATTCCACTTTGATACGTAAATCACAGCCACATATTAGCAAAACTCAATTCATACCACACATGTAAATATATTAAAAAAAGATGAATAAGAAATAAAATTCTAATGCAATATTTAAAAAGACCAAATGTAAGATTAAAAAATAATTCGAGCATTTTAAATTACACTCATCTTTATTTTTATTTTATCTAATCACTCTTTTTTCTTCTTTTTTAACAAATATTTTAAAATTTATTTTTTAAAAAATTGTGATTAGAGACGATGTAACTCGAGTTACACCTAAATATACCTGATTAAAAATGAATAAACAAAATTCCTTTTAGAGATATTCTAAATATTTAAAAATATTTATTTAAACACTTAGAAGTTGATCCATATAGATATCCTTAACTGGAGAAAGTCAAGGAAATAGAAACCAAAGAGAATGAAGGAAGGAATAAGAAAGAACCTTTCGAAGATAATGGCAAAAGGAGCAATGACAAGAGTAGCAGCAATTTGACGATAAACCACAAAAATATATTGGCTCATCCCTTTATCCAAAGCTGATTTAGTAAGAATCGTCAATCCAGCATAACCAAACTGAACGAAAATCACTCCAAAATACAGCTTTGCAAAACCCAAAAACCTTAAGAAACTCTCCATTTGTTTTACAACTCCTTGAATCTCTTCTTCTTCTCTCTCTAGGAATATAACAATAGACACAGCATGGAGAAGGTAGGCCTCAAGTATAATGTGGTTTTATAGAAGTGTTTTTCATGGAAGAATATTAATAAGGCAAAATCTAGGGACTCCACTAAAGCTTAGCTCAAAGAGAGAAGAGAAGAAGGGGATTTGTTAAAGAATCATCAAAATTATTAATGCACACTCAAAACATAGAGTTAAAAGAGAAGATGGTTTCCACATGTGTAAAGTTAAGTGCCACCAATTTTGCCTTTGTTTCATTTTTTTGCTGACGAAGGGATAGATATACATTGTGAGTGCGCTGAAATTGAAGTGCAACAAACTATACGGGTTTTACATTTTATATATTATATTTTATAACATGGTCTTAATGTTACAAATATCTAACTTTCCAATGAGAAATAAAATATATACCATATATATAAATTTCATGCCAATTATATTGTCATCACTTCATTGAATAATCTTTTATAAATTTAGAATTGATAATTGAGCGCGTATATATATATATATATATAATAGAATAAATTTTTTTTTTTTTTTTCAAGGAGAATGGTTTCTTTTTTCGTCCATTTTTGTATTTTTTTTTTTCCTATATAGGAGCTTCTTTTATGTAGACCAGCTAGGTGTGTATTTTGATTAAAAATATAAATATGCTTTTTATATCAACTTTTATACCTTGTTTGTCATGAAAGAACTAAGAAACGTTAAAGAATGGCGGGGAGTAAATGAAATAAATAATATATCATTTAAGCAGTTAAATTGATGAATGGAATGTGTATATCTACCTTATATATTTTTTAGATTTTGTTTGATCATCATTTAGTTTTTTATTTTATAGATTTTGATAATTAAGTTTAAAAATATTGATTCTACCTATATATTTCTTGGTTTTGGTATATATACTCAATTTTTAGGGATATTTTCAAATGTCAAATCAAATTTTAGAAAATTAAAAAATGTAAGTCCCATTTGGTGATAATTTATTTTTAGTTTTCTGTTTTGAAATTTGTGCTTGTTTCTTCCTCATTTTCTTTAGTATGATTTTCATCCATCTTGAAGAAACACTTAGACTTAGTTTGAGATTACTATAGCTTTTAAAATAACTAATGGTAACTATACTTCTAGAAAAAAAATCACTATAATAGAAAGTAAAATAGTTTTAAGTAAATTTAAGGGGACATTTGGGGCAAAAATTATCATAAGATTATAATAACTACCTTAAATACTATTTCACAACTCCCAATTAGCTACTAAACACTATTTCAAAACTCTCATTTACTATAATATTTACTATTTACTATAATTTTTACTATTTTACATTCATCATTTTTTTTATTATTTGCTATAGTGCTTACTATTTCCAAACTAAAATAGTTTATACCTTAAACATATATTATTATAATCCAAACTAAAATAATCTACTTCACAAACACAAACTATTAAAATACAACTATAATAATCCAGAGTATAATAACTAACTCTTTGCACCAAACGCCCCCTAAGCTTTAGACCTAAACAAGTTGGTTAGAATGTTTGGTATATACCAAATTATTTTCTTAGATATAATAGCTAAATAAATTTATTATTAAAATTTACATTTTTTTATAATTTATAATTTTTAAATGATGGTTTAAAGTATTATATTTTGTTTACTCTAGATTAATGGTTTGATTTTAAGGGAAATAGCTTTAATTTTCTTAAAAACAATCAATGTGATATGCTTCAAAATTAATAATTGCATTTATGAGAAGGATTTGTTAATAAAATTAACAATGGAAAATTGAAAAATTTACTAAAAGGTGACATATATGATTCTATCAAAACCTAAAAGCAAGGAAACCCTCCTAAAATCAACCACAAATGCAATCTTAAATTCCTAGAGTGGATTTGAATATATGACATCTTAGACTAACTGTTCTGATATTATCTTAAGTCATCGATTGATCTAAAAGGTCACTCTCATATTATCTTAAATCATCCATTGACTTCAAAACTTGAACATGTGAGTGAAGGTAAATTTAATATTATATCATCTAACAAAAAACTAGATTTTTAGGCCTAATTTAACAAACATTTGGTTTTTTATTTTTATTTTTTTTTTTAAATTAATCCTATAGACACTACTTTTACCTCAAAATTTCTTTCTTTGTTATCCATTTTTTATCAATTGTTTAAAAAACTAAGCCAATATTTGAAAACTAAAAAAAGTAATTTTTTTTTTTTGTTTTTGGAATTTGACTAGGAATTCAACTATTGTACTAAAAAAGGTTGCAAATCATTATAAGGAACGGAGATGAATTAGACTTATTTCAAAAATAAAAAATAAATAATGAAATGGTTATCAAATGAGACTTTAGTTTTCAAATTTGGATTTAGTTTATGAAAAACATGGATAGAAAGTAGACAACAAAACATAGAAACTCACAAGTATTGAAGACAAAATAGTTACATTAAATGAAGACATAATTTAATAAAACTTGTTTTGTTTTTTTTTTTATTTTGGCTATGAATTCAAATTGATTCCTTGTAAAAAGAAGAAACCCATTATCAAAAACAAAATTAAAAAAACAATCACAATTTTTAAAAGTTAACTACAAATAAAATTATATGATTGTAGAGACAGGACCCTAATTTTGTGCGAGTTTGTGCATTTTTGTTATTTAGTTGTGTAAAATGTTGATTAGAAATTTTGACTCATGAAGTTTGTATTTCTCTAAATCGTGCTTTTGTTTTCTTTGTTAAAGATGTTCTTTTTTCCTTTTCTTTCCTTTTTTCTTCTTTTCTTTTCTTTTACTTTTTTTTTTCTTTCTTCTTCTTCTCTCTCACTTTTAAAATTTAAAAAGTTATTAATGAATTTTAAAAATAAAAATAATAATGATCAGGTAGGTCACATAAAAGTCTAAAAATCCACTCCACATTTTTTTTGAATTTTAGATATACCTCTTAAACTCAACTTGAGAGTTAAATAATTAACTTTACAATTTTCTCGCCCTTAATTTTTATAATTACTTGTTGTTTTCAATTATAAAAAAAAAATAAATTAACTTATTTAAAAATATAACAAAATATTGTTATCTATCCGTGATAGACAGTGATAGTGTCAACGGGATATTATAGATGTCTATCACTACAAACATTAAAATTTTACTATATTTAAAAATATTTCAAATAATTTTGTCACGTAAAAAACTATATGGTATTTAAAATTTTAACTTAGGAATTACCATCTTGTTAAATCTATCCAATTATCTTTTTTCAACCCATCATATTTTGTTTAGATGGATAACATGTTTCTTTTTTCAAGTGATAAAAAGTGAAATAAATTAACATTTTTTAAAACTTTTTTAAAAATTAAACTAGAAAGAAATAAACATCTATTCGGTGAAAGACATTTTAAGAAGTTTTATCAAAAAGATTGGGATTAAAAGTTTCAAAATTATATGTACCAAATCAAGATAAAGCAAAAACCTAGGGTAAAATGGTAATCTCATGGGTGTTTTTGTTGCATATATATTTTTTTAATATTAATTAAATTTACAAATGTTTCTTTTTTTTTTTTTTCCTTTTCTTTCCTTTTCTTTATTTATTATCGTTTTTTTTCTTTTGAGACATCACAACTACAAAGGTTGGGTTTGATTCTACTGATTACGGTCCCTTGAAAAGGATGTAGACAATTTTGTCCTTCAATCAGATTTAAATTTGTGGAAAATATATCTCATATTGTTTTCAAATATAGAAAAACGAGGCAACTTATTTATAATTATAGTAAAATATCACTATCTTTCACCAGTAATATTTTATTATATTTAAAAATATTTCTCACAATTTTATCATTCAAATAATTACCTTTACTTAACAATATTTATTACATTAACTTTGCAAAAAAAATAATAATTAAATTATATATTTAATTCTACTTAAATCATAAATGTCTTTAACGTTTTTTTTTCCTGAGAAAATAAATCTCCAAGGTTAGAGTATAAAAAGTTGACCTACTTAAATAAATTAATTCATTTATTATCCGTTTTAATTTTGTTCTTTAGTTAAGGACATGTTTGGTATCTCAAAGGGATCTCAGCTCAACAATAATTGGTACGGTCTTCTTTTCTAAAAGTTGAAGGTTAGATCCTCATTCTGCACTTGTCTTACTAAAAAAAAATATATGTTTGGTATGCTTTTGGATTCATTACAAGAATATATGTGGGAGATGGTTTTTTTTAACTTGTTTTAAATTTCGTGCTCCAAAATAATGTGGATTTATTATATCTAGATTTTGAATTCAAAATATTATATATATATATATATATATATATATATATAATGAATTATATGATATGGTAGAATAATTATTATACAAAATGTTAACATTAGACATGCTCATAAATTAATTAATAATATTTTATATTCTACCTAATACATTTAGGTGATCACATAGTTTTATGATTTATAAATATATTATATCAAACATATTTTTGAACCATGGCTTAAATTTGGATCAATTTATGAATATGCTACTAAATACATATATGAAAACATGAAATACACGTTGATGTGTGATTTTACTTAGATGGGTCATCTACCCTGAACTAACATTCTATTCTGATTATATCCCAACACACTCTTATGTTTAAGTTAGTGTAAGTCCAAGTCATATCAAGCTAAGCACATATACATCTTTTTTAACATAGCTTTGAAGATGGGAGCGTGCTCCTATTTAACTAACCTGCCTTAACACCTTTTTGGGCCTTGTATTAGGGACTCTGTAGGGCATTTGAGGCAGGTTTGATGACTTATATTTTGGGGTTTCTTCATCCTTTTTGTATAGGTTTTCCTTTCCTTGGGTTTCAAAAAATGTTGATATGGGTGTATGATAGTGAATGAATTGACGAGTTTTGTTAACATTCCAGCCATGTGTTTTTTAGCGACAGTTCTCTAATAAAATACGATTTTGTTTTTATTGAATTCTTTATTTTCATTTTCAACGTTGTTTTTTGGTGGTCTCGATCTTACTAATGAAACAACTTATTCAACAAATCCATTAAAGAAAAATTGAAAAAATAAAAGGAAGACAAATTGGAGGAAACTGAGGACTGATTATGGAGATTGAAAAGTATGGGTTTTCGTTTTCTTTTTCCTTGAGAAAATGAACTTTTGCACTTTTGTGTGTACAAAATTCAAAATTGTTGGAAATAAAGAGAAGAAGAAGAGAGAGAAAGAGAGCGACGATGAATGGTCGTGACGTGAAAATAACCGCACGACACGAAGACATAACGAACTTTGTTTGAAGAGGTATTGAAGAGGAAGTTAAGGAGATAGAAGAAAGAAAGATTATTTTTAAAAAATACATATACAATTTATCACACATAAAAAAAAAAAAAAAGTTGATGTCAATTAGTATTAAAGTTGAGCTATTTTTTAAGACAATCATATGTTTATGAGTGACTAAAATTTGATAAGATATTTAAGTTTAGAAATGTGTAATAAGTTTTAATTTTTAATAAAAGATGAATTATCATATTTTAATAATTGATGTGATTCAAACTTTATACTTGTAAATAATATTTATATAGTTATATAAAATAAGAATTGTAGAAAAATAATTTTATATCTATAAGAATTTATTGTTTTTTAAAAAGAAAGAATTTATTGTGTTTACCGTAAATTTTAAGTGTATACTAATGTTACTAGCAATATAACATATTATCTACTCGATACAACCAAATTGATTAAACTAAAATGAAATAAACTTAAACATATAATTAAACTAGTATAATTCAAACTATTTGTGGAACAAAAGTTGATATAAAGTGACAAATTTTAGTTGAATTTTTTTTTATGTGACTATCAATTAGTTAATCTGAACATATAATTCAGTTGGTCTGGACGTATTTTTCAACTATGGAGATCATAAATTTGGAAAAAATTATTCCTTTTTACATGTCGTTGAACTGAAAGAAAATTATTTTTATTATTATAGGATAATTTCTATTTTATGTTATTTTTTATGGTTATGTTTTAAACCACATATTTCTACCCAGACACAAAAGTTTGAAAGCACACTATCCAAATGTTACCATCCCTATTATTTTTTCTTTGAAAAAAAAAAAAGTTTGAGCATCTATGGGACAAAACAAAATTCCTCCATATCATTGTTCTCATCATAATTGAAAAATCCAAAAATTTTGAGTCAAATCCAACCTAAAGTGGATATACAAAATTCAATAATATGAGCATCACAAAAGTGTAAAAATTATTTAAAAAAATATGCAATTCTACATAGATCATATATATATACATCTTGGGAATCCCTTTTGCTTTTATATAACCCTTTATTTCCCTTTTCCATGGATTATAGAAACAATAATTCAATATGTGAAACTCTATTTATATACTTTAGTTTTTTTTTAGTACAAAACTCTTCAGTTTATTTAACAAAGTATCTTCTTCAAGTCATACTAAAGCAATATTTCAAATGTGTTTGGTTTAACTCGTCAAGTGTTTAATTTTTAAAAAAATAATGTTATTTTAGAAAAAGTTAAAGTGTTTTGTAACCATTCAAAATAGCTTCTGAAAAAATAGTTTATGAAATAAGTTGGTTTAGTATAAACACTTGAAATTAACTTTTAGAAATAATTCTTGAGTATTTAATGATTAATCTCCTCTTAATTTGTATAATTCTCAAAATTACTAAAACGCACTCAAAAGTCATCTACCTCATTTTTACTATATTGATGTGGCTACTACCGCCCTCCACCAACCGACTCCAGCATCCACCGTCATTAGCCAACTTCGACCAACTCCGACAGTCACCTCTGGCCACTACCACCTACGGCCAACTATGTGAACCACCACAACCAACTTTGGTGGTGACCACCTAGATGACGAGCCCCTAGCAACTATTATTTTAAATTATTAGTTCATAGTATTTTATATAGTCTTTTATAATAGTTTGATATTAACAAAAACACTTTTAATTTATAACAAACCAAACAAATCGTACATAAAAACACTTTTGAGAAAGAGTTGTCAAACATATTAGTGTTTTTATTTTAGACAGTTTTTATCAAAAGTATTTGAATAAAAATGAATTTTTGAAAAATATTTTTCTCTAAATCAATTCAAACCGGCCTTTCATCTTCTCAAAAAAGTTAGAAACATTTATTGAATTATTTATAAATTTAACCTCTTTTTTCACAATATAGGAGAGAGAGAATCAAATCTCTGATTTCGAGTTGATAATACATTTTGGTAGTTATTTACCTTTCCTTTTCTTAACTACGTGTTCATTTAATTAACTTTTCATTTTATTTTACCATCAAACAAATACAATCATAAACCCTAAAAATAGAAATCAATCATGAATCTACTTTTAACAAGTTTTTAAAATGAAAAAAAATGAACTTTTTCAACAAAAAAAAAACGATGAATAGCTAGTCTAATCAAAAAAATCTTTTTGCGAATATTTTCAAAAGCGAGACGAGATAGACAAGAGATGAAAAAAAATTAAAAATTAGATAAAAAGAAAAGGAAAAGAAAGAAAAAGAGAGGGACACCCTTCAAAAGAAGGGAAGTATATTGATTGATTCAAAGAAAAGTGGCTTTACCCTTCATACAATCAGCCAAGCTAGAGCTACTTTTAATCCAAAGTATTATTGAATATGAAACCCATGTTCTATAAAGAAACATCCTATCCTTTGATTTAAAAATTTTCCTTACTTTAATCTAGATTTTGACACCCCCTTCATATCATCATTTAAGTAAAAAAAAAAAAAAAAAAAAAAAAATTGTTTCTAGCCTCTAATTGTGGGATTTAGTGCATAATTAAAAACCTGTGGCTCAAGATTAGTATGAGAAAGAAGAAAAAGTAATGTATATTAATTAATTAATTAAGTAATATCATTATTATTTCTACTGTTTGTTCCCAAATGCTATCCATCTCACTAATCACAAGACTAAGCTTGACCACTTTAATAAGTAAATCCAATTCTAATACGACACTTAATACTATACTATCATTGTTAATACTATATTATATCATTAAAAATAATAATAATTATTATTATGTGTTTGTTGTCCCATGTTTTCTGACAAAACTTGCAGCATGATTAGTATATATAATTTTTGGAATAGATCATAGTGTATCCAAGTCAGAAAATATCATAAAATAATGTTGGGAAGAAAAATTAAAATTGTGGGCTTGGAAGGACAGAACTTGCCTTTGTTGGCAATATTTGGAGATAAGCCAAGTTGTAATCAAATACAAGTTTTTTTTTTCTTCCTATGTTTGTTGGAGTACACAAGGAAGGAAGGAAGGATGGCTCTTTTACAATTTGGTTTCATTGCAAAGCTGATGAAGATGAGTGTATATCTACTTATCCTACTTATTCATTTCCATCCGAATGAATCATTTTTTTCACAAAGGTAAATTTTTACCTATTAGACAAGGAGATGGCAAGTTATTCTATTCTACCTCTTAGAAAGGAAAAAAGTAAAATCAAAATACTTAATAACACAACGATACATCTATACAAAACTTCTATTCGCACTCTAAGTCTATTTACAAACTAGGTAATTTAGAATTTTCATAATCTCCCATAGTTTGGAAGCTTATGGTTTGAAATTCTATTTACTCTTCGATGGAGTTCTTTTCACTCTTCCGTCATGGTACTACTTAACTATCGGTTACATATGAGTATTTAGTCTTGTAAGGTGGTCCTTGATGATTGATATGAGAGACTTATATGTTACATTTATCACTCCTGAAAAGAAATCTATTGATTCTATCTCGATTGATAGGAATTTTGTATTATATTGAAAGTTTAAATTCCATGTCGTCAATTTTTAAGACCTTTTTTCATTTTGGTATTTTGAAAGATTTCAAAAGTAACTATTTGGATGTCTTATTTAGTCTTGAAATTTTCAAAAAGTAATTATTTAGCTGTTCTTGCAGTTACTTGTAATTTGCCATACACCCAAAATGCTCACCTTTGTCAACAACTGTGCCTTTGTGAATGGTCCATCATTTCTATTGGTTTCGTTTGTATTATATTTTGAAGTTAAATCTCACTTGCTTTTGTGAATGGTCCATCATTTCTATTGCTTTCGTTTGTGTCATATTTTGAATTTAAATCTCACTTTCATCTCAATTTTTTAAGATTTATTTTCTTTTATTTTGGTCTTTCAACTATTCAAAAGTAATCGCTTTAGTTCTTGTATACTTTTTGCCACCTGTTATACGTTCACTCAATGCTCACCCTAGTCTACCTATATGTATATATAAATTTGTACCTACATACGTACATATTTGTAGCTACGTTATCCACTTGTTCAAAACAAAATTAAGAATAAGGAGAAAACACTTCTTTTTTAAATAAAATATACATATATTTTAAGTACAAGGATCAAAATATATTTGAAAATTTTGAGGAAGAGTTTGGTGCACATAATTGAATTGATAATTATTATCTGTGGAGTTAGATTATCTGTTTGAGGTGTAAACTTGAGTTGGGTTGAAATATTTGTGTTTGAAGTGCTAAGTTTGTTAGGTTATATGTCCTAAAACTCCCATTTTGTAAACTTTAAATATATTTCTATTCACAATAAAGATGTTAGTGAGATTTCAATAAAGTTGTTATTGAACATGTGAATTTCATTTATAAATTCCTAAATCCAATAAATTAATGAACTCTTAGCTATAACATGAATACGTAAACTTTATGTAAAGACATAAAAGTGGATCAAGTTTTAATATATAGTCAAAACGGTCTATAAGTATATGGAGAGGGTTGGATACCTTATCCTAGGGACATTATGGATTCGGCCCGCTTTGTATATTGATACAAACAATGTGATCCTAAAGTCGTTCATGTGGAGACATGCGAGTGAAGATATCCTATGAAAAGATGTTTGCATAAGACCGGACCACAAAATAGTCACTTTTTTTTTATGACGATCGTTTACTGTTAAAACTGGTTATTTCAATTCAATGACCTAAGGTAACTTGATTTTAATCTTGAGCTAACTATGAACTCTTATTTATTCGATATTATCTTTTAATTTGCATGGGTGGGAGTAGCTCAACATCATCGCTCAATAAGCCTCTCATTTAAGGGTAAGACCAGATAGATAGTTGGGGACATAGTCCTGCAAGATGGAGTTCTCTCCTACCCGTTTTAGGGTTAGCAAATAGGTTGTTCTTTTAAGTATTGACTCTTGGTCTTGAATAAAGGGGTCCCGCCCTCTTTATGACTAAGAGGGACTTAGTTTATTAGTAGAACCATAAATCATTGTTCATTAGAAGATCAGTGGAGACTTAAGGAACAAGATGTATTGCAAGGGTAAAACGGTAATTTTGACCTAGCTGTAAATACAAACAACCTGTGAATGATCGACTTACTGATTATGGTTAAATCAAGTAGATAAAAATATATCTACGGTGAGGAGAGTACAACTACTGAGCTATAATGGAGTGTCTCAGTAGTTAATGAATATTGATTAATTCAATTTAAAGAATTTAGCCAATTAATCTCAAATCATTAGAGTTCATGATCTGTAGGTCTTTTAGGTCCCTTTACTAGCTCATAAAATTATTAAACATTAGAATAGAGTTTTGAGAGAATTTTAAATATTCAAATACAATTTTGGGTTTGGATTATTATCGATATAAATAACATTTAATTAATGAATTAAACGATTTTGAAGAGTTGAAAATATTTAAATTTGATTTAAATATTAAATTACATGAATAAGGATTCATGTTTGGATTAGATGTTTTAATTATTTAATATTTTATATTAAATTAATTAATTAATTAAATTTTTAATTCATTAATGTTTTATTTATTTAAAATTTGAATTTATGAAATTTAAAATATATAATTGATTTGATTTGATTAAATTAATTTAATTATATATAAATTAAATTAAATTTTATTTCATTTATTTGAAATTTCATTTACAAATAATATAAATGAAATTAGTGGGAAAAGTTGGATTTTCCCACTAATTCATACATCTAATCCACTAATTGAATAGAATTTTGAGTGTCATTGCTCCATTTAATCAGCATTGCATAGTCAATTGAGAAAAATACTTGATTTATCTCAGAATTCAAGTTCATGTAATCTGATTTTCAAAGTGAAAATTCTGGGAAAAAAATTCTCACTCTAACTCTCAAAATCCACACCAGATCTCTCTCAATTTGAGTTCCACGACCCAATCTATAGTAGAGAAGACTCTTATAGTGGTCTACTTAAAAGATTGAAGAAGAAACTCAAGGAGATTTGAAGCAGTTTGAAGGAATCTTCAAAGGTATATTCTTGAAACTCTAAAATTCTGGAAAAACCATGAACATGCATGTTAATTCACTAAAATTGATGTAGCTAAAGTGTTTAGGATCCTAATAGCTTCCGTATATTGAATGTTAACTCCATCAATTGATATCAGAGCATGATTTAAGTACTCAACTTGAAGGAGTATATCAGCATGCAGCGGAAGCAACAAGGATCAATGAGCATTCTAATTCATCAATTTTGGTGCTCATACAATAATAAGAGGGTTTCAAGTCATACATTTGTAAAACCTCTTTAATCTTAAATCCAGCTGCAAGTCTCATTCAAATCTTCTTGTGAACCACCTCAAGATCTTTCCTACTATTCTCTTGGAGCCTTAGATTGAGTTGTGGGACTCAAAATAAGCTTGAATGAAGGGAACTTAAAGAAGAAGCTCACTGGTGCAACTTGAAGAACACTTTTTCAACCTTACAAGTTTTCAACGAAACTTCAGCAAATTCATCAGCTTTTGCATGCTCGATTTTCATTTCCATTTTCTCTATTTATTGCAAGACATTCATGCATAGAAGAAGGTTGCATGAGATGCAGCTCATGCTTGGTGAATTGAAGCAAGAGCAAGTGGGGAATTGAGTGAACTTGTTGGTTAGGTGAGTGGAGAAATCCAACATTTCCCATATTGTGTTTTTTCCAATTTTGATTTTAATTTAAAAATTGATTTCTAAAATCATTTTTTATTTCAAAAATTGAAATTATTATTATTTTACAAAATTAATTTCATAAATTAATTTTCTAATAAAATTAATAATATATAATTAATTAAACAATTTAATTAATTTAATATCAAATATTAAATTAATTTTACACAAATTCCACCTTCATGAATCCCTACTCATGAATTTAATATTTAAATCATATTTAAATATTAATTAATTCTCCAATTCCGTTTAATTCTAATTTGAACATTTCAAATTAACTTATCACGCTACTCAAAAGCTAATCCATTTATGAGCTAGTAGGGCAAATCTAAGGATAATCCCGAATAAACAAGAGTTCATAATTAGCTCAGGATTAAAATCGAGTTACCTAGGTCATCTAAGTGAAATAGTCAATCTTATACAATAAACAGTGTTATAAAGTAAGAGTGACTTATTTCTTGGTCTGATCATATGCAAACTCATTGCATAGGATGCCCCCACTCCTCATGTCAATACATGAACGAATCTGGATGACTTCATTTTTAGTATCTTTTACAACAACTTGTAACAGCTACAGAGTAGGCCGCATCCAATAGTGTTATCAGAATAAGGTACCCAGCCTTAATCATGTACTATAGACTGTTTTGGCTATTTACTTGAACTTGATCCATCTTTATGTCTCTACATAAAGTTCAAGTATTCATATAATATTCATGGATCTTAGTTTATTGGATTTAGATTTTTACGTATGCAATTTATAGAATCAATAATAAATTTATTAACTATAGAATATGTTTATCTTTTGCAAACTGCGAGTTTTAGGATATAAAACTCAACACAATTTACGTTAATTTTAGCTTGGTGGGTGTTTTTCATGAATTGCATGAAATAGGTGATGAAATGGATATATTATGGTTTTGGCTTTAGATTTCTCTTCAATTATGATGTAATTGTTGTAGTTGGCTATTAGTTTATGGACCTTAATACGTGATTAAGAGTCTGTGAATTTGTTAGAGTCAATAGAATTGCAATTAGGTTGTAATTGAAGAAGAATTGAAGCAACCTTAGCAGCAGAAACATGCAGATGAAGCTTCTGCCTTACAGCATTGCAACACTGCCCTTGGAGCGTTGCAACGCTGTTCTTTAGCCAACCCAGAAAAGGAGGGAATTTTCTGTGGCTTTGCAATGCTAGGATGAAGCGTTGCAACGCTGTTGATCCCAACTCAGAAGGCGCATGCACGAACAAACCGACGGAATTCAATAGAATTGGTTCAGGTCTTGGAGGTCCGGTTCAACCTGTTTCATACCGATTCAACTCAAATTTCTTCCTTGGAGGTCCGGTTCTGGTGGTATGGAGCCGATTCGGGCGGTTCAAGACTTGTATTAAGTTTTTTTTGTAACAATTTTAGGTTTTTGCTTGGTTAAGATGCCAAACCAGTCCATTTCAGTGTTTTTTTAATTAATTATCCATTTTGAATGTATATTTAATTAAATTAAATCTTGTATATGCATAAAGTTATGCCATGTAGATTTAAAATCTCACTATAGTAACCATGTATCATGTTGGATTGGTACTAGCATGTAGCAAAAGCGAGCAGGATCCATAAGCACTCTAATTGATTAATTTTGGCATAAATGGAAACATGTTTAAACAGAGTTTAATGGGTTTCAAGAACATACCTTTAAAGAACCGTTGAAATCTTGATTTCCAGCTGCAAATTCCTCCAAATCTTTGTGTAGACCACTACAAGATCTTCCCTACTATTCTCTTGGTGCTCTAGATTGAGTTGTGAGACTCAAAATAAGCTGGAATCAAAGGGAATATAGAGAAAGCTCACTGCAACAACCCAAAATGAAGAACATCTTCATCTGAATTTTTCTGGAAAAAATCTTTTGGTTGCTGTAACAACCCAAATTTGTATACATACACTACAAGAAATTAAATGTTAAATGTTAAGAAAGACGAAATTTTATTTAAATGGATGGTAAATGTAATACCCTATCCCTAATTTAGAAAGCAGAAAAACAAATAAAATATATAATTAAGAATGAAAAATATATAAATTTAATAGGAAAATCAGGTGGAAATTTAGAATTGGAAAAAAATAGGAAATTATTAATTATCCAAAAAAATAATGAATAAAAGGGCAGAATCAAGGAGGATTAATTAGAAGTTGGACACTAGCTAATTCAGGAGACAAAAGGTAGTAGATAACTTTTTTTTGGGCACTACTCATTCGAAGAATTGGAGGTGAATTAATTGCCCATATACTCCTAAAATTTGAAAGAGTTAAAAAGAGGAAGTGGAATCCACAAGCAGTGAAGGCAACCACGCGTGAAAACTAGCGAGATTGGAGAAAAAATTGGAGAGAACGAGAGTGGAGAGAGCGAGATTCTCAGCGAGACAGTGGGAAAGAGCGGGAGCGAGAGGGAGACCAGCGAGAGCGAGAGCCAAACCAGCGAGAAAGCTCGAGAGAATGAGATTCTGATAACAAAGAGAGCGAGATTTGGACAGAAGCATAGATTATGCGTTGAATTTGGCCACGATCTTATAGATTATACATGGAGAACCCTAAAATTGAATACAAACAAAGGTTGAAGATGTAAGGGCAAATGTTAGCCAAAATTAGGTGTCTTATTAAGAGAAATTCTTAAACCTAAGTAATTTTAAAGAATACATTTGTAGGATGAGTTGTCACACTAAGAAGAGCTGAAAACCACAATAAATAGAACCCTTTGCCTGAAGATTTAACCCATTCTCAAACAAATCTCAGTAACAAAGAATCGTATGAAAGAGTAAGTGTGAGTAAGGAAGTTCTGTGAGGTTAAAAGAGATAAAGCTCGAGGGAGATGCTGCCTAAATTTCCTTCTAGTTTAAGAGGGAAAGCTCTACTGATCAAACCATAAGGAATAATTAGGATCGCAGTCAAGGTAAATAGTTATCTCACCAGTATTTCATGGTAGTGTACCTTTAACATGTTGCATAATTATGTTATTGTTATGTTGCATTACATGTTTAAAATACTTTTATCGACAAGGGACCCCATGCATTATGTTTGTTCATAAGACTAAATTTTAATTAGATAAAGGTTATGCTTCTAGGGCTAGCAGGGCATGTATGGTTGCACCCCTCTAGACCCAATTCAATGTCAAGTTTATGCTAGGGACTAACAGGGTATGTATGGTTGCACCCCTCTAATCATATCTTACGTTTATGTTAATGGTTGATGTTGGATGCGACTCTGGCCCTACTGGCTGCATGACCCGCTAATCATCAGATGGGTTAGTTTCCGCCTAAGTCCTCATCTTCCTATCAGGGCGGAGAAATTTACGTTAGAAGCATAACCGACCACCACATTTTATTATATGTTTTCGGTCCCAATCATATGTTTTTAGGACATGTTGCATGTGATTGTGCATTTAGTCACTACCTTATGTGAGAACTACTTACTGGGTATATTATATACTCATCCTATTTTTACAGACTTTGTAGGTAAGGACACAGCGTAGGTGACAGAACTGGACGTTGCTCAAATAACCAACCATCAAACTCACTATTATAGGCATATGCATTTTTGTATCACTACGCTAATATTTTATAGATTCTGCGTTTTGTAAAACAAACTTTTTATATAGTTTTCTACCTAATTAATAAAATCTTAGATATGTTCTTTTGAAATTTTTACCAAAACTCATCCCATGATAGAAAAGTCTAAGTATGCATGTCGTAGCGATTGGATCATAATATGTAAGGATCCGGTCGTTATAGGTTGGTATCAGAGCATTTGAGCCTATTAGGCTTTACTAATTAGAAGAGTCGTGGTGGTTGATGGTTCGGCCTGTTAAGTGATGCCCACAGTTATGCCAAATACGCTAGTAAGTAGAATTTTCAATGAGTAATTTAGTAAATACTTTAGTAAACATAAGATATGAGTTAAAAAAAATTAAAAATTAGATTGCTTCCTTATTATGAAAATAAAATGTGTATACCAAATGCCACCATAAAGAGCTCCAACACGATGAGGCAGACCTCGAAGTGAATCCACAAGGGATCAAAATCAAGGACATGGACAGATGCCTTACGTGTTACTTACATCAGAGGCACTACAAATACTAATACAAAATATGAGTAATGGAAACACAACCTCGTCCACCACACCAATAATCAAGATACAAATGACTCGAAGATCATTCGAGAATTCAGGAAGTTCAATCCTTCAACATTTGATGGATCATCTGTGGATCCAATTATACCAGAGAATTGGATAACAGAAATAGAAACTATTTTCCGCCATATGAACATCCCAGAAGAACAGAAAGTAAATTGTGCCACCTTCATGTTAAGAGGCGATGCAAAGTTCTGGTTGGAATCCACACAAAGAACAATCAAAGGTACAGTCTCATGGCAGCAATTCAATCAGACTTTTCACAACAAGTATTTCCCTTTGACAGTGAGATATCAAAAGGAAGTGGAATTTCTTAATCTTCGTCAAGAGAACATGTCGGTGGTAGAGTATGAACGAAAATTTGATCGCTTGTCTCACTTTGTTCCTCGACTAGTGGACACAGAAGAGAAGAAGGTGGAAAGGTTTATTTCTGGATTAAGAGAAGGAATTCGAGGCATTGTTATTGCTTTCCGACACAAAGAGTATGCCCTTGCCTTCGAGTCGGCCTTACTCATGAAATTAGATCTTGCTGTCAAAACCTCAACTTCTGAACGAGGATTCATGCCGAATCAAAAGAGGAAATTCACCCAACAAGACTTCCAACGTTCACAATGGCAAGCAAAAATTTTCCAAAGCACTCAGGGCTTATAGTCACAATAGGAGAGTCAAACATTCACATATCCTAAGTGCAGAAATTGTGGAAAACACCATCAAGGGCAATGTTTTCGGAACTTAGGGGTGTGTTTCAACTGCGGCCAGACGGGTCACTATGCAAAGGCTTACCCAAAGTTCATCAACCAAGTATCAACTGCCCAGACCACCCAGCCTACTAGTAACAAGGTTACCCAACAACAGAAATGATGAGTGTTTGCTGTTACACGTCAAGAGGCAGAGGATCAAGATGCAGTTGTTACAGGTACATTACCCATCCTCGGGTATTATGCCTTCACATTATTTGATTCGGGCTCAAGTCATTCATTCATCTCTACAACATTTGCATAACATGCTCAATAAACATCAAAGCCCTTAGGCTACATTCTATCTGTAGCTACTCTTACCGGAGTATCCTTATTGGCCAATTCAGTAGTGGAAAACTGTGAATTGTCAGTATCAGGACATAAACTAGAAGTGACCCTTATCATCCTAGACATAAGTGAATTTGACATAATACTAGGTATAGACTGGTTAGCAGCAAACTATGCAAGCATAGATTGCCATAATAAAGAGGTCATATTCACCTTTCCAACAGGAACCAAGTTTAAGTTTAAGAGTTCTAATATACCATCAGCCCCAAGAATAATTTCAGCCTTAAAAACTAACATTTGCTCAACCTTGGGGCTTGGGCATATTTAGCAAGTGTAGTGGATTTACGAGACCAAAAGGATGAAATTAAGGTCATTTTTGTAATAAGGGAATTTGAAGATGTATTCCCGGAAGAGCTACCAACCATCGAGTCGAGGAATAGAATTTTGTATAGATCTAATTCCCAGAGCTAAACCAATATCTAAAGCACCATATAGAATGGCACTTGCGGAATTAAAAGAACTCAAAATACAATTACAAGAATTGTTAGATAAGGGATTTATACGCCCTAGCGTGTCTCTATGGGGAGCACCTGTCTTATTTGTTAAGAAAAAGGATGGATCATTGCGTTTACGTATAGATTATCGGGAGTTGAATAAGTTGACAATAAAGAATAAGTACCCACTTCCACGCATTGATGACCTATTTGACCAATTACAAGGAGCCTCAGTATTCTCCAAAATAGACTTACGATCTGGTTATCATCAACTACGAATCAAGGAGTCTGATATACCCAAGACTGCTTTCTGAACAAGATATGGGCATTATGAATTCGTTGTGATGCCCTTTGGATTAACGAATGCCCCAGCAGCCTTCATGGATTTGATGAATAGAATTTTTAAGGACTATCTTGATAACTTCGTGATCGTATTTATAGATGATATTTTGGTATATTCCAAGTCTGAGACAGAACATGAAAAACATCTTAGGGACGTCCTTTCCATATTAAGAAATGAAAAGTTGTATGCTAAATTCTCCAAGTGTGAGTTTTGGACACGACAAGTTGCCTACCTAGGGCATATTGTAAAGCAAGAAGGAATTTCAGTGGATCCTGCTAAAATTGAAACAATTAGCAAGTGGCCTCGCCCAACAACAGTCAGCGAAGTGCGAAGCTTCCTTGGATTAGCAAGATATTATAGACGATTTGTGAAGAATTTCTCAAGAATAACATTACCCTTAACTGACCTCACCAAGAAGAATAATCTTTTGTCTGGAACCATGCATGTAAGCAAAGCTTCCAGGAACTAAAAGAAAGGTTAACCACAGCCCCTATTCTCACTATACCTGACGGATCAGGGGGTTTAACTGTGTACAGTGACGCATCGAAGAAGAAGCTTGGTTGTGTATTAATGCAACACGGAAAGGTAATAGCGTATGCTTCAAGACAACTAAAACCTTATGAACAAAATTATCCCGTTCATGACTTGGAGTTAGCTGTCGTAGTCTTTGCCTTAAAGATATGGAGACATTACTTATATGGGGAAAAGATCCAAATTTATACAGATCATAAAAGCCTTAAGTACTTCTTTACCCAGAAAGAGTTAAATATGAGGCAACGAAGATGGTTAGAATTAGTCAAAGACTATGACTGTGAGATCCTCTATCATCCAGGAAAAGATAACATTGTTGCTGATAATCGTCGAAAAGAGTTGGAATTCAAAGTAGGAGATCACGTATTTCTAAAGGTAGCACCAATGAAAGGCATTATGCGTTTCGGATGAAAAGGCAAACTTAGCCCCCGCTTTATTGGACCCTTTGAAATATTAGAACGTATTGGCCAAGTAGCTTATCGATTAACATTACCCCCTACCCTTTCTACAATACATAATGTCTTTCATGTATCGATGCTTCGAAAATACGTGTTTGACCCATCACATGTAGTAAATTATGAACCTCTACAAATAAGTGAAAACTTGGAATATGAAGAGACTCCAGTTTGCATCCTAGCAAGAGAAAAGAAGTCATTTCGTAATCGGGAAATAAGTTTAATAAAGGTTCTCTGGAGAAATCAGCAAGTAGAAGAAGCTACATGGGAACGAGAAGAAGAGATGAAAGTCAAATACCCTTATCTGTTTAAGAACCAAGAAACTTTCGTGGACGAAAGTTCTTAAAGGGAGAAGATTGTAACAACCCAAATTTATACGCATACACTACAAGAAATTAAATGTTAAATGTTAAGTAGGACGAAATTTTATTTAAAGGGATGGTAAATGTAATACCCTAATCCTAATTTAGAAAGCAGGAAAACAAATAAAATATATAATTAAGAATGAAAAATATATAAATTTAATAGGAAAATCGGGTGGAAATTTAGAATTGAAAAAAAATAGGAAATTTATTAATTATCCAAAAAATAATGAATAAGGGGGCAGAATCAGGGAGGATTAATTAGAAGTTGGACGCTAGCTAATTCAGGACACAAAGGGCAGTAGATAACTTTTTTTTGGGCACTACTCATTGGAAGAATTAGAGGTGAATTAATTGCCCATATACTCCTAAAATTTGAAAGAGATAAAAAGGGGAAGTGGAATCTTTGTGTCTTATTAAGAGAAATTCTTAAACCTAAGTAATTTTAAAGAATACATTTGTAGGATGAGTTGTCACACTCAGAAGAGCTGAAAACCACTATAAATAGGACCCTTTACCTGAAGATTTAACCCATTCTCAAACAAATCTCAGTAACAAAGAATTGTATGAAAGAGTAAGTGTGAGTAAGGAAGTTTTGTGAGGTTAAAAGAGATAAAGCTCGAGGGAGGTGCTGCCCAAATTTCCTTCTAGTTTAAGAGGGAAAGCTCTACTGATCAAACCATAAGGAATAATTAGGATCGCAGTCAAGGTAAGTAGTTATCTCACCAGTGTTTCATGGTAGTGTACCTTTAACATGTTGCATAATTATGTTATTGTTATGTTGCATTACATATTTAAAATACGTTTATGGACAAGGGACCCCATGCATTATGTTTGTTCATAAGATTAAATTTTAATTAGATAAAGGTTATGCTTCTAGGGCTAGCAGGGCATGTATGGTTACACCCCTCTAGACCCAATTCTATGTCAAGATTATTCTAGGGCTAGCAGGGCATGTATGGTTTCACCCCTCTAGACCCAATTCAATGTCAAGTTTATGCTAGGGACTAACAGGGTATGTATGGTTGCACCCCTCTAATCATATCTTACGTTTATGTTAATGGTTGATGTTGGATGTGACTCTGGCCCTACTGGCTGCATGACCCGCTAATCATCAGATGGGTTAGTTTCCGCCTAAGTCCTCATCTTTCTATCAGGGCGGAGAAATTTACGTTAGAAGCATAACCGACCACCACATTTTATTATATGTTTTCGGTCCCAATCATATGTTTTCAGGACATGTTGCATGTGATTGTGCATTTAGTCACTACCTTATGTGAGAACTACTTACTGGGTATATTATATACTCATCCTATTTTTACAGACTTTGTAGGTAAGGACACAGCGTAGGTGGCAGAACTGGACGTTGCTCAAATAACCAACCATCAAACTCACTATTATAGGCATATGCATTTTTGTATCACTACGCTAATATTTTATAGATTCTGCGTTTTGTAAAACAAACTTTTTATATAGTTTTCTACCTAATTAATAAAATCTTAGATATGTTCTTTTGAAATTTTTACCAAAACTCATCCCATGATAGAAAAGTCTAAGTATGTATGTCGTAGCAGTCGGATCATAATATGTAAGGATCCGGTCGTTACAGTTGCAACCATCCAAAATCACTCCAATCTCTTCAATATATTGCAGACTATCATGCAAAGAGATTTACTGCATGGGATGCAGCTCATGCGTGGAGTAAATGAAAGTTGAAGAAGTGGGTTTCATTGTGAGCAAGTTTGAAGATGAAGATGAAAAACCAATTTTTGATTTTGTGAAATTTTCTATTTCCAAAATCTAAAAATGATTTTAAAAATATATTTTATTTCTAAAATCAAAATTTATTAATTTTCTAATAAAATTAATAAATAATTATTTAAACAATTTAAATAATTCTAATTAATTTAATATCCAATGTTAAATTAATTTTTACATAAATTCATCTTCATATATTTAAATCATATTTAAATATATATTCTCCAATTCCGTTTGATTCTAGTTTGAACGTTTCAAATTAACTTATCACGCTACTCTAGAGCTAATCCATTTTTCAGCTAGTAGGAGGACCTCGTGGACCTACAGATCATGGGCTCCAACGATCCAAGATTAATCGGCTAAACTCATTAGACTGATCTAACCCCTATTCGTTAACTAATGGGTCACTCCACTAAAACACATAGTTGAACTACCCTCACTGTAGATATATTATGTTCACTCGATATAATCATAATTAGTAAGTCAACCCTTCACAAGGTTGTTCATAATAACAGTTGGGTCAAATCTCTGTTTTACCCCCGAAATTACCTCTTGTTCCTTAAGTCTCCACTGATCCCTAATGAATAATTTTTTGTGATCCAATCACCAAGTCCCTCTCGGGCCAGTGAGAGGGCGGGGCTCCTTGTTCAAGACCCAAAATTAGCACTTAAGGAATAACCTCTCTACTATCCCTAAAGAGGGTATGAGTGAATTTCATCTTGCACCCAATGTCCTCAGCTATCTATCCAGTCTTATCCCTGAAATGGTAGTCTTATTGAGCCGACATTGTTAAGTTAACCTTTACCTATGTAAATCTAAGGGTAATCCCAAATAAACAGGAGTTCATAGTTAGCTCAGGATTAAGGTCAAGTTATCTAGGTCATCGCTTTGAAATAGTTAGTCTTAAACAGTAAACATCATTATAAAGTAAGAGTGACTAATTTCGTGATCCAATCTTACACAAACCCTTTTGCATAAGGACCCCCCACTCTTCATGTCCAACATGAACGAATTAGGATCACTTAATTTGTAGCACTTTATAACTCCTTGTAACAACTACAGAGCAGGTCATATCCAATAGTGTTACCAGAATAAGGTACCCAATCTTATTCATATACTATAGATCATTTTGACTATTTACTTGAACCTAATCCACCTTTATGTCTCCACATAAAGTTCAAGTACTCATCCAATAGTTAATGGACTTTTATGTTTATTGGATTTCTATCAAGCAATAGATCTATCCAATAACACCTTTATTGAATTTTCATAATAAATTCCATCGTTTACATACCACGAGTTTTAGGACATAAAACCCAACATATCATGCATTGAAAGTATGTTATAATATGTTATAATGTATAGTACGCATGATTTAGGGTTTCATGTATTTAATATAAGTTGTTATATTAAATTGTGGAATATTTGATGTACGTTATAGTATGTTTATAGTTTTATAAAGTGATAAAATGAAATAGACATTTAAAATCTATGACAAAGATAAAATGCATGCTCACTTAGGGTTACAAATAACAACTTGTTTTAATAGTTAAAATAGGTCGTTATCTTGTAAAACTTTGGTTACATACTCATCCGAACTATAATCCTATCTAAGACTAGAGCTACTTAAGTTAACGGTTTATAGAACATCTGCTACCTGGGAATTATAGCCAAATTATTGAGCGTTTTTAACCCGGTTATATAAGCATGCGTTAGCGGTGTGAAATGATAAAATGGTTTTATCACTTAGGTGTCATAGGTTAAATCCAAATATAATCGTTATACTTTATAATCACCTAGACTAAGGATGTTTTAGCTGACATATACCTTACTAAAGAATATACCCAAAAAATTAGAACACTTCGGTGGGAGATTAATAATATATATGATTTTTTTTTAGCTCTCATCTCTCTAAGAGTTCACACTATGAGATCCATGTTCGGCTTCGTGTCACTTTTACCACGACTATTCCATTTGGAAAGTGTTTGCATGGGTTAACAACAAGGTGAATAGGAGAAGTAGTTCATAGTGTTGGGGTTGATGCCTTAAATCTCGTAGGGTTCTATAGTTTGTAGATATTTTGAACAAACTCATTGTTTATTTAATAAAATATATGATATTTTATTTCATTTTTTAGTTGCGTTATCCACAAACCAATAAACTAACATCCAAAGTTATCTTATAGCTTAAACATGTATGTAGAGACATACGGGTGGATCATGTTTAAGTGATAACCTAAATGGTCTATAGTAAATGGATAAGGCTGGATACCTTATCCTAGTGACACTGCGAGTATGACCCACTTTGTAGGTGTTACAATTCTTGTAAAGTGTTACAAATGATCTGATCCTGATCATTCAAGTATAAACGTGTGAGCGGGGATATTCGATACAAAGGACTTTGTATAAGACTGGACCATGAAATGTTTAGTCTCATTATATAACGCCATTCATAATAGAGACTTATATTTCACTAGGATGACCATAGGTAACATGACCTGAATCCTGAGTGAATTGTGAACTCCTACCTATGAGGGCAGTTCTTTGATTTGTATGGATGAGAGTGGCCAAATCGCCGACTCAATAAGCCTACTACTTCAGAATTCGTCTGATTGAGGAGTTGGGAACACAGCTACACAAGAAGTAATTCACTCATTTCCCGAGGTCGGAGTAAGTAGATAAATTGCTCTCTTAAAGGCTGATTCTAGGGCTTGAACAATGTGGCGCGACACCCTCTCCTGGACCGAGAGGGGTTTAGTCATAGTTGGACTATGATCTATTGTTCATTAGAAGGATCAGTGGTACTTAAGAAGTTTAATGTAACTATAAGGGCAAAACGGTAATTTTGGCTCAGTTGTACTTATAAGTAATTTGTGAAGAGTCATCGTACTGTTGATTGGTTATATCCAATGGACAAAGAAATATATTTGTAGTGCGAAGAGTGTAGTTGTCAGTCTTTAGTGGGGTGCCCGACAGTTAACGGATGGTGAATAATTTAATTGAAGAGTTTGATTAATTATTCATGTACCGTTGGAGCTTCAAACTACAGGTCAATGAGGTCCCCTTAGTAACTCAATAGGATTAAATGAGAATCAATTTTTGGATTAATTTGAATTGTACAAATTAATTAAGGTATTTAATTATATATGATATAATTAAGTTATTTTAATTATATATGATATAATTATTATAATGTATTAATTATATGAATTGGATTCATAATTATTAAATTTAATATAAATGTGATTTATATTAAATGTCATATGAGAGAGAAAATAAACTATAGGTTATAAGTTATATTTGATATAACATGTAGTTTAATATATATATATATATATATTATGATAAATTAGTTTTCATATTTATATATATTAAATATTTATTTTATATATAAATTAATTTTATATAACATGATGTTTTTATGGCCATTTGTAGGAGAGAGTCTCATTCATCATGCTGCAAGAAAGGAAGTCAAAAAAAGATATACGTTATTTGAACGGAGAAAATAGTTCTCTTTGTAATTTTGTGAAAAAAATCCTTTCCCTCCTCTGTTCTCTAAAATCATTCTCTCACTATTCCAAAATAGTCAGAGCCCACCACTCCTGGGTTCTTTACCTTAGAATACCAAAGTCGCCATTATGGTAGTGCATGTTGTCTGTTTAAAGGAATCTTGAAGCTTTGTCTTCAAAGGTAAGGGTTTGAAACCCTAAGTATTTTTTTTTAGCATGTTGTAATTTATGTAAATGCATAATTTATGCTTTCTTTTCTATAAAAAAATTTTATTTTATGAAAAATGGAAATTGGGACGATCCTACTTCCGCTGAAGGTTTTCTTCAACGAGATCCTTCAATTAGTATCAGAGTCAGGTTGTTCGTTAACTGATCTCAAATTCCATTTCTTATTGAATTAATTTTTACATTACTGGTGGATTTTACTATTCTACATTATGTTCATGATTCATGCGATGAATGGTTTTGTGATGAATGTGGTTTTGTTGATGGATGTTTTGGGATAGGATACTTACGTTTAAGACTTTATTCTTTTACAAATTTGGTTTGTAAAGGCCCCTGTTTTGGGCATATTTATGCAATAGAGTCAGTATTTATGTTTTGAGTCGCTTATGATGTTCCCAGTGAGCTTAAAAGAGGTTTTTCAAAGCGTTACTACGATGAGGAAGAAAGTAGTTCTACAAGATCGTGTAGTTTTTTGCTACACTGTCGTGTAGCTTTTGCTAAACGATCATGTAGCTTATTGTAATATCCCAAATTTTTTTCTTAATGTAATTTCAATATTTTCTAGTATTAGAGGGAATTTTTTGAATTTTAGAAATTTAGAATGTAATTATTGTGATTTAATTGCTAAGAAATGGGTATTTCAATTTAATGGTTTAATTGAAGGGAAGTTGTGGAAATTGTACTTTTAATATCAAACAAATTAAATTTGAAATTAATGTCAATAATTAATTTTATTTTGGAAGGAAGAGGTGTTTCAATTTAATGGTTTAATTGGAGGAAAGTTATGAAAATTGGACCTTTTATGTCACACAAATTTAATTTGAAATTAATGTCAAGAATTAATTTCGTTTTGGAAGGGGGTTATATCACACAAATTTAGTTTGAAATTAATGTCAAGAATTAATTTCATTTTGGAAGGGGGTTAGTTAAATTCTTTGTGAATTGAAAATTTCAAAGGAGAAATGGATTAAAAGTTGGAAGCACGATCTGATTGAAGAAAGATTTTGGAGATTGGAATCTTGAGGGTGGTTGTTGCTCAGGCTTCGTTGGGGAATTGAATTCAAAGATTTATTATTGAAGATTACCGCTTGGATCGATATCTGAATCTAGTATCGAGGTAAGTAATCTTACCACTAGAACTGCCCACGTGTCAAGCAATGTAGATTTACTAAGGATTTGATGATGGTTTTATGTTTATGTATGTCTGCTGATATGAGGATTTAAAAGACTAGATGCGCATAGAGATATTCAAATGCTATCATGAGTTGAGTGTATTATTATTCGATGAGATTCTATTTGATCTGAGGATGATGAGATGTATATGTATGTTATGGGACTATGATGACGAGATATATGTGTATGTTACAGAACTATGATGATGAGGTATATATGTATGTTATATAACCATGTTATGATACTTGTGAAGCTGTAATTATGATAGTATCCTTACTTTTACTTAGATGCCCATTAGAGGTTGTGTTTCCTTGGGGATTCACCAGAGGTTATGTTTCCTTTGGGATTCACCAGAGATTGTGTTTCCTTCCGGATTCACTAGAGTTGTGTTTCCTTCGGGATCCACCAGAGGTTGTGTTTCCTTCGAGATCCACCAGAGGTTGTGTTTTCCTCGGGATTCACTAGAGGTGGTACTTTCCTTCGGAATTCACCAGAGATTGTGGGTCCTACGGGACTTACTAGAGGTAGTGGGCATACTTAACTACAGTAGGATAAAAATCAGTTTTTCATGTATGTATGTGTCCCATGAAGACTAGAAAAGTTTATATGTTTTATCAGAGGTAGGCATCTAAAGGACATAGATGCCTAACTTGACCCCAGTAGTGAGGTTACTTACTGAGTATTTTATACTCACCATTTCTCATGTTTATGTTTCAGGTAAGGGTAGGGACGCGCTGGTGAATAACAAGAGGAATCCATGAACGAGCCACTAGGGACCATTTTTAATGCTTCCGCTCATGTTTTAAGAGTTTTTTTTTATGTTTTTAACTTTCGATCTTGACATTTGAAACTTTTCGTTTGATATTTGTTTCTAGACTTATTTATTTCCATTTATGACTTATGGGTACGTTATCTTGATTTTAATATTTGAATTTAATGAAGATCTTTTAAGTTACCTTATTTATTTAGCATTTATTTCACTATAAAAAAGATGTCGTTTTAACTTCCATGCATGCATGCATTTAATAATGACCTAGCTTGAGTCCTAGGAAGTTGGGTCGTTACACTTATGCTACAAGACCGTGTAGTTTTTGTAACACGATCGTGTAGTTTTTGCTACAAGATCTTGTAACAAGTTAGTTCAGCTTTTACAACGATGTTTGCTACACGATCACTACTGAATGTTCCATGGTGGACGGTTCGATTCAAGCGGTTCAAAGCCCCGTTCACTTGTTCGAACTAGATGACTTTTATTATTGTATTAATTAGCTTTTAAGTTTTTTTAATGTGTCCTCTCCCGGTCCATTAACTGTTAGTTTTTAATATGCATATGATGTATGCTTTTTATTATATGTCATATTGTATGTCATATAGTTTTAAGCCCACCATAAGTTTTGCATTTATATTCATGCTTCAATTTATATTATAAGTGTTATAATATATGTATATGCATAATTTAAATTATATAGCATGCACATGCACCATATAGTATAAATGTTATAGTATATGTATGCATGCATTTATAGCATATCCATGCATCATTTATATTATAATTGTTATAATATATGGATGAATGAATGTATGGAAGTGTGCTATACTTTGATTCATTACCTTGTTATATATTCGTTATATATGTTAGTAATGAATTAAGATTGTATGAAGCATGACACTACCTTAGGCTAATTTATAAATGTTATGATTAACTAAAGTATGTCAAGCATGCAATGACTATTTTGATTGTTTCATTTATTTATAATCGTTATAACTAAATAAAAATTAGAATTAAACACATTAATTAAGAGTTGCATGCAAACATTAGGTTATAATCATTTTTTTTAAATTGTTTTAAAAAATGATTGAAATAGACCTAAGAACATATTTCTAATAAGATTAGAAATCTTAGTTTAATCTTTTAATCGGTTTAATAGGATTAAATTGATTCTTATTAAAAGATTAAATATGTAACAAATATATCTATAAGGGACTTTTTTCTAAGGCGGGTTCTGTCTCGGCTGAGGTACTTAAGTTGACAGAAACGTCGCACCCCTACCTGGGAAGGTGAAATAGATAGATTTGTTACATACATGCAAGTTTGAATAAAGTCTATTAAAGAGTTTAATAAGACTTCAATCAAAATTGTTTAATCATCAAAGATAAGTGTTGTTTTTTAGCAAATTAAACGTACACTTAGTTAAAATCAGTAGTCGGATTTTTCCTATGTTTAATTAACCCTAGGAAAAAAACTTAGTGGGAGGAAAAGGAGTATATGATAATTCTTTTTATCCTTTACACATTTCTCCCTATAAATTCACACCGTGAGATCTATACTCAGCCTCGAGGCACCATGGTTGTCTCCCTATGGGTGGCATTTTGGTAGGTCAATAACAAGGTGAATGGAGAGAGTATTTATAATAAGTGGGAGCGGGACATGTGACAGCACATCCCTTAATCTCTCTCAGTTAAATAAAGTTTCATGCATCACCTCGTGACATCGTGGGTGTTAATGTCTCATTATATAACACCGTTCATGATAGAGAATTCACTTCACTAGGATGACCATAGGTAACATGACCTCAGTCCTAAGTGAGTTGGGAACTCCTGCCATTGAAGGTGGTCCTTTGATTTGTATGGGTGCGAGTGGCTTGGTCGCCAACTCAAACCTACTATTTTGGGTATTCGTCTAATTTCGGAGCTGGGAACTCAGCTACACAAGATGAAATTCACTCCTTCCCCGAAGTAGGGGCAAGTAGATAAATAGCTCCCTTAAAGGCTGATTCCAGGGCTTGAACAATGTGGCACCACACACCTTCTCTTGGCTCGAGAGGTGTTCACATATAGTTGGACTATGTTGTATTGTTCATTAGAGGAATCAGTGGTACTTAAGGAGTGAGATGTAACTACAGGGACAAAATGGTAAATTGGCCTAGTTGTACTTACGAGCATCTGTGAAGGGTCATCGTACTCATGATTGGTTATATCCGATGGACACAGAAATATATCTGTGGTAAGAAGAGTTCAATGGTTGGTCTTTAGTAGAATGTCTGGCAGTTAACGGATAGTGGATCTCATGGCTAAAGAGTTTAGTCAGCTATTTACGTACTGTTGGAGATTCGAGCCACAGGTTCATAAGGTCCCCTAGGTATCTTGGATAAAGTCGATAATCAGTTTTTGGGTCAATTTAAAATATTCAAATGACAAGAAGGAGTTCGATTACATATGATATAACTGAATAGGTTAATTATATATGATATCATTGACTAAATGTATGAGATACATTATTTTGGAGGAGATTAGATATAAATATCATTTATATCACGTAGAGGAATTACTATAGTAGATATATGATATCAAACTATAGGTTAAGAATATAATATGATTATTCATTATCTATTTAATTGGTTGGTTATGTGATAATTGGTCGAAAATTTCTCTTGAATCGTGCGTTAATGGGAAAATTGATTTTGGTTATTGTAATTGAAGAATAAAATGAAAATTGGTTTCATTTTGCAAGGAGTTCAAAAAAATCGCTCAGGGTGTGAAAACGTCACGATCTCTTAGCTGAGAGCTATACGATAGCGCCTTATCGCCTAAACGATCGCACACCTCGCGTACTAAACGATCGTTTAGCACGCCGAGTTTTCTAAACGATCGATTACTAATTACTAAATCATCGCTTAGTAAAACCTACACGATCGTGTACCTTTCTCTAAGCGACAAGCATCCGCTATACGATAGCTCTCTCCCACTTTCTTGTCGTTATACACGATCGTCCCTTTCCTCCTTCCTCTACCAATTCCATCAAAGACCACTTTTTGGATTCTCACTCTGAGAATACAAAGGGCTCTAAGTAGTGGTGTCGTCCTCGGTCTTGCTTGTTCATGCGTTGCCATTCGTGTAGATGATCTGCTGCTGGTAGCCGACTGTTTGTTGGGCGATAAAGAACATAGAGGGTTGCTTCCGCTGGATTGAGTTCGAAGTGAAGATAATCTTCAACTGGTAAGTGTACTCAATCCGTTCTTATTTAATTGTTAAAGCATGCCTATAATTAGTATTAAATTGCATACCTATTTGTTATAATGTGTATGTGGTAATTCGGTCACAATAAAATAGGAAAGATTCGAACACGCTCATGGATGCTCTTGTTTAAGAGTTCCTTCAATTGGTATCAGAGCCAGTTCTAATATTCCAATTTCATTGTTAAAACGAATGCATATACATTCGTGGTGGGTGCATATCTGCTCTTTGTTTAATTGTTAAACTGTTTGTGGATGTGCAGATTAATGGAGTTTTTTGGGATGTTTCCTCGGTTTGATTTAATTCTTTTGCATTTTCGGTTAATTGTAAAGGCCTCTACGTTTTTTGGCACAATTAATTATAATCGAGTCTATAATTATAAGTCAGTTTGAGTCTTGAGTCGTTCGTGAAGAAGTTCGGAGCAATGGTTGTTGTTCCTCGAGGAAGAAGACGATCAAGGTTTGATTGGATCGTGTATACGATGAGGTAAGCGATCGTTGAGTATCGGACGCTCGGATATCGTTTAACGCACGCACGCACTAGACGATCGTTTAGCTCAGCAAGCTTCATTGCTTAGTAACTGACTAAATGATCCTGGAGCAAATCGCACGGTAAATCGTTTACCTTTTGTTGCGTTAAACAATCGCCTAGGCGATCAGTCTTCGCAGCCTCGTTGTCGTCTAAGCGATCATTTAGCTTTTGCGCTATCATCTAGTAAGCGTTGAGTGATCGCTTACCTGCGATGTTTACTAAACGATGGAGTTCTCCTGGCAGTTCAAGACTCGATTCGCCTGTGAACTGGTTTACTCGATAGAAAATGTAATAGATAGAGTTATTTCATCCTGGTCCATTAATCCTTGGTTTATTACATGAGATATATGGTTATTTATATGTCATATGGTATGCATATATAGTAAATCCCAACTTAGGTTATGCATTGGTCATGCATCATCTCTTTATTGTAAATGTTATAAGTTAGAGAAGCATGATTTAATTATGTAAGAGCATGCTCATGCATCATATAATATAAGAGTTATATTTATGCATGCATAAAAAGCATTGACATGCATCATCTTTATATTATAATTGTTATAGTATAAGGGTGTATGGAAAGCATGTTTGCTTGGTTATTACGCGTATATAAAAGTTATGTATAGTAATAACCAGACATTGCATGAAGTGTGACACATAGGTTTCTTTATAAGCATTATAAACACCTAGTTGTGCGCAATTTATTTTAGTTGTTTCTTTTTAAAGGTTAAAAAGAAATTAGAACTAAAAGCAATAAGAAAGACATGCATGCTTGATGACATGCAGAAATGCATGTCATCTTAGGCCTTTTACTTAGAATTATGAAGGTTGTTAAGCAGAATATGCGGCAATTGTGCTAGGAATTCATGAGAAAATGAGCTTACGTCGTTCAGCATTAAAGAATCTCGACTAACCCATTATTATGCGTTGTTATGCGTTTAATGTTCTATTTTTTGTAGCTAACGCAGAAAGTGGATGCAAACACGGAAATCTTCATCGCAAAGGCAAACGCGTCGATCAATGCATGGATGTTGCGGTAATCAGCCATATGCATCCATCACATGGGAGTTGTGCTCGTCAAGCGATCGCGGTCATCGTGTAGAGTTGCGGTATTTAGCAAATGCGGTCACTGAATGATTGTGGTTACGTGATAACGCATGATAAAGGGATCAATGCAAGGTTGGTGGAATGAACACATCAACGCATCTACCTATAGAAAATCAAAAGATGATGTTAACATTTCACCTACCACGCCGTTAGCTACAGAGGTTCAGAAAAGGACTAACGCGCCGAATTTCAGACTCAGAGCAGTCCATTAATGTTGTCGATGATCCAAGCTCTATAAATAGAAGCCGATGAGCAGAAATTTAAGTTATCTAGGGTTTTCGCCCAAGGTTTTCGCCTGAGGTCGCCTAGGGCGGATCCTTGTGATCCAGACAAAATGCGTGAGAAGACACTTGAGATTTCTTCACCTCCTTCATCCATTTTGAGTGACGACCGGAGCCTTCGACCAGAGCTAGATCTCGGGAGAGTCAGCTCTACCGCCCATCCATGGCACCACCGGCAGCCTTGACGCACATCCGCTAGAAGCAAGTCTTTGCTTCCAGCTGGTCATTTCATTTTCCTTTCTTTTCTTATATTGTATTGTATGACATTTTGTGATTAAGGAATTAATACAATTTGTTTTCAATGCATTTCTCTGTCTCTTACGACTCCATCTCCATCTTCTTTGCTTAGTATCTTTACTTTCATTGCAACACTTAGTGAGATTACTTGGGTATCGTATACTTAGTCATGTGGATTAGGGATATGAAGCATGTAGCAACCCACCGAGAGGTGTGTGTTACGTGAGTGTGTGAGTAACCTTATTTGCTTAATGTGAAGCTGCGTCAACGTCTGTCTATAGGCTAACGCAATGCTTGTCTATGAGTAAAGTCAGCAATAGCCAACTGTCCGGGAGGGTAAGTGGTTGGTCGCATTAAGCAATGTATGCATTGTTCACTAGAGATAGGAATAATATTAGGTCAGCCAAGTTCATGCGGTTACCTTGTCCTATGAGCGCATCATTCATCATTTAAGCATACTTGGGAGAGTAGTCTAAAACCCAAATCTAAGACTCATGAGAGTGGATTGGAATGCATAGGCAAGAACGGGGACTTAGAGATAAGCTCCGTTTGCTAACCTGCATCGCATGCACCCTAGGAATAGGTATGATATTATGTGGTCGCCTTATTTGTGTGTGTGTCACTTTGTCATCGCATAAATAAGAATAGAGGCTTATGTGTAGGTCCTATTGACTTATCGCATATACTGCATGCGTTCTAGCATTAGAAGCCGTAGCATTCGCGTCGAGAGGTGGTTTACTATTATATGTGTGTTGCATGATCGCATGGCTTGCGTTGACTAAGGGTACCCTTGCGATCACTCTTAAGGGTTGCAATGAAATCATCTCCACATTTTGTCTCTTTTCCCATTCATTTATTTATGTCAAGAGTTGTCGTGTCTCTACCTCTCATTCATATTCTCATTGCGTTGTCTGTTAGCTAGAAGTAGGAGTAGAGCTAACTTAGCAACCCTTCCAACATTCTTTTATTTAAACCGTCGCACGCACATTACCGCATTCATTTTGCTACAAGTCCTCGTGTTCAACCTCAGATCACTCGAGAAACTTGCATCTGCGTTATACTTGGTGTGAGCGCAAGAAAACTTGTGACAAGATGCATGGTCATCGCATACATTTGTTAACGCATAGTCAGTCCAATGCATGACCATCGACGCATAACTATCAACGCATACCTTAAGAACATGCATCGCATATTGCGTCCAAAGGATTTTAGTTGTTGAATATTTGACTTCTAATTTCTCGTCATCAATGCTCACGTAGATTTAATTCATAGTTTTAAAATGTTTAAAACTTGGATGAGATAGACCTAAGATCACGGTTCTAATATGATTAGCAACCCTTAAGATTTAATCTTTTAATCCGTTTAATAGGATTAAATTGAGTAATAAAAGGTTGAAGTGTAGCAAATCTTCCTATAAGGGACCCTTTGTCTAAGGCGAGTTCTGTCTAGGCTGGGATATTTAAGTTGACGAAAACGTAATATCCCTACCTGAAAACCTACCTGAAAATGTGAATTAGATAGATTTGATGCATGCATGCAAGTTAAGGATAGTCCATTAAAGTGTTTAAATGTGACTACTTGAACTTGTTCATAATTCATAGACAAAAGTTGTTTATGAGCGGACTTAAAAAGATGACTTAGACTAAAATAAATAGTCGGATTGTCTAGGTTAATGAACCCCTAGGTAGAACATTCAGTGGGAGGTACTTGGGGCATACGATGCTTCATTTAAACCTTTCACATTTCTTCTATATAGTCCACACTGTGAGATCTATCCTCGGCCTAGTGGCACCTCTGACGTGTCCCCCTTAACGGATGTTGTTTGGGTAGGTCAATATCAAGGTGGATGGAGAGAGTGTTCATAGTAAGTGGGAGTGAGAAGTGCGACAGCATATCCCCCAGTCTCCCTCGTTGGATTAAATAAAGTTACTACACATCGCCTCGAGGCACCTTGGGAGTGTTCCCCTATAGGATGGTAGTTTTCACGTTTCTTTATTTGATCTCTTGTGAGAGGATAAGGTTACTCAGTCTCTTATCCTAATCTGCTTTTTCCCTATGGTGGGCTCATTAGGGCGGGACTCTGGAGCCGAAAGCATGGAGTCACACTTACACGGAATTTATAAATATTAACAGTTCTGGACCAAATAAATGATGGCTGTTAGGTTCAATTCCAAGAGTTGGTTCTGCCTAATGGTTGAGAATGTCTCATCCCAGTGAAAAGGCATTTGATCACCCCATCGGTGACGTTTGTCCTGCCTCACTGAGGCATCATTGCGAAATAGAAGTCTTTCACTTAGGGTACTTGAAACTGTTTTGCAAAATTAATTGATTAAATTGTGGTTTAGCAAAATCTAATTAAAGTTTTGTTCGTATTTTTAGCAACAAGTTTTACAAAATGGCCACAGCCACTTTCGCTTTGCTTAGCGTTGAAAAATTAACCAGCGATAACCTTTCAACATGGAAACACATGACCACGAAGATACTAATCATCGAGGATCTCATGTTTGCCCTTACGGAGATCTATCCTCCTATTCCAGCTCCAAATGCTGCTCGAAATGTTCGGGAGGCATACGAGCGATGGACATGGGCGAATGAGAAGGCTTGAGCCTATATCTTGGCAAGTCTTTCTGAAGTCTTGACTAAGAAACATAAGCTCATGGTCTCAGCAAGTGAGACTATGGAGTCCCTGTAGGGAATGTTAGGACAACCGTTTGAACAGTTTATGCACGAGGATCTTAAGTATATATTCAACTCCAAAATGGAAGAAGGCACCTCTATTCGTGAACATGTACATAACATGATGGTCCACTTCAATGTGGCAGAGTTAAATGGGTCTACCATCGATGAAGGCAGCCAGGTTAGCATAATCCTGCATTCTTTGCCGGAGAGCTTTCTGCACTTTGTTAGCAATGTGATTCTTAACAAAGTGAAATATAACCTTACAACTCTCCTCAACGAGTTGCAGACCTACCAATCTTTACTGAAAAGTAAGGAAAAGAAGAACGGTGAGGCAAATATTGTTTCATCTTCCAAGACGTTCCATAGAGGTTTGACCTCAGGAACGAAGTCTGCACCTTCTACTTCTAACTCTCCAAAGGGGAAGAAGAAGAAGAGTGGTAAGGGAAAAGGGAAAGCGCCTGCTAACTCGCCGCCTATCGCCCCAAGAAGGCATCCACCGCCGATTGAAAAGGGAAAGTGTTTCCACTACAACTAGGATGGACACTGGAAGAGGAACTGTCCTCGCTGGCTGAAGGAAAGGAAGGCCGCCAAGGCAAATAAAGGTAAATATGATTTATTTATACTTGAAACTTGTTTAGTGGAGAATGATGATTCTGCCTGAATAATTGATTCGGACGCCACTAATCACATTTGTTCTTCTTTTTAGGGGATTAGATCCTGGCGACAGTTGAAGGCTGGTGAGATGACGATGCGAGTACGCACCGGGTACATTGTCTCAGCTGTGGTAGTGGGAGGGCTCCAATTAGCTTTACAGAATAGGTTTCTAATTTTGAATAATGTATATATTGTTCCTAAATTTAAGAGGAACCTTATTTCTATAAAGTGCTTGCTACAATGTAAATACACTGTTTTTTCTAATGTGGATAAAGTGTTTATTCATAAAGATGGTGTTACTATTTGTACAGCGTATTTGGAAAGTAACTTTTATGTGCTAAGGCCGTTAGCCATTAGTTTCCTCCATAACACAAAATTGTTTAAAACTGTCGTAACTTAATCTAAACGTCGACGTATTTCTCCAAAAGAAAATATCCAACTTTGGCACCTTCGATTACAGCACATCAATATCAATAGGATTCAGAGATTGGTGAAGAATGGACTTCTAAGTGAGTTAGAACAAAATTCTTTACCGGTGTGTGAATCTTGCCTTGAGGGTAAGATGACTAAATGACCTTTTACTGGAAAAGATTATCGAGCCAAAGAGTCTCTTGAGTTAGTATATTCTGGCCTTTGTGGTCCTATGAATATGCAAGCTCGAGGTGGCTATGAGTATTTTATCAGTTTTACTGATGATTACTCGACGTATGAGTATGTTTATCTTATGCAACAGAAGTCTGAATCCTTTGAAAAGTTCAAAGAGTTCAAGGTTGAAGTTGAAAACGCATTGGATAGATGGATTAAAACACTTCGATCGGATCGAGGTGGAGATTTTTTGGACTCAGCATTCCATGACTATTTGATAGAACATGGAATCGTTTTCCAACTCTCAACGTCGGGTACACCTCAGCAGAATGGTGTAGCTGAGAGGAGAAATAGAACATTATTGGATATGGTTCATTCGATGATTAGTTAAGCTTCCTTACTGGACTCGTTTTGGGGTTTCACAGTGAAGACTGTGGTATACACACTCAACTGTGTTACCTCCAAGATTGTTGCGAGAACACCTTTAGAGTTGTGGAATGGGCGTAAAGCTAGTTTACATCACTTTTGCTTTTGGGGTTGCCCTGCACATGTGCTTGAGACAAATCCCAAGAAATTTGAACCACGGTCGAGGTTATGCCTCTTTGTAGGCTACCCCAAAGGTACACGAGGGGGTTATTTGTATGATCCATCGAAAAATAGGATGTTTTTTTTTCCACGAACGCTACATTCCAAGAGAAGGATCATATTAGGGAGCACAGTCCACGAAGTAAAGTCATGTTGCATGAGCTTTCCAATGAAACTACTGCGACTTCAACAAGAGTTGTTGAAGAGTCTGCTAAATGAAGGATGTTGACCGGGATGAATGGGTCAAGCCCATGGATCTCCAGATGGAGTCGATGTACTTCAACTCAGTATGGGATCTTCTAAATCAGCCCGATGGGGTAAGACCTATAGGTTGTAAATGGATCTACAAGCGCAAACGGGGTGCTGATGGGAAGGTACAGAACTTCAAGGCTTGACTTGTGGCAAAGGGTTATACCCAGGTAGAGGGAGTCGACTATGAGGTGACTTTCTTGCCTGTTGCCATGTTAAAGTCGAACTGCATCCTCTTGTCCGTTGCAGCTTATTATAATTATGAGATCTGGCAAATGGACGTCAAGACGGCCTTTCTGAATGGAAATCTTGAGGGGACCATTTACATGGTTCAACCCGAGGGATTCATAGCCCAAGGTCAAGAGCAAAAGGTTTGCAAGCTGAATCGGTCCATTTATAGGCTGAAACAGGCATCTCAATCTTGGAACATACGGTTTGATACTGCAATCAAGTTGTATGGCTTTGACCAAAACGTTGATGAGCCTTGTGTCTACAAGAAGATCATCAACGCTTTAGTAGTCTTCTTAGTGTTGTATGTAGACGATATACTACTCATTGGAAATGATGTAGGTCTACTGACTACAATTAAGAACTAGCTAGCAACCCAATTCCAAATGAAAGATTTAGGAGAGACTCAGTTAGTTCTGGTAATACAGATCTTTCTGGATCGTAAGAACAAAGTGCTAGCATTGTCTCAAGCATCGTACATTGACAAGATGTTGCTCAAGTACTCGATGCAGGACTCCAAAAGAGGCCTACTACCGTTCAGGCATGAAGTTACTTTGTCTAAGGACATGTGTCCTAAGACGCCTCAAGAGGTTGAGAAAATGAGACGGGTCTCATATGCATCTGCCTTTGGCAGTTTGATGTACGCGATGTTCTGTACTCGTCCAGACATTTGTTACACTGTGGGCATAGTCAGTAGGTATCAGTCTAACCCAGGCCAAGGTCACTGGACCGCGTAAAGAACATCCTCAAGTATCTTCGGAGAACGAGGGACTACATGCTCGTGTATGAATCTAGGGATTTGATCCTTACTGGATACACAGATTCTGACTTTCAGGTTGATATGGACTCTCGCAAGTCCACTTCAGGGTCAGTCTTTACTCTTAATGGGGGAGCTGTAGTGTGGCAAAGCACTAAGCAGGGGTGCATCATCGACTCCACTATGGAGGCGGAGTACGTAGCGGCTTGCAAAGCTGCTAAGGAAGCCATCTAGCTCAGAAAGTTCTTGACAAACCTGAAAGTTGTTCTAGATATGTCTAGGCCCATTACCCTCTATTATGATAATAGTGGGGCAGTGGCAAACTCCAAGGAGTCGAGGAGTCACAGGCGCAGCAAATAGATAGAGTGGAAGTATCATCTGATCCACAAGATAGTGCATCGAGGGGACGTGATCGTCACGAAGATCGCTTTAAAGCACAATGTTGTTGACCCGTTTATGAAAGCTCTCACGGCTACAGTGTTTGAAGGTTACCTTCAGAGCATGGGTTTACAGGATCGCTTGCAACTGGGCTAGGGCAAGTGAGAGAGTTTCTTGTACTGGGCTTTTATGCCCTAGTTTATTGTTTTGTACTACTTTTATGTACACCCCATTTCGCTTTAGTACAAGTGGGAGATTGTTGGGATTGATGCCCTAAAGTCACGTGTCCTGTAGATTGTAAACAGTTTGTATGAACGCTTGTGATGTATAATATATTATATTTACTTCACATCTTGTTTTTGCTCAGTTGTTCATTTTATTTGCTTTTCCACAAACCAATAAATATAAAATCCTTGGTTATCTGGATGTAACTTAAACATGTATGTGGTGACATACAAGTGGATCATGTCTTGGCCTTATCGCCTAAACAATCGCCTATAGGTTAAGAATATAATATGATTATATTCATTATTTATTTAATTGGTTGGTTATGTGTTAATTGGCCGAAAATTTCTCCTGAATTGTGCATTAGTGGGAAAATTGATTTCAGTTATTGTAATTGAAGAATAAAATGAAATTTGGTTTCATTTTGCAAAGAGTTCGAAAAAATCGCTCAAAGTGTGAAAACGTCACGATCGCTTAGCCGAGAGCCTATACGATAGCGCCTTATCGCTAAACAATCGCACACCTCACGTACTAGACGATCGAACACGTTTTCTAAATGATCACTCAGCTTCTCTAAACGATCGCTTAGTGCGCCGAGTTTTCTAAACGATTGCTTAGTAAAATCTACACAATCGTGTACCTTTCTCTAAGCGACAAGCATCCACTATACTATAGCTCTCTATAACTTGCTTGTCGTTCTACACGATCGTCCCTTTCCTTCTTCCTCTACTAATTCCATCAAAGACCGCTCTTTGGATTCTCACTCTGAGAATACCAAGGGCTTTAAGTGGTGGTGTTGTCCCCGGTCTTGCTTGTTCGTGTGCTGTCGTTTGTGTAGACGATCATGCTGCTGGTACCCGACTGTTTGCTGGTTATAAAGAACATAGACGGTTGCTTCCGTTGGTTTGAGTTCGAAATGAAGATAGTCTTTACCTGGTAAGTTTACTCAATCTGTTCTTATTTAATTGTTAAAGCATGCCTATAATTAGTGTTAAATTGCATACATGTTTGTTAGAATGTGTATGTGGTAATTCGGTCACAATGAAATAGGAAAGATCTGAATGCACTCATGGAAGCTCTTGTGTAAGAGTTCCTTCATTAGGGTACATTAAAATTTTGCTAAAACTTATTTGTTGTTTGAATGATTAATGCAAAGTAAATTAATTGTAAATAGTTTGTTCTTTTTCAGCAATTATTTTATTGTGGCTACCGCTACATTAAACTTGCTCGCCACGGATAAATTAACAGGCAAAATTATACTAGTTGGAAAACACTATCAACACAATACTGATCATCGATGATCTTCATTTTGTCCTCATGGAGGATTTTCCTCCCATTCCAGCTCTCAATGCTCCTTGAAACATTCAAAAAGTTTACGAGCGTTGGACACGGACAAACGATAAGGCCGAACATATATCTTAGCAAGTCTTAACGAAGTCTTGGACAAGAAGCATGAGCCCATGCTCACAGCTCGTGAGATCATGGAGTCCCTGACACTGTGAAACATGACACTCTGAAACACATCTTCAATGTCGGTATGCAAGAAGGGGCATATGTTCGAGAACATGTTCTCAACATGATAGTCCACTTCAATGTGGCAGAGATAAATGGGTCAAGCTCGATGAACCCGTTCAGGTTAGCTTCATTTTGGAATCTTTTCCTGAAAATTTCCTACATTTCCGTAACAATGTTGTTTTGAACATGATTGACTACAACCTGACCACTCTGCTCAATGAGCTACAGACGTTTCATTCCTTGATGGAAAGCAAGGAACAGAAGGGTGAAACAAATGTTGTTTCATCTTCTAAGGAGTTCCACAGATGTTCGACCTCTGGGACTAAGTCTGCATCTTCTTCTTTCAGCACTAAAAAGTGGAAGAAGAAGAAGAAGGGTGGAAAGGGAAAAGTTAACCCTGTAGTTGTTGTTCAAAGGGGCAGAAGGCCGATCAAGGCTGCAAAGGGAAATCTTTTTTCCATTGCCCCAAATACTTGACAGAAAAGAAGAAGGCCAAGCAAGATAAATATGATTTACTTGTATTAGAAACCTGCTTAGTGGAGAATGGTGATTCTACCTGGGTTATAGATTCTGGGCCATTAACCACATTTGTTCTTCATTTCAGGGAATTAGTTCCTAGCAACAACTAGATGCTGGTGAGATGACGATGCAGGTTGGAACTGGACACGTCATCTCGGTTGTGGCAGTGGGAGGTCTCTAGTTGATTTTAAAGAATAAATTTCTAATTTTAGAAAATGTATATGTAGTTCCTGAATTTAAAAAGGAACCTTGTTTTTGTAAAGTGTTTGATTGAACAATTTTATACTATCAACTTTCTTTTAAATAAAGTGTTTATTTCTAAGAATGGTGTTGATATTTGTTCTCCAAAACTGGAAAACAATCTTTATGTGCTAAAACTGTTAGCAACTAATGCGCTCCATAATACATAAATGTTTAAGACTACAGTAACTCAACATAAAAGGCTTAAAATTTCTCCTAAAGAAAATGTCCAACTTTGGCATCTAAGACTAGGATACGTCAATCTCAATAGGATTGAGAGGTTGGTGAAGAATAGACTTCTAAATGAATTAGAAGAAAATTCTTTACCTGTGTGTAAGTCTTGCCTTGAAGGCAAAATGTCTAAAAGACCTTTTATTGGAAAGGGTCACAGAGCCAAAAAAACCTCTAGAGCTAATATATTCAGACCTCTATGGTCCAATGAATGTCAAATCAAGGGGAGTTTATGAATATTTCATCTGTGTTTGGCCTTTCCTTCTCCGCGCCCGCTCACGCTTCGCTGAACTATGGCGTAAAGAGCGTGGAGGTTCGAGTCCTCTTCAAGGCATGGTCGCCGGTCTGCCATTCTCAGTGTGACGAACTAGAAAAGTCAGAACATCGGCTTACCAATCGCTTACCATGTCTCCTCTGTTTTTGGATTTCACTTTCCCTTGCTTCGACACCGTGTTTTGGCTTGACTTCTTTTGAGAAATATTTTCAAATATAAATGTTTTGTTGTAAGATGTTCGTTTTTCTTTTCTTTACTGATTCCTCTCCCTTGCTTTGTTCGAGATGGGCTTTTTTTTTTTAATAAGGCTCGCTCCCCCCGGCTTCCAAGTAGCGTACTAAAAGATGTGATTTATGAGATCTGAAGCTGGCAAGAGATGACAGCAGAGTGGGGACCACTAACCAAGAAGACCTTTTCGAATCCCAAACGAGGAGATAGACTAGCACCTTCTCGGCTGATTATGTGCCCACCCTCAGATCTCATTACGGACCTTCGACTGCACTTCTTGCCTAATGGAGTACAAGATATGGGTACGTTTATTTAATGCAACTAAGTTTAAATCTTTTGAAAAGTTCATAGAATTCAAGGATGAAGTTGAAAATACATTAAACAGAACGATTAATACATTTCAATCTGGTCGAGTTGGAGAGTTTATGGATTTAACATTCCAGAACTATTTAATAGAACATGGAATAGTATCCCAACTCTCGGAATCTAGTACACCTCAATAGAATGGTGTATCAGAAAGGAGAAATCGAACCCTGTTGGACATGGTTCGGTCAATGATGAGTTACGCTTCTTTACCTGAGTCGTTTTAGGGTTATGCAATAAAGACTGCAACGTACATCCTGAACTGCTTTCCATTCAAGAGTGTTTCTAGAACACCTTTGAAATATGGAATTGTCGTAAAGCTAGTTTACGCCATTTCAGAATCTTGAGTTGCCCAACACACGTGCTTAAGGATAATCCTAAGAAATTGGAACCACATTCAAGATTATGCCTATTTGTAGGCTACCCCAATAGAACAAAAGGTGGTTACTTCTTTGATCCTAAAGAAAACAAAGTGTTTGTATCGATAAATATTACTTTTCTTGAAGAATATTACATAAGGGAGCACAAGCCCCAAAGTAAGATTGTGTTGATTGAAATTTCCAAAGAAACTACTAAATCTTCAACAAGAGTTGTTGAAGTAGGATCATCTAGTAGTTCAAATCTACCTCAAGTATTAAGGGAACCTCAACGTAGTGGGAGGGTTGCGAACACACCTGTTCACTATATGGGTTTAACAGAAATCCTTGCTATGGTAGCTAATGGTGAAGTTGAGGATTCATTGTCTTATAAGAAGAAAATGGAGGATATTGATAAAGATGAATGGATCAAAGCGATGGATCTCACAATGGAGTCTATGTACTTCAATTCCATATGGGATCCTATAGATCATCCTGATGGGGTTAAATCTATAGGTTGTAAATGGATCTACAAGAGGAAATGGGGTGTTGATGGGAAGATGCAATCCTTCAAGATTAGATTAGTGGCAAAGGGTTATACCCAGGTTGAGAGAGTTGACTACGAGGAGACTTTCTCACCTGTTGCCATGCTAAAATCTATCATAATACTCCTATCCATCGCCTCATATTATATGACTATGAGATTTGGCAGATGTGAAGGAACTCTTATCAAAGAGAACCATTGAGTGGAAGTTGATCGTTCCAAACCCCATTATGAAAGAATAAGACATTTACAATCAAGCAACAATAGTTATGCATCAATGAGTAAATTACAGCATGCTTCATAAAAAAAAATACTAGAATTCGAGTGCACATACCCTTGAAGAACTTTTCTTCTCGTATCCCTCGATCAAACTCAGTCCACGCAAACCAGTGAATAGCACAAACTGTAGAATCCTCGAACACAATCGAGTAACACTCGAACCTCGACCTTCGAACAGCAAGCAGACACTACCACAAGGCTACCTTTGTATTCTCGGTGTGAGAATCCAGGAGTTGTGGGCTTTGTATGGATTTGGTGGAGGGAAGGAGGAATTGAACAATCATGTAGACAATCGAGTAAGTGGAAGAAGACATGAGTCTATCGTGTAGACTTGGGTACTCGATCGTGTAGTTGCGAGCAGCTATCGTATAGTATACTCTTTACTCGATCGTTTACTTTCTCAAGGCTACGTATAGCTTTTTGTTTAATGCGCGTTCAATTATCAAAAAATGAAAACGATTTTCATTTTATCCATCAGTTACCATAACTGATTACAACTTTCCGCTAAGTTGGTTACTAGGAGAAAAAACCGAAACCAATTATCTCATAATTGATTTAATTATAAATAAATATTATATTCATAACCTATAGTTTTAATATTACATCTCATGCAATATATAAACCATAGTTTTGTTTCTCCTTTATGGCATTTAATATTAATTCCTCCAATTAATGTATCTAATACATCAAATCAATTATATCACATATAATCGAAGCAATTTAATTATATCATATATAATCAAATTCCCTTTTGTTAATTTGAACACTTCAAACTAACCCAAAAACTGATTCTCAACATGAATTCATTGAGCTACCAAGGGGACCTTATAGACCTCTAGCTTGAAGCTCCAACAATACGTGAATAACTGACTAATCATGATATCTACCATTCATTAACTGTTGGCCATTCCACTAAAGACTGACAGTTGCACTCTTCACGCTACAGATATATTTTTGTGTCCATTGGATATAACCAATCAACAGTACGATGACCCTTCACAAATCCCTCGTAAGTACAGTTGGGCCAATTTACCGTTGTGCCCCTGTAGTTACATCTAACTCCTTAAATACCACTGATTCCTCTAATGAACAATACATCATAGTCCTATTATGAATAAACACTTCTCGGGCCAAGAGAAAGTGTAACGCCACATTGTTCAAGCCCTTGAATCAGCCTTTAAGGGAACAATTTATCTACTTACCCCTGCTTCAGGGAAGGAGTGAATTTCGCCTTGTGTAGCTGAGTTCCCAACTTTCTATCAGACGAATCCTCAAAGTGGCCTAAATCTCGTAGAGTCCTACAATTTGTAAATATATTGAACAAACTCATTGTTTATTTGATAAAATATATGATATTTTATTCTATTTTTTAGTTGCATTAACCACAAACCAATAAACTAATATCTAAGGTTATTTTGTAGCTTAAACATGTATGTAGAGACATACTGGTGGATCATGTTTAAGTGATAACATAAATGGTCTATAGTAGATGGATATGGTTGGGTACCTTATCCTGGTGACACTTCGAGTATGGTATGTTTTATAGGTGTTACAATTATTGTAAAGTGCTACAAATGATTTGATCCTGATCATTCATGTATAGACATGTGAGTGGTGATATTCTATACAAAGGAGTTTGTATAAGATCGAACCACGAAATGTTTAGTCTCATTATATAATGTCATTCATAATAGAGACTTACATTTCACCAGGATGGCCATAGTAACATGACCTGAATCCTGAGTGAGTTGTGAACTCCGAGTTGTGAACTTCTATCTATGAGGGCAATCTTTTGATTTGTATGGGTGAGAGTGGCTAGATCACCGACTTAATAAGCCTACCATTTTGGGGATTCGTCTGTTGGGGAGCTGGAAACACAGCTACACAAAAAGGAATTCACACCTTCCCCGAGGTCGAGGTAATTAGATAAATTGCTCTCTTAAAAGTTGATTCCGGGGCTTGAACAATGTGGCGCCACACCCTCTCCTGGCCCGATAGAGGTTTAGTCATAGTTGAACTATGACCTATAGTTCATTAGAGGGATCAGTGATACTTAAGGAGTTAGATGTAACTATAGGGTAAAATGATAATTTTGGTCCAACTATACTTACGAGCAATTTGTGAAGGGTCATCATACTGTTGATTGGTTATATCCAATGGACACAGAAATATAGTGCGAAGAGTGTTGTTGTCGGTCTTTAGTGGGGTGCTCGACAGTTAATGGGTAGTAAATAATTTAATTAAAGAGTTTGATTAATTATTCATGTACCGTTAGAGCTTCAAACTACAGGCCCATGAGGTCCCCTTGGTACCTCAATAGAATTAAATGAGAATCAGTTTTTGGATTAATTTTAATTGTTCACATTAATTGAGGAATTTAATTATATATAATATAATTAAGTTATTTTAATTATATATGATATAATTAAGTTATTTTAATTATATATGATATAATTATTATAATATATTTGACACACTATAGTATTTGAAAGAGAAAATAAATATCTGAACAAGATTCAAATATTAATTATATGAATTGGATTCATATTGTTAAATTTAATATAAATGTGATTTATATTAAATGTCATATGAGAGAAAAAAGAAACTATAGGTTATATTGTATATGATACAATATTTAAACTATAGGTTATAAATTATATTTGATATAACACGTAGTTTAATATATATATTATGATAAGTTAGTTATCATATTTATATATATTAAATATTTATTTTATATATAAATTAATTTATATTAAAATTTATTTCTTTTGATTTAAGGAGGGAATTACAACTCCCTCCCCCTCTTTTCTCTCCACCTACGTAATTGGGTGATTGATGTTTATATGGGCATTTTTAGGAGAGAGTCTCCTCTGTTGGAGATGATGCCCTAAACTCTCGTGTCCTGTAGTTTGTAAACACAGTTTTGAACAAACGCTTGTGATGTATAATATATGATATTTTCTTCACTTTTTTCTATGAACATTGGATGTTTTATTTTCTTTACCACAAACCAATAAACTAAGATCCCTAATTGTCGTTTGTAACTTAAGCATGTATGTGGAGACATACAGGTGGATCATGTCTTAAGTGATAACCAAAATGATCCGTAGTATATGGATATAGAAGGGATACATTATCCTAGTAACGCTACAGATGCGGCTCGCTTTGTAGAATAGTTACAAGTGTTGTGACTTGCTATAGATGGTCTGATCCTAATTATTCATGTGGGGACATGCAAGCGAGGCGTCCTATACAAAGGAGTTTGTATAAAACCGTACCACGAAGTGTTATAGTCTCGTTATATAACATCGTTCATGACAAAGACTTCATTTCACTAGGATGACCATAGGTAACATGACCTCAATCCTGAGTGAGTTGGGAACTCCTGCCTTTGAGGGCGATCCTTTGATTTTCATGGGTGCGAGTGGCCAGATTGTCGACTCAAACCTACCACTATGAGGATTCGTCTGATTTGGGAGCTGGAAACTCTACTACACAAGATGGAATTCACTCATTTCCCAAAACAAGGGTAAGTTGATAGATTGCTCCCTTAAGGGTTGATCCTGGGACTTGAACGATGTGGCACCACACACCTTCTCATGGCCCGAGAGGTGTCAACACATAGTAGGACTATGTTGTATTGTTCATTAGAGGGATCAGTGGTACTTAAGGAGTTGGATAAAACTATAGGGGCATAATGGTAAATTGGCCCAGCCGTACTTATGAGCATCTGTAAAGGGTTATTGTACTGTTGATTAGTCATATCCTATGGACATAGAAATATATTTGTGGTAAGAAGAGTTCAGTTGTCAGTCTTTAGTGGAATGTCTGGCAGTTAGCGGATGGTGGATCTCGTGGCTAAAGAGTTTAGTCAGCTATTCACATACCGTTGGAGCTTCGAGCCATAGGTCCATAAGGTCCCCTTGGTAGCTCAATGGATTCAAGTTGAGAATCAGTTTTTGGGTCAGTTTTAAGTGTTCAAATTGACAAGAGGGAGTTCGATTATATATGATATGATTGAATTGGTTAAATATATATGATATGATTGACATTATGTATGAAATACATTATTTAGAGGAAAATGATATAAATATGATTTATATCTAGTGGAGGAGAAAAGACTATGGTTCATATGTTGCATTTGATGTGATATTAAACCATAGGTTAATGAATATAATATGATTATATTTATTATTTATTTTTGGATAATTATAGGATAATTGTGCTGCCATTTTCTCCGTAACCGTGTGATAATGGGAGGTTGCTTTCAGTTTTTGTAACTAAAGAATAAAATGAAAATCGTTTTCATTTTGCAAGAGATTGGTCATTCGCTCACGTTTGGTGTATATTGTCTATCGCATAGCAAGCCGAGAGCCTACACGATAGCTCAATGTTTCTAAACGATCGTATACATGTGTGCAGCTTACTAAACGATCGCATAGGATTTGTTAAACGATCGTCTAGCTTTTTCCTAAACGATCGTTCACCCGAGGGTTTACTAAATGATCGTCTATATGATCGCTGCCTATTTACTAAATGATCGTGTACCTTTTATCTAAACAATCAAGCATTATCTATACGATAGACCCAATATTCTCCCACTTGCTTGGTCGTGGTATACAATCTTCCTTTCCTCCTTCCCTCTGCCAAATCCAATAGAGCCCACACCTCCTGGATTCTCACACCAAGAATACCGAGGGTTCTAAGTCGTGGTGTCCTCCCTATTGCTATGTTTTTGTGGAGGCCGTTCGTGGGTAGACGATCGGGTTTTGGTGAATGATTTGCTTGAACTTTCTCAGTGAGAGTGAGAGGAGCATTCCTTGGAGGAGAACGATTTTTGGTGAAGAAGAGTTCTTCAACTGGTATGTATTCGCTCTCTTGTTGTTTAGTATTCAAAGCATGTTGGTAATTTATTGAATATTGCATATTTATTTTGTTTGATTTTGAATGCGTTAATTCTATCACAATGAGTTTGGGACGATCTCGCTTTCACTCAGAGGTACTCTTTGATAAGAGTTCCTTCACCTTCACCATGCTGCAAGAAAGGAAGTCAAGAAAAGATCTACGTTATTTGAACAGAGAAAATAGTTCTCTTTGAAATTTTTTGAAAAATTCCTTTTCCTCTCCTGTTCTCTAAAATCATTCCCTCCTATTCCAAAATAGTCAAAGCCCATCACTCATGGGTTCTCTACCTGAGAATACCAAGGTCACCATTGTGGTAGTGCCTATTGTCAGTTCGAAGGAATCTTGAAGTTTTGTCTTCAAAGGTAAGGGTTTGAAATCCTAGGTTTTTTTTTATTTTTTTTTTAGCATACTGTAATTTATGCTTTCTTTTCTATGAAATTTTTATTCTATAAAAAATGGGAATTTGGACGATCCAGCTTCTGCTCAAGATTCTCTTCAACAAGATCCTTCATATAATAGGTGGTGAAGGAAATGTGTCAACATATCCTACGGTCTCTTACATTAGTTTGAATGTGAAATTCTTATGTTGTCTGCTGTCGTTTTTAGGCTATATTAGCTAGTCGTTTTTCAGCGACTATCCCCTCAGAGTGTTGTAAAATAGGATTAGGAACAACTCAAACTTCAAAAATAAACAAGGTTTCTTAGTTCCATCTTTAAAATTGTCTTTCAATTTGGGGGTTTGTTGATATCATTCTATGAAATCTGAAAATGGGGGGTCATACTTACAAGAGTTACTAAGTGTTAGTAAATTTTTGACCAAAAACGGTAACTAAATAACTAATAAATAACTAATATAAATATTATTCTGGAATTAGTATTTAGTCAAGAGTGTCTTGCTTCAGTAAAGGGATATTTCACTGTCCCTCGATAGCATCTATCTCACTAAAATATCGTTGCAAATAAATAATGAAATTTAGGTACATTATTACTTTTTCTAAAATGAATTTGGATTTAGATGCAATTTCCTAATAGAATTTGTTTATGTTTCAACATGTCGAAGTCAATTGTCCAACTTTTAGCTTCTGACAAATTTAACGGTGAGGATTATTCAAAGTGGAAATCAAACATCAATACGATACTAGTTGTAGATGGTTTGAGGTTCGTTTTAATGAAGGAATGTCTTACATTTTCCAGCTTTACTGCAAACAGAAATGTTCGAGATGCATATGATAGGTGGGTCAAGACAAATGAAAAAGCTCAAGCCAGCATTTTAGCTAGCATATCTGATGTGTTAACTAAGAAGTATGAGAGCGTGGTCACTGTTAAGGAGATCATGGAGTCGTTACAGGCGATGTTTGGACAACCGTCCTCATCCGTTTGACATGATGTTATAGAATACGTTCACAATTTTTGTATAAAGGAGAGAACCTCTATTAGAGAACATGTTCTGGACATGATGGTCTACTTCAACATCAACGAAGCAAATGGGACTATCGTAGACGAAAAGAGCCAAGTCAGTTTCATCATGGAATCTCTTCCAAAAAGTTTCTTGACATTTTGAATAAATGTTTTGATGAATAAAATAGAATACAATCTGATTACTCTTTTAAATGAGCTTCAAACTTACCGCCTGATGAAAAATAAGAGTCAAGAAAGGGAAGCAAATGTTGTAACCCAAAGAAAATTCCATACGGGATCGTCGTCTGGGACAACCTTCTGATAAGAAATCTAGACCTTCTAAGGATAAGACTATCCAAATGAAAAAAAAAAAAAGGATAAAGGGAAAAAGAAAACTCCTGCAAAGAAAAGCAAGACGAAGATTGCAAAAAGAAAGTATTTACATTGCAATGAGGATGGGCATTGGAAAACAAATTGTCCTAAATATCTTGCTGAAAAGAAGGCTGAAAAGGTAAGCCAAGGTAAATTTGATTTACTTGTAATTGAAACATGTTTAGTGGAAAGTTCTGACCTGGATACTAAATTCAGACGTCGCTAATCATATTTGCACTTTCATTCAGGAAACTAGTTCCTGGAGACAGTTGATGGAGAACAAGATGACTTTCAAGGTGGGAATAAGTGAAGTCATTTTGGCTCATGCAGTGGGAGATCTGAAGTTATTTGGAGATACTTGCATTTTGTTGGAAAATGTATATTATGTGTCAGACATGAAAAGGAATTTGATTTCGATCTCCTAACATATGTATGAAGTTACTTTTGATATCAATGAAGTGTTAATTAGTTCAAGAGGTGTTCAAATATGTTCTACTAAACTTGAAAATAACTTATATGCGTTAAAGCCAAATGAGGAAAAAGTTATTTTAAATATAGAGATGTTTAAAACAGTAAATACGAAAAATTTCTCCTAACGCCTATTTTGACACTTAAGACTTGGACACATAAATCTCAATTGGATTAAGAGATTAGTAAATAATGGACTTCTAAATCAGTTAAAAGAAAATTCTATACCTCCGTGTGAATCATGTCCTGAGGCTAAAATGATTAAGATATCTTTTACAGGAAAAAGTCTAAGAGTCAAAGAACCTCTAGAGCTTGTGCATTCGGATCTTTGTGGACCGATGAATGTTAGAGCTCGAGGAGAATCTAAGTAATTCATCAGTTTTATTGATAGCTATTCAAGATGTGGTTATGTTTACCTGATGCATCATAAGTCCGAAACTCTTGAAAAAAATCAAAAAGTACAAGGCAGAGGTTGAGAACTTATTAGGTAAAAAGATTAAAACACTTCGATCAGATCGAGGTGGTGAGTATATGGATTTAAAATTCCAAAACTATTTGATAGAATATAGAATTCAATCCCAACTTACTGCACCTGATACACCACAACAAAATGGTATAGTAGAAAGGAGAAATAAAACCTTGTTAGACATGGTTTGTTCAATGATGATCACGCCTAGTTACCTTAGTCTTTTTAGGGATATATAGTACAAACTGCAGTGTATATTTTGAACATGGTTCCCTCGATGAGTGTTTCAGAAACACCATACGAGTTATGGAGAAGGCGTAAAAGTAGTTTACGTCACTTCAGGATTTGGGGATGCCCAGCACATGTGTTAGTGTAGGACCCAAAGAAATTGGAACAACGTTATAAAGTATGCCTATTTGTAGGATACCCCAAAGAAATAAAAGGTGATCTATTTTATGATCCTCAAGATGATAAAGTGCTTATATCGAAAAATGCTATATTCTTAGAGGAAGATCACATAAGAAATCATCAACCGCACAGTAAACTAGTATTGAATGAGATGTCCAGAGAAACTACAAATAGATCAACAAAAGTTGTTGATCAAGCTAGTCCTTCAACAAGATTTGTTGATGAAATTAGTCTGTCACATCCTTCTCAAGAATTGAGAATACCTCAACATAATGAGAGGGTTGTTCAATAGCCTAATAGATACATGGGTTTAACATATGGGTCGTCATATCTGATGATGGCTTAGAGGATCCATTGACCTTTAAATAGACAATGGAGGATATAGATAGAGACCAGTAGATAAAAGTCATGGACCTTGAAATGGAGTCTATGCACTTCAATTCAATCTGGAAATTTGTAGATCAACCAGTTGGGGTAAAACCTATTGGTTGTAAGTGGATCTATTAAAAAAAAAAAAAAAGACCAAGCTGAAAAGGTACAGACCTACAAAGCTAGACTCGTGGCAAAATGATTTACCGAAAGAGAGGGGGTAGACTATGAAGAAACCTTCTCCCATTGCCATGATCAGGTCTAATAGAATACTCTTATCCATTACCGCCTTTTATGATGATGAAATATGGCAAATGGATGTCAAGACAACTTTTCTTAATGGTTATCTTGAAGAAAATATTTACATGTTTCAACCAGAAGGGTTCACTGAACAGGATCAAGAGCAAAAGATTTGCAAGCTTAAAAGATCCATTTATGGGTTAAAACAAGCATCTCGATCCTGGAATAAGATTTGACACTACGATCAAATCTTATGGCTTTGAACAAAATGTTGACGAACCTTGTGTTTACAAGAAAATTGTCAACAAAACTGTAGCTTTTCTGGTACTATATGTTGATGATATCCTACTCATTAGAAATGAGGTAGGATTCCTTGTTGATGTTAAGAGATGGCTAGCATCGTAATTTCAAATGAAAGATTTAGAAGATGCACAGTATGTTCTTGGAATCCAAATAGTTTGGGATCGCAAGAATAGAATGTTGGTAGAGTTGAATTGAGTTGAGTGGAGTTAAGTCGAGTCGAGTCAGAAAGTCTGTGTTAGGGGTGTACAATTAAGTTGAGTTGAGTTGGGATATCTGGTGTAGTTTTTCTAAACAAAATTGATTTTGTCTTGAATTTTCTTTCTTTATTTCTTTCTTTTTTCTATTTTTTTAATTTCTAAGTACACATGTATTTTTCTAAAATTTTTAACAATAAAAAATGCTTACCTTTTTTCTCATTCTTAAAACATAACAAATTTCTGTATAAATGTATATTAAACACAAATTTTGAATTCAATTTTTGAACACTCAATTACATAACATATTTTTTTTCATTCCTAAACACCAAACATATTCCAAACAAATGAAAACTTTTCACAACTACTTAACCCTCAATTATGAACATTGAAGATGCTTAAAAATTGCACAACTTTTTGTTTTCCCTTCTTAAAAAATATAACATATTTTCATCATACAATTTGAACACTCAATTGTATAATAATTGTATCTACATCCCCAAAGACAAGTCGTATTCCAATAAAATAAACATTTTCTCTAATCCCTAACCCTCAATTAATTTTAACTCAATCATAAATGTCAATTAAAAAAATCAATTCTAATCTTGTTTGTAAAATATGAATTTCAATTTTTATGGTTAATGATTTCTTTCTTTCTTTTTGTGCAAACGTTTGATTTTTTACATTTTAAACTAATACAATGGAATGATATTTTGTTTATGCAAACTCGTTTTTTGCAAACATTTTTTTGTTCAAACATTTTCTATGGCTAAGTCTAATTTGCCACTTACAAATGAATAATAATGTCCACAAAAATGTCTACGTACATGAAAAAAATGTATGGTAATGAATAACACTGAATACATTGCAAATTGAGTAAAATAACAAACTATAGTTAGATGAGAATGAAGCTAAATGCAAATAAAATTAAAATAAACATCCTACAACATATCTTCAAAGTTCAAAATGAATTAGATTGAAACAATAAGACTAAATGAAGGTAAAACAGAGATGTGATCTAAAAAAAGAGGTAGGAAACCAAATCAATGCAACAACCTAATTTATTATAAAGGAAAAGAAGGAAAAATGCATTTTCTAGTACAATCTTTCTTTTAGTAACCACCATTTTATGAATGTAAAAAATGAAAATTAGAAATGGAAAACAAGAAAGTTACATAAGAATAGCACAGTCTTCCTTTCAGTAACCACCTTTCTACATATAAATATTGCATTTAACGTAGACAAAATATTATTATTTATATAATCAACAACCCTACAATATACTAATGGTCGTAGAACGTATGAGTTGAACATGCACAAAAAATATGGTTGTCATTGAGGGTTTATTTACATCTTCACAAAACTATTTACATCTTCACAAAAACTAGGATTGTCATTAAGGGTCTCGTTAGAGGTGGTCTTCGTCGGAGTTGGTTGTCTGAGATGAATGTTAGTGTTGGTTGTCATCGGATTGATCATCGAAAGTGGTCTTTGTCGGAGTTGTCGTCAAATGTTGTTGTCGGAGCCCAGAGTTGTCGCTGGAGGTGGTCGTTGGAGATGGTTACCAAAGTCTGGAGTTGGTTGTCAAAGTTCGCAGCACGAAGGTGATCATCAGCGTTGCTTATACAAAGGTGGTCATCAGAGTTGGTTGCCGAAGTTGTAGTCAGAGATGGTTGTCAAAGCCTAGAGTTGGTCATCAGAGTTGGTCGCACGAATGTGGTTGTCGGAGTGTGTCGCTGAAGTTTTTCCGACAGTGGCCAATTGGTGGAGCCATTGAAAATATTGGAGGGAGGAAGAGTTTGGGTGAGTTAGAGGGAGAGTTGGAAGAAGTTGAAGTAAGTTAGGCTTTAGAAAAAAAAATCAACTCGATTCCACCAACATTTAAAGTTGGTGGTCAAACATTGTTTACCAACTCAACTCAACTCATGTTGGTAAAACAAACACCCTATAAACGCGTGGAATAAACTTCAAAGCTCCAAGAGTAGTATAATCCTTTTAAAAATTTTAGATCAAAATGTACAAATACTAAAAATTTAAGGACCAAAAGAACACTAAAATCTATTATTAATAAAAGTTCTACTTCTATTTTGTTATATTTCTTGTAATCGAGTGGTTTTATTTTTAATAACCAAAAGTATAAAGACTAAAAAAGGGTCCAAATAAAATTCAATAATTATAATAATATATAATTATCGATAATAAAGTTTCAATAATTATAATAATATATAATTATCGATAATAAAGTTTATGGTAAATTGATTATTACATTTGAGTGATTGTTTTGAATAGGCCAAAAGTGATGGTGGTGGAATTGAGTGGCCAGCTCAAAGCTCAAACCTGAAGTAGTTATACGTGCAGAGGTCACTCTTGACCAGAAAAATGAGAATTGTGACTAGTAATGGAAGGACTCTTTTTAGTTTTAAGACACTGAAATTTGATTGATTCACAAATAAAGAAGACGGTTCATTTTTGGAAACTAAAACAAAATTGCCAAATAAAATAATTATTTAACCCCAAACGAAAACACTCTATTATATATATATATGTGTGTGTGTGAAAAGGAGAGGGGGGAAAAATGTTATCTTGATTGGTATTTTTATTTGTTTTTTTCCACTATTCCTGATATGACCTTATTTAAAAGTGGTCAAATAATATTTCTTAAAAAAACATATATATAAAGATGAAGTGTTTAATATTAATTTTTTTAAGAAAAAAGAAAGTGAAATCTTTTTCCTTTATATCATACATCACAAAAATTAGACTTAAGTGGTACTGTAGTAGTCATATCATTCTCACAATTTTTTTTTTCCTTTTTGGGATATGTAATATAAATCTCAATTAAATAGCTTTTAACTACATCAATACTAATAAGAATCGAACCATCGACCTTTAATATAATAATGGAAGCCTGATCTATTAAGCTACATCATCCAGATTGGCAATATTATTGCAATGAACAATAATCAACAAAAGCATGAAGATACACTTCCCATCAAATTCACATTCAAACAATTTCAGAACACTTGAACTTTCCACTAATAAATGAGAAAAAAAGAGTTTCCTTCCATGGAGACAAGGCATTAAAGTATAATCGAAAGTGTAGCATCAAAGATTTGGGATCAATTGTCCATGATCGCACTTGGGACAGAAACAAAAAACAAAGACTACTTTCATTGGTGAGTGGAAAACTGTGCAGATTAAGTCTTTCTGCAATTATTGAACAAAGTATATACCCAACCTCTGTTAATCCAACCACAAAAAGCTATTATCATTGACATATCAACAACAAAAAAGAAAATCTCAATTAAAAAATTGGTCTTAGTGGATAATGCTCGCATCACACTCCATGCAAAAATCAAGGGGTAGGGTATTCAGACCACTAAAACTTCAGCTTTCAGGTCTGTTCATTATCATGTGATTTCTTTAGAAGCATTACCATTTCGAGATTATTCAGTAGAAATTCCAAAGTCATCCAGCTAAGAATGTTTTCAGAAGGCGTTCTTGATAGGTTCAGGCTGCAATGCTTTCTTCACCAGCTCGGTTTGTTCCTTTACGTGAACCGAATAGAATCCAGTGGCTGTAGAAGCCGATGGAGCACGACCGACGTATTTAATGTCTTCTGATGTGCCTCTTCCAAGAGCCCTCATGGCAGTGGCAAGACGGGGAGAAATGTAGGTAAATGCACCCATGTTCATTGGTTCCTCCTGGCACCAGACAACCTCGGCATCTTGAAAAACAAAAAATATCAAGTTATTCTGGCCTTTGGTTCAACATAAAGAAAAAGGAAAGGATGAGAAGAGTTGATTAAGGGAAATCTTATTATAATAAGTTTTGGTAGGAGCCTAGAACGATGTGATACCATGTTGAGTAATTTTGAATGATTGAATAATTGAATAATTGAATTTGAATACCATGTTAAATAATTTAATGATTGAATAATTGAATTACATACTTGGATATCGTTTCAGCTCCCGCTGGATGAGGTCATAAGGAAAGGGGCAAAGTTGTTCAATCCTACATATTGCAACGTCCTTTCCATCTGCCTTAGTTCGCTGGTCATCAAGCTCATAGTAAATCTGTAAACAACGCAAGCATACAATATTTCAACATTTACTAAAACCTTAGAACTGAAACACACCCAATTTCTGGGGGCTGAATAGAAAGATTACATAGACCGGTCAATAATGAAAATATGGAATGTGGGCAAATTCATACTAGTGTAGTTGCAAAAGAATAACAGACGCAAATGGTAACTCATTTATCTAAGATATTCCAGGTAGGAAAAAAGGTTATTCCTGCCTTGATGCATTTAGAGAAAATTGAGTAGCAGCAAAAAAATAATAAATAAATAAATAATAAAAAAAAAATACCGGATACTAACCTTTCCAGAGCAAAGAATTAGCCGTCTAATACCCTCTTCACGATCAGAGTGATTGTTCTGGTCCTTTATAAGGCGCTTAAATCTGGTTCCCTGCTTGTCAAAGCCTGGATGACCTTGAACATCATCAAACTCGGACAAATTAGATTTACAATCCTTGTGTCGAAGCAGATTCTTAGGGGCCATCACAACTAGGGGCTTGCGGAACTCCCTGTGTATCTGCAGATAAAATATATGCAAAAGAAAATTAGGATATTGATAAAGTTCTAATTGGTTGGGAAGTGGTTTCAAAATCAAAATCTTTAGGGTTCAAGAATTGCTAATCTAACTGTAGAACCAAACTCACCTCGGCAATTCTTGAATTCCTCCATTTATCGTTTTGTTTGGTTTCTTTTATAAAAAGTGTAGTTTTTGCAATAATGGCTGAAACTCTAAGCCCACTCAAATATGATTCACATTGTAGTGTCCTGGGAACCCTATCTCTCTCAAGGTTTCAATTTTTCTCTTCTCCTTGTTTGAAACTTTTACTTAGATGATCCCATTTTCATTTCTGGGAGGGTTCTTGACCTGGTTTTTCCGTAAGTCTCTAGTTTCAAACTCACTTTTGATGGGGTCTCCTTACCCGGCCTAGGGTGATACCCTTTTTCCTTCTAAGAATATAACTGTTCATCAGTTTCTTTTATTTGGTTGGAGGAACCTTTGTACTTTTGAAGATAAGTATTCTCCTTTTGAGATTTTTTTTTTGTAGAAATGTACAGCTTACAGGACACCGCTTCTTGGTAGTGTTTTAATTACAGAAAGAATTTTGGTAACTATAGTCTTTCCACGACTGTGACAAACAGGAAAGCTCTTATTTAGTTTTTTGTGGATGGATTTTCCTCTTCTTTAGTTTTTAGTTCACCAATCATCATATAACATGTTAGTTCTTTTCAGTTTCCAACTTTTTGCAACAGATATCGAATCACGGCATTGATGTCTAGAAAAGGATTACAACACAAGGGGATGGGGGATTGGGAACTTCCCTGCTCAGCAAAAAACAAAATAATAAATAATTAACACACCCTGACTAGAGGCTGTGTACTTTACAACTTCCAGTAAATCACCGAAAACCTTGTGTATTGTGTATGATTTATGAACAAAATTTCTATTCTTTCTCACAATTCGAAGAGCCCAAATGTAAGTTTTGAGACATTCCTCGAAGGACTCTAGCTTCTCCATGCAACGCCAACTAAATAGGCTTCAAAGAGAAGGAGTCATTTTTAAGATTGATTTTGAAAAAAGCTGACAACAATGTGGATTCGGACTTTCTTGATAAGGTCTTGTGGAAGAAGTTTGGAGAACATGGGTCAGGAGCTGTCTTCAGCTTATGAATTTTTCTACTTTGCTAAATATTAATCTTAAGACTTTGTCATCACTTATAATACCTATAAAATTATGGGGAAGTTTCTAATATCTTTTTTAGTTCAAGGATGCCTTCCTCCTCTTATTCTTCTATCTTAAAACATTCTATTTTGTGTTAAATTTGTTGACTTGGTTGTTGACTCAAGCCATATCCAAATTTTCCTTTACTATATAGAGTTGGGTTATTGTGTTTGTAAAATTAAGCTTGAGTTATTGGCCTTATATTATTTTAAAGCCCATTTAGCTTTAGTTATTTATCATTTAGCAGAAACATGTTGTGCCTTCTCATCAGTTTTTGTGTGAACAGCGTACATTTTTGGGTTTTTTGTGTTGAGACTTGCTGAAGATTAAAGTTTTTCTCATCTTTTTGGGTGGTTGTTGTTCTTGAAGATTGAAGTAAATAGAAGATTGTTCATCTTGTACAATGGATGTAGACCTCACTGGTCAAACCACTATAAATATTTGTGTTCTTCTCTATATTCTTCTCCACTTTGATTTAGATTATGGAATAATGTTTAGTGTAGTTAACTGATTTGATTTACTGTTTTTATCAAGAAGCAGTGGGTTAGGTGTTTTTCCACAACAAAATTAATAATAATAAAAGCAACAAATATCATCAACCAAAAACTTGCACTGACCTGTCTCCGCAGAACATGGAAATAGTTGGCGGGAGTTGTAACATTCACAACTTGCCAGTTGCATTCCTGAATTTGCTTTCTAAGGGTAGAATCCATCTCCGGAATAACAAAAGGATTGTCGTCGCTCATCTGCCATATATTATGAAAATTAGTATTATTCAAGAATCTCAGTGAATTGTACTACATTACAACCAGGACAGACATTCTCATCCAAGATTACAACGTATTCCATTAGAATCTCCAGTAATATAGGCTACTGTAATTAATCGAAACCAGATACTGCAAGTATGAAGTTCCTCATCCTGGCAGCAAAAGCCTAGAAGGGAGAAATACATAGACACATTTTTGCTTCCATGGTAGTTTGTAAGTTCTGATCAACAGCTACCAGATTAAATTAGGCAACCCAGTGTCATGTCAAACACTCCTCAAAACCATTTATGATAGTCATGGAACTTCTATCACAATTTTCAGGTGCATGTTCCCGAGCCTAGAAGTGTATTCAAGCACACCTCAGAAAGGTATCCTCATTATAGTGCGCGACATCACTTTTTTTAAAAAAGGAATTGAGGAACATTTCTCGAAACTATATCTTACAAGAGCTCTAATTTAAAATCTCCCGTTACCTTATAACTCATGATATTACATTTTTCTCAAGTAAATTTACTGGTGTACACTCTGAGGGGGCACTGTGGTTTTGCTTTAAAAAATATTGCACAATATATAACTAGATGGAAATAAAATGTTTCAACATTTCTCTAAACTAGCTTGTACTATGAGACCTTACATCTCATGTGTGTCCATCATCAAACCAATCAAGCAGGGACAAAAAGTTGATACAGTAAGTAGAGAGCATTGGGACAAGCACAAAAAAAAAAAATACTGAAAACGGAAGATACAATTTTTCATTTTATTTATTTTTTGAAAAAAAAAAAAGGAAGAAGACAAAGAAGATCTTTGATGGATACCTGAAGGAAACGTTCCAACCTCGCACTCGAATGTTCAGGGCCCTGGCCATCATAGCCATGAGGAAGCAGCACAACAAGCCCTGTCTGCCGCAGCCACTTTGCTTCACCACTGCTCAAGAATTGATCAAATATAACTTGAGCGCCATTTGAAAAATCACCAAATTGAGCTTCCCAGATTACCAATGAATTAGGATTTTCCATTGAATAACCCAACTCAAATCCAAGAACTCCAAACTCTGAAAGAGAACTGTTGGACAAGAAAAAAGAGAACTTGTAAGAGTAACTCTGTGCAATAAGGTAAACTGTACAACTGACAGAAGATATCATAGTTAAATTCCCAAAATTACAAAGCTCAAAGACGAGTGCAAAGCACACTGACAAATTAACAAGACCAGCACATTGGTGGGGTAACAGAGTGATCAAACCCAAACTAATATGCTTCCACTGTTCTTCATGCAAAACTTTAAGATGCAGATAACTCATCTCATTGGGTAACAACTCTAACATAGGGAGGTACCCTGATGACTATTCAATACAAACTACCAAAAGGAAATTTTTCAGAATATATAGGCAAAAAGGGATTATAATCAACTTTACCTGTTGCTTACAGTGAACATCTCCTCATTCTGATTCATGATAACGTGGTCCAAAGGACAGTAGATTGCCCCTGTTTCTTGATCATGCACAACAGAATGTCGATGACTAAAGGTACCTCTCTCGACATCTTGGCCACTCAATCTGACGTGGTTGCCTTCCACAAGCAAAGTGGCAAAAGCAAGGGCTTCACCAAGTGCCCAGTCAATGCCTTCTCCTGTTTCAATCATCTGTGCTCTTTGTTCGTAAACTTTCTTGACTGCTCTGTGGGGCTTGAAATTATCTGGAAATACAGTAATAGCTTTTCCAACATTCTTTAGTATCTCTGGTTTAACTCTGCACAAATGATCAGAGTACAAATTTCAGTGCTAAAATATGACGTGAGGTAATAGAATCATATAATAAAATTTACCATACCCGGTGTTCCGAACTCTTGAGAGCTGTTCAGGTGACTTGAAACCAGACCAATATGCTGAAAGCCAGTCTCTTCTCTTTGGAACATAATCTTTGCTCGCCAAAAATTCTTCATTCAGGATTTTATTAACCTTATCACGTATGTTATTGATATCCTCCTGACTCACCTGCCCAGATTCTAAGAGCTTTTTCTGGTAGATCTCAAGAGATGAAGGATGACTCCTTATGACCTGTTCTCAATCAGCTAAGTAGTCAGTAATAGATAACTACTAATAACATGAATACATAATTGAGGTATTGGACCGATGAAACTAAGCATGATGAAGAACAGCAACACAGTTTTGAGAACTAGTGTACCAAACTGAAGCCATAGAAAGAAGAACATTCCACAATATTCATATTCAAAAACATTAAAACAGGAAGTACTGACCTGATACATCTTAGGTTGTGTGAAGGATGGCTCATCAATCTCATTGTGTCCAAACCGACGATAACAAACCAAATCAACAACGACATCTGAATGAAAGGTTTGGCGCCATTCTGCAGCAAGCTCACAAACATGGACAACAGCCTCCATGTCATCACCATTGACATGGAAAATAGGTGCATCTAAAGCTTTGGCAACATCAGTGCAATATTGCGATGATCTTCCAGCCCTAGGATCGGTAGTAAAAGCCACTTGATTATTCACGACAATGTGTATTGTTCCTCCAGTGGTGTAGTTAGGAAGAGCACTAAGATGTAGAGTTTCATACACCACACCTTGTCCAGCAAAGCTACCATCACCATGAATCAAAACACCCATATTCTTGATCCTTTCAATGTCATTGGAGTAATACTGCTTCGCTCTAGTTTTTCCAACAACAACTGGATCAACAGCTTCCAAGTGACTTGGATTTGCAACCAAAGAAAGATGAATATGTTTTCCACCTCTAGTTGGTCGATCATAGGATGTACCCAAATGATATTTGACATCACCAGTCCCAGTGTAAAGTCCAACTTCATCCACAGGCTTTGTACCACCACTAAACTCACTAAAGATCTGCCTAAGAGGCTTCCGAACGACGTTACCCAAAACATTTAGTCTTCCACGGTGAGGCATTCCAATAACAATGCTCTCAACTCCAAGATCTGCAGCCCTATCAAACATCTCCTTCATTCCCGGAATCAAAGTCTCACCACCTTCAAGTCCAAATCTTTTTGCTGTAGTCCACTTAGTGGCTAAGAAGTTCTCAAACTGTGTGCTCCATATAAGACGATCAAGAATCACTTCTCGGCGTTGTCGATTGTACTGCATTGGTGTTGGGGTCTCAATCTTGTCTCTCAACCAGTTACATTTATTACGGTCTGCAATATGCATATATTCATATCCAACACTCCCACAGTAAGCTTGCTCAAGGCGGGTCAATATTGATCTGAGAGTCTGCACTGGACGATTTTCTGATAAAAAGCCAGCCATCCTCCACACACCAAGGAAGAATTCCCTATCAAGATCAGCATCTGTAAATCCATAAAGTGCAGGATCCAGATCTTCTGGGATTTCTCTTTCTTCCAAATTCAATGGATCCAACTTGGCTTTCATATGACCATTAACCTGGTAAGCCCTGACAAGCAACAACAAACGCATACTCTCTTGAATTGTCTGGCCTGAAATACCAGGAGACGTTGCAGCCTGACCCACAAAATTCCTAAAGAAATTATCCCACGACTCATCAACACTGTTGGGGTCAGCCTCCCAAGCCCTTTGAAGCTCCTCCAAATACACACTGCTCGTCCCATCCAGAAAGCTATCAGTTAGCTTCGAAAGTGGCACAGGGCGAGGCACTGGCGCAGATTGTGCTTTGGACTTAAAAACCGTCGTATGAAAATATCGATTCTGAGACGAAATAATACGTGATCTCGCAGCATACGATCCTCCTCCCTGTGCCAAAGTTCTCCTAATGGCAACCTTTGCCAAAGCAGAACCAGCTCTAAACAACCCCATTCTTACAAATCAAAACTCCCCAAAACAAATAAGGACAAAAAAAAACCGTTCCAAATCAATATTTCTCAGACTTTATACCCAATCACATACATCTGAAGCTTCCACTATACAATTCTGTAACGATTCAGATCGAGACAAAGGAGAACAAACAACAGAAACAATAAAAAACTAAGCGTAAGATTAGAAATGAAGATGATACAAAGATTGTAACATACCGAAATGGCGAAGAAATTCGAAACCCTCAAATCGCCGTAAAGCGATACTGCCTTGCCTTGGCTTCAGACCGAACAAGCCCAGCTGCGCTTTTTATTCCACTTCTTTATTTTTCTTACTATTATTATTATTTCGGTTCTAAAAATTATTTTCCTCTTCGGCGTGCCGTTGAAATTTTCATTTATTTATTTATTTTAATATTTTAGTGTTCTTCTATATTGCGTGGGAGTGGGTCCCAACTCCTATTTTCTAGCGGTGGCCCGAATGTAAAATTTGGACATAGAGATACTTTCCTTTTTTTTTTTTTTTACACGAGAGATATTTTCAACTTGACCAATTATTTAATTAATAAATTTAGATAATCTAGGACAAATTTCACGGTCTTTCTTTTAGAATGTTCTAAAGCATAATACATGGATGGATCCTCCCAAGGAAAATAAAAAGGTTTAATATATACTGCGATAGAAAATTCAAATATAACATTCTTTTATCTGATGGTAAAAGTGAGTATGCCTCAATTGTATATAAGAATGTTAGTGGTCACGAAATTTATGGTAAAAATATTTTATCTTGTGTTGTTTTTCTTTAAAAAAATATCCGATAGACCTTTCTATCGTTAAAAATGGAATTATAAGTCAAATTTTTAAAATAAAAATAAGTGGTTAAAACTACTCTTTTTTTTTCTTTAAATTCTAAAACATTCTTAAAAAGTAACTACGATTTCAAAGGGAAAAAAAAAAAAAAAACAATGCATAGAAATAGTGTTAGTAATATTATTTTCAAACATGAAAAGCACACAATTAGGTCGATTTTATTTTGAATTTTGTATTTTTGAAATTTTGAAATTTTTGTTTGTATTTCTCCTAAATTACATACTACAATTACCACACTTCTTGAACAGGCATTTAAATTCTAAACCAAATTCTAAAACATAAAAGTGTTTTTTGAAAGTTATATTTGGTAACAATTATTTGTGTTTTTTTTAAAAAAATTAAGAATATAAACACTTCTTCTATCTCTAAATTTTTTTTCTTTGTTGTCTATTTTTTATCATTATTAAAAAAACTAATAAAAAATTATGATTGTTTTAAATGACAAAACTGTTAAAAATATTTTTAATATAGCAAAATGTCACTATCTATCACTAATAAAAAATGATATTTTACTATATTTATAATAAGTTGGCTCGTTTTTGTCTATTTAAAAACAGCTAAAAAAAAGTAGTTTTGAAAAACTTGTTTTTATTTTAAAATTTGATTTGATTCTTTGAAAAACTTGTTTTTTTTTTTTTTTTTGTTCAAAACTTGACTTCATTTTTTTAAAACTTTAGTGAAATGAATAACAAATAAAACAAACTTTTAAGTAATGTTTATAAACACAATTTTATTAAAAAAAAAATTAATAGTTATCAAACAAAATCTAAAATCTCCATCAATCAGGGTTTATATGAAGTTAGGTTTATATTGACTGCATTTTACTTTATTTAATCGATTATCTTTGATAATTAGATATAGGTTCCTAACTTAATTATTAGACTTTTTCATTATATACCTTCTGTTAGTCGTGTCTCATCAGCAACTTTTTTTAACATAGAGTTAAGTGAATTTTAACAAATGCCAAAACATGAATTTACTAAATATACAAGTGCAAAAAAAAGTAACATAAAAGTTCTCTTCTCATAGCTTCATTTTATAGTTTTCAATAATGTTAAGTGAATTTTAGTTAATATTTCTATTTTTTGAGTTAACTAATCTTTTGACATTTTAACAATTGACTTTTAAGCAGAATTATTTTTATTTTATCGCCATATTCTTTTTTGATAAAAATGCAGTTGACTATTTCGAGAAAAAAAGGACAAGTATTATTTTTTTATTAAAAAAAAAATTAAATAAAGCACATTTAAAATTTGCGCCGTCTGTGGGGATCGAACCCACGGCCACGTGGTTAAAAGCCACGCGCTCTACCACTGAGCTAAGACGGCTTGGTTAAACATTAAATACTTATTAAAACATAAAAATATTTCCGCGAGAATTATTATTAATTATTATTATTATTTTGACATCTAATACTATTATTATTTGATATCGAAATGAACGGACATAAATTATTTCATTAATTTTACCAAAAGTAAAAAGTCATAAATTATTATTAAGGGTATTTTTATTTTTATTTTTGGTATTTCTAATTTCAAATGGAAATAGGAGAAATGGGCCGATATGCCCTCAATTAAGATATAAATGATTTTTTCAGAGGACAAACATAGATGATTTTGGTAAGTTTATTAAATGTCATATATTGCGTTAATAATCCAAGGGACAAACTTTAACCACCCTCCATTTTCAAATTTGTAGAATCTATCAACATTCGACTGTATTTAACTACTTAATTAGACAAAAAAAATTGCTTTCAAAAAACAAACTTTTAGACATAAAATTTTAATTTCAAACAAATTACATTTAATGATTTGCTCAATTTCCAATTTTAAATCACGAAGATGGAGACAGAAAAATCGCATTTATTATCAAAATTAATTGGTGTGGGTTTAAAACAAATATATAGGGTGCATGAAAATAAAAATGTTGGAGAGAGCGTTGGGAACATTAAGCTTAACTTTCCAAGGGATGAACAATGTTAATCTAAAACATACTTGATGTTGTGCCATTGAAGAGCAAAATGAGGTATAACGGGAACATAAATATCACTAAATTATATTATATAAAAATAAATAAAATAATAAAATCTTATAAAGGTTATTATCAAGATATCCATATAAATATGTTCTGACAACGTTTATAAATACATATCCAAACTTTCATACACAGTCAAACCAATTAAAAATCGTAGCGTAATTGCATCCACTACTAGAGAGTATGTCAATATTCTTCAACATATTTTGGTTCAGGATCCTCATTTTCAGATATAATATCAAAAACAACAAAAATGTCGTCAATAACTACATTAGTTCGGTTCTCTTTTTTTTTTGTCGTAACATAGCTTATTGAAATCTCATTGTTATCTTTACGTATTTCACCTTCCTCATTAATCATGTCAAGGATTTTTTCATGGGTATTTACATCATCAGCTAAATCTTTTTTACTATTGACTATTTTTCTTTTCGAGGATATTTATCTTTCAAACCCACTGGTTTACCACTCTTCTAGTATGTCTCAGACTCATTAATGACAACTTGTTGTGCTAGGATATCAATTTTCAGTGGAATATTTGCAACTGATATATGTGATTTAGTTACTTTCTTAGCATCTATAAATGCATCTAGTAATTGATTTGCTATATATTGCAAATGAATTATTTTTTTAACTTCAAGTTCATATTGATCTGCACGGAGATCTAAACGAGACAATAACAATGCATTCCATGTAATTTCTTTTCCCAACTTTTTAATTTCTTCCCTTAATGTTGGACTATATGTCTCATTAAAATGACAACAAGCAAATCGTCACAGTAAATACATCATCCATCAAGGGTTCAAGATATTTAATAATTGATGGGGAATCAAATCCAACATATATTCCTAACCTCCTTCGATGGTCCATCTTAATACGTTGGGATGAAGCAATTGGAATATATACTGCACATCCAAAAATTCTCAAATGAAAAATATTTAGCTCATGGTCATAAGCTAATTGTAATTGCGAGTACTTATGATAAACTACTGGCCTAATGCGTACAAGTGACGCAACATGCAAAATAGTATGTCTCCATACAAATGTAGGAAACTTAGCTCTCATACTCAATGGTCTAGCAATTAATTGCAAACGTTTTATAAATGATTATGTTAAACCATTTTGTGTATAAACATTAGCTACAAGATGTTCAACACTTATCCCAATTGACATACAATAATAATCAAAAGCTTGGAATGTAAATTCACCAGTATTATCAAGATGAATAGTCTTAATTGTATAATCAGAAAATTATTTTTTTAACTTAATTATTTGAGCAAATAATCTTACAAATGTAAAGTTTTGATTTGATAATAAGCATACATGTGATCATTTATTAATACCATAAAATATCTAAATGGTCACTTGGTAGATTAATAGGTCTATATATATCACCTAAACTATTATTTGACCTACAGAAAATCCAAGACAACAGCAAGTTAAGATGCAAGATTAATAAAAGTTTGAACTGAAAACAGATGTTTGAGAACATGCATTGCCAAAAGTAACCAGAACCCTTATCTCTCTACACCGATATTATGAAGATGAATTACTAGCGAAGAACATAATGGAGATGCACCATCATCTCTACAAAGTAGAGACATCAAATTTTGAATGTCGATAGCATGTCGTGACTAAAAGGGGTCGAAGTCTCGTCGGTGATGCTAATGAGAGAGATGGAGAAAAAGAGCATTGCCAATGAGATAGATGAAGAAAAAGAGCATTGGCAATCCAAAAAGTAGCAAGAGGTGGATGGTCAAACATAATAATTAACTTCAAATGAGAGCAAAGAAAATTCCCTGTCTAGAAAATCCGAACACACCAGGAACAGCTTACAAAATACAATCTAATAACTTTTTCTGGATAGTGGATATAGTAACAAATGTTGAATATTAGAAACACGATGGTTTACGTCACCTACTACCATGTTTTCTCAAAGGAAAATCATCTACCATGCCTGGGGGACGCATCAGCAGAGCGGGATCGAGACCCCGAAGGGGATCTTGATGTTCTACCAGGAGAAGACCTCCAATTAGCTCGTGCATCCTCCCCTTCAAATGCAGACTTGCTAAAGAAGAGAAAATGTATCGACGAATAAATAAAACAGAACAGAACAGAACACATTTATAAACCAGCATAGTAAACAAAGATGATAAGTTTATGATTAAACAATATGAAAGAGAACAATGTCAAATCTCAACCATGAGACTAGCATATGGAATAAGCAACGCATGCAAAATCACAGAAGCACCAAAAATACAAGATGCTGCCGGAAAGCAATAAAGTCCAAAATGCAAAATGGCTGAAATTATGGGAAAAGATAACAACGTTGCAACGTGAACATGAAAGCACTCCCATAGTCAAGCAGGTACACAAGTCATCAATAATTCATTCAACTTACTCATGATATCCATTTCCATTGTGATTGTGGTCATCAGCATTATCATAACCGGGAGAATATACTTGTCGATTCCTCTCAGCATCTCGCTCACGAGGACCTCTGGGTGACTCGGGGTAATCTGCATGCCTTCTACTAGGGGAAACAGAATAGTCACCTCGCCATCTCGGAGCAGGAGAGTAGGACCTGACAATTTCATATGGCATATTTACTACCTAAAGCATTTATAAACATGAACCATGTCTTTTAAATGGATCACCTTGATCGGTATCTACTTCTTGAACCCGATGGATGGCGGGGGGAGCGTGATCTGGATATTGAACGAGATCTAGAACGTCCTACATTGTACCCAAAAGAAGGGGGAAAAAAAAAGGAAAGAAAAAATAAAGTGATCAACTATTGCCTGAACCCAGGTTGATCATTGAATACAAAAATCCAATATGGACATATTTTGTCTAGTACAATAATTAATGATTGATTTGATTCCAAGCTGTAGTATGTGTACTTGAAATTTAGTTACAAATTGAAACCTACAATATCATGAACAAATAAAATGTACAGAGGAGATTTGTATTTTTAATTTAATTAATCAACAAACCTGCAAGACTGCACATTCAAAATTTCATAACAAAAGAGCTTCCAATATGCTAACTTAACACACCTACACACACTTAAGGAACCCAACTAACCCAACTAACCCGAAAAGAATTATTATATGCTTTGATTTGAACCTAATAAAAGAAGCTACATGTGGAAACAAAAGGTGAGCTTTAGAGGCAATATCTCATAACAAAAGCATCAAACTAAGGAAAGAATGATTCAAGTAAAAGGACCGATCAAATATTGTCTGCATGTGACGTGTGAGAAACTTCTCAGTTCATTACATAAAAAAATAAAATAAAAGGTCCACCATGATATATATGACCACTTACCTAAGAGCTTATAGATAAGCTTGATTGCATTGGTACATATATAAATACACCAATCTTAATTCTCATTTAAGGATATTACACGACCACTTAACTTAAAGCTATAAATAAGCTCGATTGCATTGGTGGGTATATAAGTACACTAATCTTAAAGTCTCGAAAAAAGTCAAATAAGTATACGTGTGCTATTTAACATCTAAATGAATTCCATATACTACTGCTTCGATCTGTAATGTCCAAGAATTACATAACAAGTAGTAATGTATGTGTGAGGCTCCCTAATGTGAAGACATATTCTAGAAGGGGCAAATCAGGAAATTCAAACACTGGCTGTTAGTTTGTGGGTTAGTCGGACATGACTGGTTTGTTTGTGAATGGGAAAGGAAGAACCTCAGTGTGGTGTTTTGTGGCTGAAGGCTCGGGTAGGGAGAGCTCTTGGTTATAGCTGGATGTTAACCTTTTGTTTTCTTTATCTTTAAGTTCTGCTGTGTTCTAGTTATGTAGTGTTTTTTACCTTTTCCTGTCAATAGAACAGTGCAATTGCCCTTTGAATTGCTGTGTTTTTCTCTTTACTAAGCTTTGCAGGTACATTGTGAGGGAAGAACCATACATAATGCTATGGACTTCTTGAACAGTCAAGAAGCAGAAGTAACATGCACTAGAAAATTGAGAATGTGAACATAAGAGGTCTTCTCACTTTTTTATGTTGGGGTTTTCACTTCACTATAAAAGTTATTTAAGATAAGGTTCGTAAACTTTGAAGAGAAACTAATTGTACCCATACTACCATAATGAGAACGGCGTCCACCATAGCCCGATGGTCCCCTACAAAGAGGAAAAAAAGAATAGTAAAAACATGTAACTTGCAACTAAATAACCATCATAAAAGGTTGTTAGTCATTGAAAACAGTGAATGAAAAGAATATATATACTTCAAGGCTTGAGCAAACAAGTATGCAACTTAAACTTGAAAGTAAATGCGAGGGGGTGCCAATTGTAAATCTGCAGTCCCTTGAAACTATTGAGAAAAAGAGGAAAAAGAGAATAAACAAACTACCTTCTACTCCTTTGGCGCATCTGTTCTGGCCTCTTCCTTGACTCTGCTGCAAGGACCACAGTAATCTCCCTACCAGCAAATTTTTTCCCATTCATATGGTACTGAGCTTCAGAAGCCTCATAAGGATCAACAAACTCCACAAACGCAAATCCTCGAGGCTCACTACAAAGAGTTAAAAAAAAAAAGGTGATTAAAACAAGAAACCCATTCTGGACACAAATCTTGGGTAACTAGATTGAATGATTTACATTAATATATCTTTTTATGGTTAAAAAGGATTTGGGATGCCATAAACTAAATAGCTTTCTTTTCATATCCAATATTAACTTCAGAGTGCTTTCTTCAAAGCTGAGGCTGGAGTTACATAAAGCACAGCTAATTTCAAAGTTTAGTAGCTAACCTTATCTTTACAATCAAGCATGAAAGAGGCAAGTGACTTGAAAAATCTTCATATTCTTGTAACTATAAGCACTTCAATTCAACGTAACTTGACTTGAAAAATCTTCACATTTCTTGATATAAGTAACCAACAACTCATGACTTGAAAATTCTTCATGTACTTGGAACACATGAAGCACTTGAACAAACATTCCACAACGTTAAAACATTCACCTTGTTGGCTTCAATTGCTCAAGAATATACCTTCTTCCTCATCAACTTCACATTTCTTGATATAAATACTTGAAACCAAAAATTCGTGACTTGAAAATTCTTCAAATAATTGGAACATGAAGCACTTGGACAAACATTCCACAACTTTAAAACCTTCAACTTGTTGGCTTCAATTGCTCAAGAATCTACCTTCTTCCTCATCAACTTTTATTTATGAGTGTTGTTACCTAATGTCTCCTCAGAGAGAGACACCCTCATTTCGATATTATTCTTTACATTCTTGATGAGCTATAAGTTAGGCAGTGAAAGGTAGTAGACCCTCATTAATAGGGGCTTGGGCTTGTTTTAACTTCAAAGTTCAAACCAATATGCCCCCTGACAAAGCAGTTCAAAACACACTATGAAATGGGAATAATATCCATCCAGAAAAAAAAAAGGTCCGGTGAAATTTCATTTGATATTGTTCATCCTCTTCATTCCCTGACTATGAATAACAAACTCAAGCCAAAGTTCCATATGATCTAAAAATTTCGTCTAAAAAAATTAGAACTCAGTGCACAAATGTACACCCTCAAGTATTGTTCAAGTTTAAAAATAGTTGTAAAAGAGTCCCCCGACAGTTGCTTCAGAGTTTAGTTAATCTCGCATATGTAGGCACATGAAATTCTTTCCACAAAGAAGAAAAAGAACATTACGCAAACTAGAAAAGCTTTAAATGCGCTCTATATATCTTGACTACAATCGTGATTGGCCTTGATAAGAAGCTTAGCACACGGCTGAGAGCATCAAACAAGAGAAAGTAATCAGGCTCAATTTCTAACGCAAAAGGCTTGGCTTAATGCTTAACAAGTATACCTAAAATTACCACCCAAACCTTGTTTGAGGTTAACAATTTGATTAAATCTTAATGCAAATTGGAGGTCAGAAGTTCATATAATAACCATATAGCGTGTCACATCAAATTAACTCACAAGGAATGTAGAAGTACATGTTCAGGAATCAGGTGGAATAACAGCTTAATAAATCCAATAAATACCATGGATGGAGAGGTATGAAGAGTAAATAAGCAAAATAAACGCGAGATGCTCACCCTGTGTAATAGTCCTTTGGAATATACACATCTCGAACAAGTCCAAACCTCTCAAATGGTGCTCTAAGCTCCTCTGGCCTAAATGTACCGATACAATCAAAAGCCAAGTTCTTAAAATGCAGTGAGAGAAAATAACAAATTCATCAATTAGACTCGTAGTTAGTACCGAAACCTAAATTGGACAAAGCAATAAGGTAACTGAAAAAAGTGGTGAAATACTGACCTGCAATCCATAGGAATATTTCTAACCAAAAGGCTACCATGGGGCTGCTCCCTTCGTCTTCCATACCCGCCACCGCCGCCGCCGCCGCCACCACCACCACCATAACCCCTACCTGGGGGGCTTCTTCCACGACCACCGTATCCTCTTCTTGGAGGACTATGGTATGGTGGACTGTATCTTCTCATGTTTCAAACTGTCCAAAACAATTATCAGGTAAGGGCTGCAATTAAGATGCATATTGTCAAAACTTCATACCAATTAAAACTAATTACTATCTAAATATAAAAATAATAAAAATTAGAATAGTTGCTAATTCAAGGAAACCCATTCATCATCCTAAACTGAAAACGGGGTTCTGACTGTTAAACCCTAAACTACACTTCACAAGCTCAGGATTCCCGATTCATGAACCCACACAAGAACCAGCAAAAAAAAAAAAAAGGAAAAAAAAATCTTTTTAAAGGGAATCGAGGAAAAGGCTCCTCTCTAAACCTTTCCCAATTCTTCATCTAAAGAAAGGCAAAGAGATAATTTCCTTCTTGTGGTTTGATTCGATCAAGAATTATCTATACATACATAAACAAAATACTGAATTTGGAAATCGGAAGTGTATACTTTTACCTGAAGAAAAGAGAAGAAGAGGAGAAAACGAAGAGATTCTTCCGATCTGATTTAAGTCTCGAAGCAAGAAGACTGCGATGCGATGGTAGGGTTTAGATTTTTTTTTAATTTTTATAACTGTGTTTGTTCAAATGGAGTGCTTAAAGTTTAAAACTTTGTTCCTTTTTTCGGGAAAAAAATAAAAATAAAAATAAAGCCAATATAATCAATTCATATGATGATGATAAGCCAGATTTAAAACGTTGATATGGATCAACATTTTAATTTCACAGAAATTTTGATAAAAATATTAATAAAATATAGATTTCGATGAATATTTAAAAAATTATAGAAACAAAAAATTAGTAAATAAATATTTTATGATTTTAAATAAGTTAACATGCTTATTGTTTATATTATATTTATATTAATGACATTTTGATGCTTATTTTTTTTATATTTTTTGGATTTTTTAGGATATAATAGAAATATCAATTCATCCCTCATGTTGATGTCGAATCCATAATGAAAATTATCGATGGAAATCTTGAGATGTCAATGAAAATTTGATACTATTATGATACGTTATTGGTTATTCATCAAGGATAGTTGAACTTTCAATTTTATATTCCATAGGTAAGTGAATTTTAAAAAGTGTTCAATTGCAATGAAATAAGAAGAATATGAACAACAAAATAACAAAAAAAAATAAGACAAAAGATAAAAGTATAAAAGAAGAAGTAGAAAACTAATAATGAACTCAATTGTGGTGTCCTCTACAAATATACCTTACAATCCTATTTATAGGGCATGGTGGAGTGTATGTTACTAGGTAAAAGTTAATGGGAAAGGTTGAGATTGGATAACCTATGAAGGTTTTGGGTTTGTTGTAACATAAATAAGTTATGGAAATCTACAATATTACATTTACAATATTCCCCTTATATATCCATAGTATGTAAAATAAATGTCTCATTAAAACCTTATTAGGAAAAACTCAGTGGGATAAAAATCTAGTGAAAGAAAAAGAATACATCATTTATATACTTTAATAATTACCTCACTAAAAAACCTTGCTAGGAAAACCTAGTGGGACAAAACCATAGTCAAGGGAAAAATAATGCAACATATCTACTCCCCCTCATGAAAACATCATTTGATACTCTTGGATGTCACATACAAATGTTATGTGTTAACTTCTCAAATGTTGTTGCAGGTAATACATTCGTCAATAAGTTTTCCAAGTCATATTTTGAAGAAATTCGTTGAATAGTGATGTCGGTACTTTATGCTTTATCATCTTCATATATTCACACTATTGGCTAGTCTCGTACATTATCAAGATTTTAACAGGATTAAAGTAGTTGTTATGATCTGTTTCATAAACTGTCATAATACAAAAATTATTTTCTATGTACTAAGTAACATGTTTAAGATCTAATTCTTATAAGTTAGATAAGTAACATACATCTTCACAATCAACTAGATCACAATTAGATTTATGAGAATAAAATAAATCAATGTAAATTGATATTTTAAACTCTATTCCAACATTTTTCTTTGGAGTAACATTATAATTATACTACGATAGGTAGCATATAAATTAGTAAAGATATAAGTGCACTTATTTCCAAAAAAATTATGGTTTTTCGGGACCCAAAGTTCTTTATTATCTTTTTTACATCAAATGATATAAACTTTTCACACCAAGTGAATGAAACATCACAGGAATGTTTAATAGTAGAACTAGTCCATAGAAGATCTTATATGTATATATTGATCAATTCCATCTCCTTTATGCCTTATTTTCAAGCTAAGACAAAACTTATCATCTCAATTTATTTCTTAAGAAATTCTATTTGCCTTTGAAATATCTTCAGAATATATAAATATATATATATATATATATATATAATGTATAGTAAATCTCATGTAGTGATTTTTTTTTTATAAAAGCATATAAACAAATAGGGTTATTTTTATACCCTTATATCATCAAATATTTAATAAGATGACTACTTTACATTCATTAGAGGAATGTTTTATAAAAATCTCTATGATATATATATATATCATTCTCTAATATTTTACTTATATAATTTTGGTACTTTTAATCCTTCAAGGATATATTATTAAAAGATTCATATAAATGTACAATAACTACATCCATAAGATACATATTGAGCTTTTCACGCACAGTTAGATAAATTAAATATCTCATGGTATTGTATCCACCATAGGATAAAATGTCTCATCACAATCAATACCGGTTTTTTTGCGACAACTATTGGGGAACTTGTCTCGTTCGACCATATTCTATTTGTTTTTCATACAAATACCTACCTGTGTCCCACATATTTGACATTTTTTAATGTCTGAACTATTAGTTCTCATGATTTGGAAAATGAATTTATTTCTATTGGATTTCTTCTTTCCACATAGGTCAATCATTTCTATGTCGCGTCATTTTTCAATATATCTGAGTATATAATACTCATTTTTATAAATAATATCGTAAGCAACATTGTATGTAAAAATGTTGTAGACTTATTTAAGTATGGTTCCATCTTTTTTTTTTTTTTTGTCATGACATATAATTTATTGAGATCTCTTTATTATCATTATTTACTTTAAGATTTTTATGAGTGCTCATATATAGGATTTCTTATTGAATATCCATATTCTTAACCGAGTCATTTTGATTATTGACTACCTTTTTCGAGGATCTTTTATCTTTGGAGCCCAAGTGTCTATCACGCTTTAGACATGTTGTAGACTCATTAGTATTGACAACTCATTGGGATATCAATTTTAGATGGTGTATTTGTAACCATTATATATAACTTAGTTACTTTCTTGCAACTGTAAATGTTCTGTAAATGCATCTAGCATTAATTTGCAATGTTTTACCAATGAATTATCTTTTGAACTTCTAGTTCAAAGTGATCTGTATGATGATCAAAATGAGACAATACTTATGTATTTTATTCAATTTATTTTTTCAACTTTTCCTTAACTCCTCCCCCTAATGTTGAAAATTTTGTCCCATTAATAACAATTAAATTGTGTAGTAAACAATCCACCCGTTAGGGGGTTCAAAGTAATCAATTGATGTAAAATCAATTTCAACATGGATTCTAATTGCCCCATCATCTTATCTATTGTTTTGGAACAATTTAAACATTCACGACATATCTTGCATATAAAATATATTTGGCTTGTGGCCATAAGCTCATTAATCATTGGTCGAGCATACATAATAAATTGATCTCATATAGATCTATAAGTTTTGTTATTTGAATATAAGCTATAGGATGTTCAACACTTATCCCAATCAATTATCAAATGTTTGGGATACAAACCCACTAGTATTATCAAAACAAAATAATGAGTATATTTGTGATTATCAACGGGATGTGCCAACAAAAATCATAAAACCATCAGTTTGTTCCAAAAATGGGAAATGTTCAATTTCAATTTTAGCTAGTAAGAGTTTGATTGTTAATCTCTTGAGAACACGACATCATGACAATTTATTATATGGAAGAATCTTCTAGTTCTTCAATAGATGTGACAATTTATTATATGGAAGAATCTTCTAGTTCTTCAATAGATGTCAATGTATATTTTCAATAATTATTTTCACTATTGACAAAAAATGACTCATCATGTCAAAGGGAAATATATTTGGATCAATGAATTTCAGGTTCATTGTTGCATATGTTTCAACTACACAAATATGTGTGATTACAATTTAGAAGAAAAAATATAACCTTTCTATATGCACTTCCCATAGAAGATAATAGATATCGTATAGAAATACCATGTACTATTCTTATTATCAATCTTTCTAGATGATATCTACTACAATGTATACCTTCCAAATTTACTAAACTTCTCTTTGATTTACAAGAGAACAAAGTATATCAATTGTCAATTTTGCTCATCTGGCAAAATATTGTTTTCTTTTTCAAAATTGTTAATCAAGTCTACAAGACTTTATATCATATTTGATTTTTCGCTTCAAGCATTTGAATTTTTGATAACATATTGTCTACTTTTAAGTATAAAATGCATAGATGTACTATATGTAAAACATAAATAATATTTATTCTTATTCTCTTCATGAGATTTTAATGAAATCAAATATCTCATATACAAGTTTTCAAAAACAATAACAATCTCTTCGGGAGATTATAATAAAGAGATTCAAATAAATTCTCAAAGTTTGCTTCCACACATCGTTTCTTTTTCATTAATAAGGATTTTAATTCTTATTGTACGACGAGTACAAGATTATCGTCTCTTTTGCATCATATTTGAAAAATGAAAATTTCCTTCAAAACATTATATATGTGTATGATTTTAATAGAATAATTACTTCTTCTTTTATTTATATGAGTCCGACCTCAATTATCAAATATTGGAACATTCACTTTAGGGAATGATATTATATTATTTGGTCAAATTCATTATTTTTGGTAGAAACATCCAATTGTATATTTTATTCAACCTCAAAAGGTATTAGATAAATATTCATCGCAATGTTTCAAACTTTCTTTCTCAAATCGCTAATACAAGAGCATAACATGTTTGATATATGCTCATTAGTTTATAAGCATTTATTAATTTAAATATGTGTAACTACAAGTGCATGGCAAAAACAATGAACACTAATTGATTTATGCAGCTTCAGCTTTAGGTGTATTAAATCAAAATTAGCTTTAGGAAGAGTAATTAGCTATTATATATAACTTTCAAACTTTTCCATAAAGGAATTCAATCAAATACATATACATATATAATCACACATATAAATTTCAAAAGCTCACAAATATATCCATATGAGAATAATTTAAATATTCAACAATCAAGTAAATTTCAATTCTAGCATAGCAAACAAAAATGACTAATTCAACTCCCAGGTTAGTTCTCAAGTAGATGTGTTCCCTTACGATCAACTTAAATACCTTTACCTTAGCCTAGTCAAAACAATCCTTAGACAAAGCTCTCTTAGTCAATTTTTATTTCTAATTTATTGATCTTTTAATTAAGAGTTAATTAATAGATCAATGAATCTAAGTGCATTGTTAATCTTATTAAAACAAATTCACTTTATGAAATAATCTTTAATATCTTGAATATTTGCAAATAAAATTAAAGAAAATTCTGAATTTGAAGGATAAAATAATATTACTAGAAGAGAATCTCAACGAATAAAAAATAATATTATTATGAGATAATTTTATCTTTATTTAAAAGAAATTCAAATCTTATTAAGAAATATGCAATCCAATTAAGGAAACATATATCCTAATTTAATTTTTCATATATAAAAATTATATTCTAAGATATAGAAAATATAAACTAATTTTAAAAATATCCCAAACAAATCTTTCAAATATAAGAAAATTAAGATGCATGATTTGCAATCTATGATAGAATTTACAAACATTACACAAAAAAATTGAGGCATGATTTATAACATCGATTGTGACATCTATGATATCATAAACAGGATAAGAATAAATAAAAGAATCGACCTTCTAGCAAAGGAATAAAACTAACAAATTACACACATTGAATGTTACCCCAACAAAAACATTGATAAAATATTGATATGCACGTCATCGATAAAACTATGATATCAAGTGCCTAACAAAAGCGCTATCAATGCCTCTTGGTGTCACACCCTCTCCCAGATTACCTTCCCAACCTAGGAGGAGATGTAACGATAGCAAATGTCAATCTTCTCATGACATCCACTATCCCCCTCAATCTTAGACACTCTCACCCTTGCAACCGGTAATAGTTATAAACATGCGATTAACTAGATATTCCTTAAACAACTTACGCAACAATAAACATGTTTCATATTATATATACATATCAAAATAGTTAATATTACAAAGTTCCCTTCTTAAGTTTATCCTTATCCCTAATATGTACATATTAACTTACAAGCTTATCCACCTAGCTATTTTAATTATGAGTTCCTCTATAATACTGGGTCTTTGAGTAGCAGACTGGCAGATCAACTAGGCTCCGGGGTGTAGATCGCTACCCGGGGAAAAAGTATAAACATGGAAAAGAATGAGCTAACGCCCAGTGAGTGACATTAAAAAAACACGTTTCCAAAACATAATCATATTCAAGTATCAATTTATTGAACTTCAGGGTTTCAAATTTTAAACATCAGGTATAACATTTTAGAAAATGTTATAGAACCTTGGAAACATCGAATAACATCCACTTTATTATGAAATCATCATCCTCTAGCCTTAGTTGAGGGAGAGCTCTTTTGCTCAATAGCTCAACGCCGAAATCTTTAGTTGGTGTGGAGTAATCTCAACACAACCAATGTCGATAATAATCCTTAGTTGATGTAGAGTAATCTTAATACAATCAGCGTCGATAATATCTACATGCACGTGGTTACGCCCTACGTACCATCATTCCTTAGGTATCAATGGACCCAAATACCTTCTCTCAACCCTTCAGTATCGAGTTTTCTCATTAAAACATCATAAAACCTCAAATTCATTTAAGAATTCAGTCTTAAAACATCAAGCATTCCAGTAGTATAAACATCATAAATATAGAAATAATGAGGAATAACTCAACTTAAGGAATGTTTTATAAAATATGCTTTCGAGCATTAAAACTCAAGTATGCTTAAGAAATTTTATAAGAAAAAGCATAATTAAAAATCATTTTAAAACTTTAAGAATAGCATGCTCGAGAAAATTTTTAAGTAAAGTAAGTAATAAGCTTACACCATAAATCATTTGAAAAACATATCACTCAAACTTAACCGGCAGTAGCTCTCTTTCCTAGGTTTTCGCTTAGCTTCCCGGGTTCTTCCTCAAATCCTAAGCCTGTACTGAGTCGTAATAACTTTAGGATCTCGTGTTTAGGGCTAAATTATCTTTAGAATACTTTCATGGCCTTAAACTTGGCTTACTAACTTAATAAGTGTGAAAACAAGCCTTAAACCAACTAAGGACAACTGTTAGACGCATGACAACATTCTTCAACACAAGTTGGTCGCACTGTTCATCATGATCAACACATAGCAGTCAGGCTTAAACGCACGACACCTACCCCAACGCATGCTTCTAATTCTCTCAAATCACTCTCTTTTTTAGTCATCTTGCAAGGTTTGAGAGTTATGTAGTGAGGATGAGTCGGATGACCTCTTGAAGGGTATTTATAGACATCCTCAAACATCCTTGTCATCATCTCAAGCCACCAACATATGACACATGTTTTGCATAAAAATCCTAAGTGTCAGTACTATGCAAAGTCCAGCATAGGGGTCCTTAACACCTCCTACTTGCATGCGAGCTTTAGGTGTCTTCACCATGCATAGTCCAATGCATAGCCCCCTTTTGAGATGTCATTCTGACCTTTTGCATGTCCTACCATGCGTCCACCTCACCCTAGGCTCGACCGAGGCTTCATTTGGTTGAGCCACGTGCACTTTTTGCTGTCAATCTGACCTTGCTCTCCAAATTTCTCAAGTTAATGCATAGTGACCTAGGTTGGCCGCATAGTTGCTTCACCAACATCCTTACATGTGTCCAACAAGCTCCTCTTATGCACCCATACAGTGTTTCCAATGCACAGTCCTCTAGTTTTGAGCGTATGGTTTCTTAACTATGTCACCAACTTGATTCCTACTCATCACATAGTTCTCTCCTTGGCTTAAGGCAAGAGCATGCGTCCACTTTACATTTTCCCTCCTAGATATGTGTTCACTAAGGTTTTTGGGCTTTCTTGGTGTAACTTCCTCTCAAGGGTTTATCTTATGCTTCCATCTTACTCCTCATAGATCCAAAATGGAATCCATAAATCTTTTATGTGCTAAACCCTAGTCCTATACGCCCAACTCCAACCTCATGCGCCAATCCTTCTTCCTCTTCATTCTCCCTTGATTTCTATATTCTTCTCAAAGTATAACTTACTTCTTCAACTCAAGGCATAGCCATGTGTCTTCTTTGTCTCTCTTTTCCCTCCAAGCATGCACCCATCCATGTGCCACATGGCCATCTACGCGTCTAACACCTCATCCATGCGTGCAACCCTTCCCTATTTAGGGTATCCTCCACTTGTGGTATCTTATGTTGTCCACCACATAGCCAATTTCTCTCCCTTGAATATCCTATGCACCCACCATGCTTTCTCTATGCGCCCATTATGTTTCTCTATGTGCCCATCATTGTGCTCAACACATGGTTCCCTAAACTCATAATATAATCTCATAGCAAAGCTTCCCAGATCCTTAGACATCCAAAGTTTGTTCAAATAATCTCTCCTTGGGATGCACTGTTATGCGTTCAACATGCTTCCTCTACTACAGCATGCGTTAAACTCATCCAAGATTGTCCATCCTCTCCTATGCTATGAATCCAACTCTTATTCTTATAGCATAGTTTGGACACTTAACTAAGTTTTCTACTCCAAACTACTATGCCTCTAACACTTAGAAATTTTCCTTCCTCTAAATCATAGTCTAGGTACTTCATTTAACTCTTTCCTTCCAAAGCTTGAACTCTGAGCTATTCTTTCCCTCTAAGGAAATCTTGTGATGGCTGGGTGTTACACTTGGAGTATTTATTAAAAATCAAATTGAATTTGAAACGACGGAGATTGAAAACACGATGAGAATGTCTACAATTATATGTATACAAATAATTGACAAAATAACAAATTGAATTGAAGATCGAATTCAGCATACATCGAAATGCATTGTGTACGTGATATAGATTAGAGAGAGGTTTGCACAACAACTCATAAGTTTTGTTCAAATATCTTACCCACAAAATCATATCTCCTTTAATTTCCTAACTTAATTGCATAACAAGCAACTAAAGATTAATTATAATCTCAAAGTGAGGAAAAAAAAAACTGAAAAACTCACAAATACTTTAAGAATCAAATTTGGACTCATGCCTAAGGATTTTAATTTCAATGCTCACATAATACTTATATCAAGTTTACAATTTGATCTAATCAAATGTAAAATCTAATATCAAATATATCTTAACAATTAATTCACAAACACATAAATCACATATACGGTTTAAATAGAGTACTCACCTTTTTTAACTCTAGTTTTGAATACCACAATAATATGTAGGGCCTTTATCATTCTTGGTATTCTAATGAATCAACTCTAATCTCAACAAAATCTATCAAGTGGTAGAGACTCGTGCTGATAACGTGTGATGAAATAAGAAGAATATGAGCAACAAAATAACAATGAAAGCATGACAAGAGAGAAAAAAAGTAGAAGAGAAGACGTATAGAGCTAATATTGAACTCAATTGTGGTGTCCTCTACGAAGCCACCTTACAACCCTATTTATAGGGCATGATGGAATGTATGTTACAAGGTGAAAATTAATGGGAGAAGTTGTGAGATTGGATAACCTATGAAGGTTATAGGTTTGTTGTAACATAAACAAGTTATGGATATCTACAATTACATTTACAATATAAATAAATTTATAAAGAAATTCATTTTTGTGTCTAACAAGTCATACACCTATTCAATATTTTTAATCACAAATTTATTTTGTTGAGATTGGTGTCCTAAATCTCTTTTGTATTCTCGTAGTTTGTAAACTTTGTATAAATAAATTGTTATTAATAAAATAATTGTTATTTCATGAGCATACTCTTAATTCAATAAACTAAGATCCTAGGTTATTTTATGTAATTTAAACATGTACGCAGAGACATCGTGTTGAAATGAAAACCTAAACGGTCTGTAGTAGATGGATAAGGTTGATTACCTTATCCTAGTGACACTACAGATATGGTCTGTTTTGTATATGTTACAAGTGTTGTAAAGTGCTACAAATGATATGATCCTGATCATTCACGTGGAGATATGTGAGCGAGGGTATCCTATACAAAGAGTTTGTATAAGACCAAACCATGAAATGACTGGTCTCATTATATAACGTCGTTAATTGTAAAAACTTATATTTCACCAAGATAGGTGACATGACTTGAATCCTGAGTGACTTGTGAACTCCTACCTATGATGGCAGTCGTTTGATTTGCATGGATGAAAGTGACCATATCGCCGACTCAATATGCCTACAATTTTGGGGATTCGTCTGATTTGGGAGCTGGGAACACGACTATACAAGACGAAATTCACTTATTCCCTAATGTTGGGGTAAGTACATAAGTTGCTCCCTTAAGGGCTGATTATGATGCTTGAATAATGTGACACAACACCCTCTCCTGGCCTGAGAGGGGTTTAGGCATAGTTGGACTATGATCTATTATTCATTGGAGGGATCCGTGGTACTTAAAGAGTTAGATGTAACTACATAGGCAAAACGGTATTTTTGGCTCAGCCTTACGATCAATTTGTGAAGGATCATCGTACTGTTGATTGGTTATATCTAATGGATACAGAAATATATCTGTAGTGCGAAGAGTGCAACTGTCGGTCTTTAGTGGAGTGATCGATAGTTAATGGATGTTGGGTAATTTAATTAAATATTTTAATTAATTATCCAAGTACCATTGAAGCTCAATCTAAAGGTCCGTAAGGTCCCCTTTGTAGCTCAACAGAGATTATTGATAATTAATTTTGGATTAATTTAAGTTGTTCAAATTAATTGAGGGAATTAATTATATGTGATATAACTAATATAATGTATTTGATACATTATAGTATAAAGTTAAAGTTTATTTTGAGAGGAATTAATATTTAGATATGATTCAAATACTAATTATATGGATGAGATTCATATAATTAAATTTAGTATAAATGTGATTTATATTAAATATCATAAATAATTGAGAGAAATAAAAACTATAGGTTATATTATATTTGACAATATGAAAACTATAGGTTATGTATTATATTTGATATAACATATAGTTTAATATATATTATATGATAAGGTAGTTATCATATAATTAAAATAATTTTATTAAATTATTTTCAATTATTTTTCCAATTAATTTTTGAAATTAATTAAGGAGGGAGTTGTAACTCCCTCCCTCTCTTTTCTCTCTGGTAGAAACCGTGTATGAGGGGTTGTCCAATTTCCTATGGTTTATCATTTTCTTCACAGAAGATTTACAAAGAGTTGGTCTTTGTGTGTGATTTTTTCCCAAACAACTTTCCTACACAAATTTCCTTTCCCTTTCACAAAATTCTCTTCCTCTTCTCAAAATTAAGAGCCCACAACTCCTGAATTCGTATTCCTAAGAGAATACAGTGGTTGACCTCTGGGTGGTGGCCATTTGGGATTTCAGTTTTGGAGATCGAGATCTAGATCAAAGTACTTGTGACCGAATCAAGGGAATACGTGAAGAATTTTGTCTTCAATGGTAAGTTTTTTTTTCTTCCCTTCTTCCTACTAATCAGCATGTTGTAAAATCTTAAATGCACAATATATCTTTTTTTTTTGTTATGTAAATTTGGGATTTTGTGAAAAATAAAATTGGGATGATCCCGCTTCCGTTGCATAACTTCATCATTCCTTCATATTTAACATTTGAAAATCTAGGATTCCATAAACCTCTTTAGAAAAATCCAATGTATATTGTTCAACAAATCAATTAATTTTTAAAATAGTTTGAATGTTGAATTATAAAAAATGAACTTATACTTTGTCATTTGTTTTTTTTTTAAAAAAAAAACAATCTTTGTAATATTACCTTTTGATTTTTCATAAATGTTTAAAATCTACTCTTAGAAGAGTAGAAATCTTTTAGAGCTTTAGATAGAAATTGGGACCTTGATGAGTATGTCAACGATGACCTAGAACAAAAATTTAAATAGTTGATCGGTAGGTAATACCATGCTCCCCTTAGAGGAGAGATAAACCAATTCAAGTTTGATTTTTATATGAACTTCTAAAGAATTTGTACTTCAATAATAATTTTGAAACGTTTAAAAATTTGATAATATTGTAACTTTTGAAAGAATAAAGAAATTTTTTTAATCAAATGACAAGATTTAGGAATATTTGTTTTTCTCTCTCAATAATTTAGCCTAATTTGAATATGTCTATACTGCACACAGAATTGAAAGTTCAATTATGTATTTTTCTCTAAAATTTCATCCATTCGACATCATACACAGTTTAGAATTCATAATTCATTGAATGCATAAGATTTTTTTTTAACTATATTTGAAACAAGAATTTATTACAATATTAAAAATTGCAACATTCTTAAAAGTTTAAAGATAATTTGAAAATATAAAGCTAAAATTTATACAACTTTTATTTAATAAAATTTTCTTATATTCTGAGTGTGTAAAGCTCACTCTTTTTCTTGTTTTAGTTTTCAAAATGTAGATTTCAAGAATTAAAAAAGGGTATCCATCAAATTTTTTGAAAATAGAAAATATCAAACAAACAATAAACTGTTGTTTCTATCTATATTGAAATCAATATTACTTATAAATAATGCAAAAATGAAGGGGAAAACAACAAAGTGGATGTAAAAATGTTGTAAACACAACAATTGACCTGAAGTAAGGAGTTTGAAATATACATGATACATATGAGTTGTGCGTATTACATTATAATCATAAATGTTCTTTTAATGGAGCCAGATTGATGCAACCAACATTGGCAACAAATAAATCATCCTAAAGTAAGTATTCAGTACATGGGAAAATAAAACAACTCTAAATTGACATCTTATTGAAAAATTGAACCATATGTTCTATCAGTAGAAGGGATAGATAGCCTTACACAAAGAAGAAGTTCAAAAAGGAAATATACAATGAAATCACTTACCAAGCATAATTTAAGAGCCTCTTTCAGACTTTCTCCTCCCTCTCAGAAACTAATGATTTAGATTTAAGAGCCAAGAAACCATTGGTATACCCTACACTACGTCGATAAATGAACGATCCGATCCCCTCTCGATGCTTCACTGTATCTCAAATTTAGCTTCGCAACAATGTACAATGACCTGTGAATTTAGAGTATAGAACAAGCAGACCTGGATGTGCTGGCTGCCCCTCCATTCTTCATATAATCATATCCCTCTCTATTAAGCTTTCTTGAGGTGCCTTTGCTCCCACAAAAAAATTGGTTCTTCCAGCCTCCAGGTGGATGCAATATAATGAAGTTGGTAGAATAGGAAATAATAAGGAACTTTTGCATCAACATGCCACAGCTACAGCTGATTCGGACTGACTGATGTCGGAATCAACAAGCAAAGGGTTCTTTTGAAATTGGTTTCTTAGCTGACCACAAGCTGCATTTGCATCCAGGCCTCTTGTTTGACGAACACTTACAGTAATTTTATGGGATTCTAGAGCAGCTACAAATGCCATCACCTGAAACAAGAAGAAAAGATTATAGATCAGTGAAGACAAGAATATACGTTTATACTACGAAACATCAGCACGTCTGTCGAGAACATACAGCTTTCTTGTATGGGCGCTGATACTCAGAGCCTTCTATGGGATTGAAAGGTATCAGGTTCACGTGATAGCCCCCTCCCCATTCATGAAGAAGCTTTGAAAGCTCTACAGCATGCTCTACTGCATCATTGACTCCAGCTGTTCAAATGATAAACAACCGAAAATTTTGGGGAAACAATTTGTCAGATGTACAATGTCTGAATCTTCAATGAGGAACAAAATGAAAGAAGAGATAAGAACTGTATTGCTAAAGTGACGCCAGTACCTAAAAGTGCATACTCGAACGATACTCTCCGACTAGTTTGGAGGAAATAATCACGACAATCTTTCATAAGTGCTTCGAGAGGATACGCTTTTGCACTGGGCACAATAGTCTCCCGAAGCTTCTGGTTTGGTGCATGTAAGCTGGTGGATATAAAATGAACAGTTAATCAAAGTAAAATTATAGAGAGAGAGAGAGAGAGATAAAATCTAAGGACCTCGTCCTACAAATGTCCATGGATCATCTCTTCAAAACGACTTAACATTTCGTAGATAAAAAACTTTTAAAGCTAACCTTTGGAACCTGGGAATACTTTGAGATGCTAGATAAAAAACTACAATCTGTAGTCATTCTATGGTTTTCATTCACACCAATTACGGCATATACTTCTTAAAAAAATGGGCTTAATTACAAAAACCACCTCTGAAGTATGGTGGTGGTTGCAATTATACCCTTAAACTTTCAATTTTAAAAATTGAAACCTCAAAATTATATAAATGTTAAATTGGGTCAAATTGGACCTTCAAACTTATATAATTCTATAAATTGTAACATTTTTTTGAGAAGAATATAAATTGTAACATTTATATAAGTTTAATAGTTCAGTTTTTATCATTTGTAGATCTAATTTCTATGATTATTGTAAACTTGAGGGTCAAAATTTAACACTTGTAGAAAGTTAAGAACTCAATTTTTACCATTGAAAGTTTGAGGGTGAAGAGCACCATTGCTAACCAACTGATTAATAATGTGTTCATCACTGACAATGGTCTTCTTTTTTTTCTTTTTTCTTCTTTTTTTTTTCCTGTCCTTTATTCTTAAAAAGGCAAACAATCTAAAAGAATGTTTTTCCTGTAAAATATATGTTACCTGACGGCCAATGTTGACTGAAGCTTGTGAGAAGCCAGCCTTTTAATTGTGTTAGGAACGCCCACAGTAGAAATTGTAATCATTCTTTGTCCAATTTGAACGTCCTTGAAAAAACATAAAGAATTCATGAGAAATTGTGCACTCAGCAACGTCAAGTTAGCATGTTAACCCTTGTGGAACTTTAAAGCCAGCCCTTCCCAAGTTCCCACGACAGTTGGATGTGATCAAGTTTTATAATTTAGAAAAAGAGAATGGCATAAGAAACCTATATCTCAAAGTGTATGTGCATGACACTGATAGATCCTCAAAATTCTAATGTCTCCTTAATCCCTTATTACGCTTACGTGCACCAAACCAGAAGCTTTGGAAGTATGGACACATAAAGTCAAGATAGGTTTACATTTGGTCCCTCCTCCTGGGCAGTTTGAATAATCGGGATAAAAACCAAGCTAGGCCTCCTAATGTCTCCTTAATCCCCCAGATGTGTTCTTTTGGCATAAAAGATGACTCAAATAGAATACCTGTATCTTGCAATCCAATTGAATCTAAGAATTATTATTCAAAAAAATCATACTTTAGTTGTGTCATCTAGCTCTTTTGATTTAATATCCTATGGCTCAATGCTATTAGAATTTTATAAGACATTGGTTAGAAAAGAATAGAAAATTGTTTCGTGAGGTGCCTGGTGGATATATTTCCAGGCCAGTTCTTGAAGATTGTTCCTTTTTTTTCCTCTCAGAGTTCTCTCTTGAGGTTCTCATAATTATATACAACTTAAAACCAATCTGAGAGGTTTCTTGTAATACAGTGTGCTCAGGAGGCCTTTCCCCTGTATATTTCACTCTCAATGAAAGTTTTTGCTAGAGTATGAAGGCACAAGCCTGCAAGTCCACTCCAGCTTATCAGATTTACCTATCCTAATAGTCTGGACAATAAAAACGAGTAAACGACCTAATGGCAGTTTTACCTCTTCAAGTCCTCTCTTGCAATATAAGTAACAGGGTAAAGAGGAAGTACAGAAAAGAAGTTAAGGGCAAAAATAAAATAGTAAACAAAAAATTATCCCACAAAGTATTAGGATAAGATGGGTCTAGGAAAGTAAACCTTGTTCAAGCACCGATGTGCTTCAAGCACTGATTTCATATTTAACATTGGTTCGCCCATTCCCATGAATACTACATTTGTCACCCTATGGTTGAAAATATCCTCAATTGCAAATACCTGTGGACGTAAGATACAACTAATCACAACGGGAAGGATTAATCATATGTGACATAGTTTCATTTTTTCAAATTTCTGAAACATCGAGATATCAAAACAGTACAAGTTCGTAATGGAACATGAAAACAGCATGTGAGAGTGACAAAATACCTGCTCAACAATTTCATGTCTCTGAAGATTCCTAGAAAATCCTCCTTTTCCAGTGGCACAAAAAGAACAGCGCAATGGGCAGCCAACCTTAATGTTTGAAATTCAATAGAATTTAATTTCAGACTGGATACCATAAGGAGTTGCAGATAATACCATGTTTGGTGTCCCAGGGGTTTAGAAACTATTGCAAGTGCTTTCAAAGATATAGATGTGCCATACTTTAATCTAATAATAGGCAATGTGTTTACTTTTTGAGTTGACATGGTGTTAGACTATTTCCCCAAATCATGAAAGAAGATATCACAAAATTCATTTCTTAGAATGACCAAATGTGAATATTACCTGTGATGAGATGCAAGCAGTGAGGCGAACTGAACCTTTATTGTTTTTGTCTTCCACAGGTATGCCAACTGTTTCAATCAGCCTGTTGTCATCCAACTTAAGCAATAACTGCAAAATTTTGACAAATTTATGCCTTAAAATCATACGAACTCTTAATAAAAACATCAAATCATTTACATTTCCCGATAAAACCTCAAACAATTCAACAAGAAAAACTACCTTCACGGTTCCATCAGAAGCAGTAACAGACTGGTAAACAGGCGAACGGCCCACTTTCCATCCAGCTTCCTGAAGATCATTCCTGAATGCCAGTGGCACTGCAATCAACTCGAATCAACATGACAAGATAATGAACAAACCGGCAAAATTAAGTAAAGGAGAAGAAAGAACACCAACAGTTGGTAAACTCTTCAATTTCCTTGACCTTCCTCTTGTAAATAAGCTGATGGAGTTGCTTCCCTCTATACTTCTCCTAATCCATCTCAACAGATAAACTTAACGTTACATAAGCAAAAACCTCCATCAAATTTAAATGCAAGCAATCACAACAGGTTTTTAGAGTGTAAGATGTTAAGCAATTAGAATAATATTTCTTTTAGCTAGTTATATTTCTGTTAGTTCTCCGTTAGTTTGTTAATAAGGAGGTTAATCACATAGTATTCATTTCTTTATTTCTTCTTCTGCTCTGTATATAACAGAGATTGTACTGTATTTATGAGTTTGACATTCAATATCAATGAATGAAGAACTCTGATTTATTCAATGCGTAATATGGTATCCGAGGAATCCCACTTCAATTGAATCCATATCTTCTACACCATTCGATATTTCCAACTACTAATCTTGTATCTCAACCACTTGCTAGATCGAGTAATTATTCTTAATGGAGTAAAGCAATGCATCTGACACTCTCTGGTAAAAATAAATTAGGGTTTATCATTGGAGTAATCCAGAAACCAACGACGAAAGGAACCCTAATGTCCGCTTGGCAATGTAACAATGATATCATCATGTCATGGATTATTAATTCAATTTCGAAAGAAATTGCTGCGAGCCTCATTTATACTGGAAATGTGAAAGCAATTTGGGACGAACTGAAGGAAAGGTATCATCAATCCAATGGTCCTCATGTGTATCAACTGAGGAAAGATCTTGTTACAACAACACAAGGCAATTCATCTGTTGAAGCTTATTATGCTAAAATTACTACAATATGGCAAAATCTTATCGAGTATCGCCCTGTTGATGAATGTAATTGTGGAGGCTCGAAGAAAATGCTTGAATTTCTTAATGTCAAATTTGTCATGATATTTGTTATGGGGCTAAATGAGTCATATAATCCAATTCACGCCCAAATCATCTTGATTGATCCTTTGCGGACTGTCAATAAAGTTTTCTCACTGATAATTCAAGAAGAAAGACAGAGATCTATTGGTCAGATTTCTTCATCAATTGAATCTGTTACTTTGTTGGCCAATACTGATGGTAACAAAAGAAACGAGTTTGATAAATTCAAGAAGAGAGATGGACAGTGTCCAATATGTTCTAACTGTGGTATAAAAGGTCATGTTGTGGTCAAATGTTACAAACTCCATGGCTATCCACCAGGTCACAAATTATATAATTCATCTATTCATCAGAAAACTATTGCCTCAGGTTTATCTTCATCCTCTTCGACTAGATTGGAGAAAAATACTGCTGGAGTAAAATCTAACAAATCAGCATTTTTTGCAAGTTTCACCGGTGATTAGTACTCACAACTTATGAATATGTTCCAATCTCATCTCTCAATCTCTCAGAATGAAGGTATTATCAAAACTGAAACCACTCATGTAGCAGGTACATGTCATTCTTCCTTTACAACTACACACAGTGATAGTATTATTTGGGTTTTAGATTCAGGTGCATCAAGTCACATATCCCACAATCGATCACTATATGTTAATCTGAGATTTGCTCATAATATATCGGTTATTTTGCCGAATCAGACTAGATTCATAGTTGAATTCATGGGTGATATCATTTTACAAAAGGATATTTGGCTACGTGATGTCTTTTTTGTTCCAGAGTTTGCATATAATCTATTATCTGTCAATGCATTACTTAAGGATCAACATTATTCCATTCATTTTTCTAAAGATCATTGTTCAATTCAAGACAAGCTAAATTTGAAAATGATTGTGAAGGCTGATCTTGTTGATGGTCTTTACTTGCCATTAACACCCACTGATAGAGGTAAAAGTAATATGCAACTTGTCCTACCTTGTAAGGCATATACTTCTATATGGCATCAACGTTTGGGACATCCTTCAACTGCTCGAATGAAGGATTTGTCAAATATCTTGTCTTTTTCTAATTCTGTTTCAAATTATGATCATTGTCATGTTTGTCCGTTAGCAAAACAATGTAGACTTTCATTTCCTGCATTAAATAATGTTGCTGATGAAGTTTTTGATCTAGTTCATTGTGACATCTGGGGGCCATTTCAAACCTCACATATGCTGGATTTTCTTACTTTGTCACTCTAGTAGATGATAAATCTCATTATACATAGGTTTATCTTTTGAAACATGAGAATGATGTTTTGCATATTATTCCTCATTTTTTTTAAACTTGTTGAAACACAATTCTCCAAAACTATTAAGGCTTTTCGGTCTGACAATGCACCCAAACTCAATTTTAAGGATTTTTTTTGCTACTACTAGAACAATTCATCAGTTCTCTTATGCATATACACCTCAACAAAATTCAGTTGTTGAATGAAAGCATCAACATCTTTTAAATGTAGCACGTGCTTTAATGTTTCAGTCTAAAGTGCCCATTATCTTTTGGGAAGAATGTGTTCTCACTGCAACTCATTTGATAAATAGAGTTCCTATGCCATTGTTGTCTCATAGAACCCCATTTGCTATATTGTTTGGAAAAGATATTGATTACTCTTTTTTGAAAGTTTTTGGTTGCTTGACATATTCTTCAACTCTATCAGTTAAGAGATCTAAATTTGATCCAAGGGCTCATCCATGTGTCTTTATGGGATATCCAACGGGTGTTAAAGGATACAGATTATATGACATTGTTAAGAAAAGTTTCTTTATCTCCTGAGATGTCTTATTTTTTGAAGATTTGTTCCCATTTCACACCATGGCTGATGGTTCATCTCAGACACCTATTGATTTCTTGGATCATTTTGTGCTTCCTTCTCCAATTCTTGTTGATATAACTGTGACCAATACAAGTGCTACTGATTTGAATATTGTTCCACTCGATCCTCCTATTGATATGTCTTCAGATGTACCTACTGTCATGCCTAATGATATGTCAACTGATATGAGCTAGTAGAAACAGAAGCTACTGTATTAGTGTTGAATATATATTCAGAAGTTGCCTGTTCTAATGAACCAGCACCAAGACGGTCCAAGAGACAACACAATCCACCTTCTTATTTGAAGGATTTCCATTGTAACATTATAACTAATACACCTATATACTCCACATCTCCATTCTTTTTTGGTAAATATCTTTCATATGATATTTACTCATCAGCTCATAAAGCATACTTGTTGAATGTTGCTACGATCTATGAGCCTACTTTCTACCATCAAGCAGTCAAATTTAAAGAATAGAGAGATGCAATGGACAATGAGATTGCTGCTATGGAAAGAAACAAGACTTGGACAATTATGTCTTTACCAAAAGGGCATCACACAGTTGGTAGTAAATGGGTATATCGTATGAAATACACTTCTGATGGTGCAGTTGATCGCTACCAAGCCAAGACTCGTGGCCAAAGGCTATAGCCAACAAGAAGGTGTTGATTTTTTTTTTTTATACCTTTTCATCAGTAGCCAAAATTGTTACAGTCAAAGTTATTCTTGCTTTGGCTACTTCATATCATTGGCCCCAGCTCGAATGGACATCAACAATGCATTTTTAAATGGAGATCTGTTTGAAGAAGTTTACATGACCTTACCTTTGGGATACAAGACCTCTAAAGTACCTAAAGAGGGGGAGAACCTTGTTTTCCGATTAAACAAATCCATTTATAGACTTAAACAGGCTTCAAGACAGTGGTTCACCAAATTTTCAAGTGCTTTGTCATCAAATGGATTTAAACACTCAAGGTTCGATTATTATCTATTTACTAGAGGAAGTGGTGGTACTTTTATTGCACTATTAGTATACGTTTGATGATATTATTATCACAAGTCCTTCATCTGATGAAATTGCCATGGTCAAGGACATACTTAAGATGCATTTTCTATTGAAAGATTTGGGACATGTGAAATATTTTTTAGGTTTAGAACTATCTCGTGCTAACCAAGGTCTAATGCCATCTCAAAGGAAATATTGTCTTCAAATTCTTGAAGATACTGGTTTTCTTGATGCCAAATCAACTTTATTACCTATGGACCCAAATCTTAAACTTTCCAAAGATATTGGACATGTATTGTCTAATGATGAAGCTACTTGTTATCGAAGGTTAATTGGACGACTTTTATATTTACAAATCTCTCGTCCAGATATTTCATTTGTTGTGCACAGATTGAGCCAATTCCTACAATGCGCTACTACAACTCACTTGAGTGTTGTTCATCATCTACTGAGATGTTTGAAACGTTCACCGGGACAGGGAATTTTGATTAAGCTCATTACTACTTTTCATCTTCAAGTTTTTGTTGATGTTGATTGGGGGGCTTGTTTAGATACAAGACATTCTGTTTCTGGATTTTGCATTTTTCTAGGAGACTCTTTAATCTTATAGAAGTCCAAAAAGCAGCCAACTATCTCGAGATCATCTGCCAAAGCGGAATATAGAGCTTTAGCTTCAGTAACTAGTGAACTGATTTGGATTTCTCAGCTGTTGACAGATTTGAAAGTTCAATGTTCACTTCCATCTCCTGTTTTTTGTGACAATCAAGCTGCCATTTCAATTGCTTCTAATCCAACCTTCCACGAGAGAACAAAACATATTGAAATAGATTGTCACTTCGTCCGCGATAAAACAGTTGATGGCTTTCTTAAGTTGCTTCCAATCTGTTCCAGTCTTCAACTAGCTGACATGTTCACGAAGGCATTACCTTATTTTGCTCTATCAAACATCTTAATCAAGTTGAGTGTCATTGATGGTCATCTTCCAACTTGAGGGGAGTATTAAGGAATTAGAATAATATTTCTGTTAGCTAGTTATATTTCTGTTAGTTCTCCGTTAGTTTGTTAATAAGGAGGTTAATCACATAGTATTCATTTTCTTATTTCTTCTTCTGCTCTGTATATAAAAGAGATTGTACTGTATTTATGAGTTTGAGATTCAATGTCAATGAATGAAGAAGAACTCTGATTTATTCAATGTGTAATATGAGAAAGTGATTGTTGTTTGTTACCTGGCCGAAGTCCACGGCGAGCTGTTGTAGCTCCTGGTCCGACAGGCCGATGAGCACTTTGGGAGCTTCTGGAGAAGCCCGAGCGGGAGGGGATATGGAGGTGGAGAGGTTACGAGAAGGCACGGCAGCGACGCAGCGAGGCCGTAATGCACGTGCGACGGACGGCGAGCAAACTTGGTGAATGAGCGCCATTGAAATGGGTATCATCATTGAGAAGAAGCTTTGCAATTGGACTGAGAACTGTTCTTTCTTTCCCGGAGGGTTTTGCTTCTCACTTCTACTTGGCCGTCGAGAAGATAATGTCGATTGTTTTTATTTTTGTTTTTTTTGGGAAAAAAGAACCAAACAAAACAAAACAAAAAACAATTTTGGAAAAAAAAACTTGAGCTTTCATGACTGTATCAATTCACTCCCATCCAGATTTGGTCCGACCAATAAAATTTTATAATTTGAATCTATTGAACTCTTAATTTTTCGTTAATCAATTAATTTAAACTTTTATTACAGTTGGCTTTGAAAATAATTCACTTATTAATTATCAAATGGGATAGATTTTTTCAAATGTCAGAAAATTGATGATTAGAGTAAATGCATACATCTAAAAAATAAGAATAAGGGTCCAATTGATTCATTTATAAAAGTTTAAAGGTTTAATTGTTACAATTATTAGTTTCACATAGAGGTTTTCCAAAACGAAATGTAATTGAGAGTATAAATTGATACACTTACAAAAGTTTAGGATTTATATTTATACGATTATTAATTTAAGTTTAAATTGATACAACTCTTAAAAGTTTAGAGGTATAAATTGATATTTTTACTGTTGAGTTATGTCTATTTTTTTTTTTTTTTTTTTTTTTGAATTGCCCTTCGAAATGTTATAATATTTAACTTTAGGGATGTTTGGACCACCAACTTCAAGTGGGTGGAATGGATTATCATGGCCCACTTCATATTTGAGATTCTAATTATAATAGTTGGTGTTTTCAATTATTATAACATACAAATTAACTATAGTATTATTGTTTCAAATTCCTATTTGTTATTGTGTTTACTATTCTTACTCATAATCTCTTCCACTCTTTGTTACGGTGTTTATTATTTTCTACTCATACTAAAATACTATGCACCCCAAACACAGACTATTTATAACTCGAACTAAAATAGTATGCATTTCAAATATAGACTATTATAACCTAGACTAAAATAGCTTGCACCCCTAAGTACTACTAGAATAACCAACTCAGCACCCTCAACTGTAACGCTTCATGTTTATTAAAGGGATTAATTTTATTATGTGTTGATTTGGATGCCTATCGTGTTGGATTTGGTTTATACCATTGCTAATGGTATTCGTTGGAATTGAATCTTGCATAAATTGAGTTTAAGTGACTTAAACGTCTATTTTCTTATCCAGTAATTTTAGAGTAATTGTTTTCTTTTAGGGGGTGTTTGGATTGAGGGAATTGAAATGAGAATAAGGATGAGAATGGGTAAGAGATAAACATCATCTTATTTGGTACAAGTTTTGTTGCTTTAGGCATGAGAATAAGGTATTCTCATGCGTCCATTAGAGGTTTTTGTACAAATGACCTTCTTTCAGATGCACTATTGAATTTTAATCCACCTCCCTCGCTAATGTATGTTATCTAACCTTCCGTTAACGTCATAGACACTTTTTCACATTAAAGGGCCCATTGCATTCAAGTTGAAATTCCTAGCCCGATGGTGGATCGTCCTTAGTCCGATGGTACTTCCAAGTGCGAACTTCTCTTTTTAACGGTTGTTGCCACGAACAATCACTCACGATAGGGAGGATTACGTGAGCCTGATGCAGTTAATTAATCCCTGGCCCGATTTTAGTAATGTAGCCCGATAGTTAAATATGTTCACCACTGAAGCACCTTTCGATCGCGATAGGAATACCCCACTTAGCCTGTTGAAACCTACAAAGCCCTGATCCAAATTCAAAAAGTTAGCGCGACATGAGAAATTGAGCCATATACATTAAAAAAACGATTTGAAATATGCTAACCTTTCTATGGTGACAAGGATGCCCAATCCAACCCAATTAAACCTATAAATCTCTACCCTAATTTTATGCTTGATTTAGCAAATGCAATACAATCCGAAGTACAAATTCATTTATTCGAATCCACTGACATTGGTGTCGCGGACACAAGTGATGACCCTCAACATTAGTCTATCCACAAGGATGATCGTTTGCAGCTTGATGGGGAGAATTCCGAATTACATGATCGAATTGAATGACGTGATGAAGTATATAGGGCGAACTCCATCACAGTTGAAGCGAGGAGACAACCAATTATACTATTGCTTGAATTTGTCAGAGAGAAACTCTAGGAATGGTTCTTCAAACGAAGTATCCTAGACCTTATCGAATAATAATCCTATCTTTACTTTACCTACTCTCCTCTTTATTTATATTGTTTGATTTCGTTTGTTTTCCTTGAAAATGACCCAAATGTAGAAGATGGAGATAGCCCCATCGATTGTTTGTAGTGGCCTGCTCATGTGTCTGTTGAATAGTAATGGTTTTTTTCAATGCTCACAAGGAATAGAGGCCTAGGAAGGATGCCGTTGGATTGAACGACAAGGTTGAAGATTGCTGCCGGAGCAACTGGAGGACTGGCTTTCATTCACAATTCCTGCAATTCCCTCAAGCTCGCACATGGAAATGTTAAATCCACCAATGTTCTTTTAGGCCAATTGGGAAATGCTCGAGTCTCGGGCTTTAGATTGTCATAACTCTCCCTTCCACTCCTCGATCGAATGGCTATCGTGCGTCGGAATGCGACGAGAGCCGGTTTGTTACGAAATTGAGAATTAAAGAACACAAAAAGAAACATAGAAATAGAGAAGATCAACATGGTTCACTAATGGTGAGGGAGAACAGTATTATTAGCGAGAATGTTTTCAGAAAATTACGCCTAGGGTTAGAGAGTTTATATAGCGCACTCCTCTAACTCTTAAGGTCATAATCGTAAATAATTACAAATAAATAAATATGCTAAATTCTTGTTATTCGAAGCCCAACACTCGAGGCATTCCAACAGAAACTAACCCAGAAATCCGACGTGTACTCGTTTGGGGTTATTCTTCTTGAGTTGCTGATCGAAAAATGCCCCTTCGTTGTGGAGAATGGCAGGGCCGGGAGGCGGTGGATACGGAAGTGTGTTAGATTCGCCATGGTGGGTTTAGTCGGTGGTGCAAGAGGAGTGGACCGTGGAGGTTTTTTATTTAGAGTTGATGAGATACAAAGACATTGAAAAGGAAATGGTGGGGCTTCTGCAGATCGCATTGGCTTGTACATCGACTTCGCTAGATCAACGACTGAAGATGAACCATGTGGTGAAGATGATCGACGAGCTCCGTGGAGTGGAGGTATCGCCGTTCTATGATGGGTATGACTCGGTGATGGAATCGTCATTGGTGTCGGAGGGAACTTGCGGCGGAGGACCTAATCAATAAAACGAGGGGGAGATGAGACATGAGAATGTTTCTAATATATTATTAGGAAAAGTGGAGTGTGTATTATACATTTTTTTTAGGCTTTTAGTTTCAATTTTGCTGGTTTCTAGGCGCAGTGTTTTTAGAATCAGAAATATATATATATATTTTTAGATACAACTACATTAAAAGAATTACGATGATTCCAACAAACAAGCCTCCTCACAAGCCAAGTAAAACCAACCAGGAACCAAAGAATCCCTACAAGTAACCTTAGAGAGAAGATGTGGAACTTAAGAAAAAAGCTAAGCAGCTCGTGCAAGGCGATGAGTAGCACCATTCGTCGAGTGTGGGCACCAAACAAAAGAAACAACCTGGGCAGACACAGCAAGGGCTTCAATGTCCATGACCAAACAAGACAACTCAGAGAGATCAACCCCCACACTGTTAACCACATTAATAAGTTCGACACGATCAGACTCAACAATAAGTGTGGGGAAAGGAACATCACTGAACCTATAAGAAAGGTCAAAAAGACCCTTGATCAAAGCAAGGGCTTCCAAGTTTTTAATGCCCCAATTCAATCTCACCTGCTCACACCCGACAAGAATAAGAGATCCAGAGGAATCATGAGCCACCTAGTTAATACCACCAGACTCAATGCGATCAACCCAAGAGACTTAATGTTCATCTTCCAACAATTAGAACGAGGGGCAGACCATGATCCATGACTTGACTAACTCACCACTTTACACAACGAGGGAGCCTTAACAGCGAACAAACGAAACTCTTCAACATGTAAAGCAATATTCCTACATTTTTCTCCTTTCCAACCACTGACGTTCTACTTCGTTTATATTCTTGTCTTTTTCAGCTATATTTTTCTTATCTTTAGTTACTGGGGTCATCATTTCCTTATACTTGACATTTGTTGATCCTTTCTCATGACTCTGATCATGCTCTTCAGGCTTTTTGGCCCTTCATAATCTAGCTTGTTTCTTAGTGTAATAGCTTTATATTGCTCCTTTCCATTCAACTTTAGTGCATCTGTTGTTGGGTTTTATGTACTAAAACTCGCAGTTTGTAATATGATAAACATTTTCTATAATCAATAAACTTATTATTGATTTCATAAATTGTATGAAAGTTTAAATTCAATAAACTAAGACCCATGACTATTGCATGAGTACTTTAACTTTATGTCTATGTGGAGACATAAGAGTGGACCAGGTTCAAGTAAATAGTCAAAATGATCTATGGTACATGAATAAGATTGGGTACCTTATTCTGGTAACACCATTGGATGCGGTCTACTCTGTAGTTGTTACAAAGAGTTGTAAAGTGCTACATACGATGCAATCCTAATTCGTACATGTTATGACATGAGGAGTGAGGGCGTCCTATGCAATGAGTTTACATAAGATCGAATCAAGAAATAAGTCACTCTTACTTTATAACGCCGTTTACTGTATAAGACTGCTATTTCACCTAGATGACCTAGGTAACTCGATCTTAATCCTAAGCTAATTATGAACTCTTGTTTATTTGGGATTACCCTTAGATTTGCATAGGTCAAAGTTGGCTTAACAACGCTGGCTCAATAAGACTCCCATTTCAGGGGTAATACATAATAGATAGTTGGGGACATAGGGTGCAAGACGGAGTTCACACCTACTTGATTTAGGGATAGGAGAAAGGTTGTTCTCTTAAGTACTGAATCCAGGTCTTGAATAAGGGGCCCCACTCTCTCACTAGGCTGAGAGAGTTTGGTTTAGTGATTGGATCAAAAACCAGTTGTTCATTAGAGGATAAGTAGGAACTTGAGGAATAAGACGTAATCTCGAGGGTAAAACAGATATTTGACTCAACCGTTATTACGAACAACCTGTGAAGGGTCAACTTGTTGATTATAATTAAATCATGTGGACATAATATATCTACAGTGAGGGGAGTGCAACTATGGGCTTTAGTGGAGTGACCCATTAGTTAACGAATGGGGATTAATCTGGTCTAATGAGTTTAGCAAATTAATCTCGGAATCGTTGGAGTTCATGATCTGTAGGTTCGCGAGGTCCCCCTACTAACTCGTAACGGACTAGCTCTAAAATAGCGTGATAAGTTGATTTGAAATGTTCAAATTAGAATTAAGGGAATTAATAATTATATGGGATATAATTACATGTTTAATTTGAGAATTAAATGGAATAGGAGAATTTATATTCAAATATGATTTAAATATATAAAGATGAATATGTGTAAAAATTAATTTAATATTTGATACTAAATTAATTAAGTTTTATTTAAAAAAATTAATTTTATTTTTCAATTTTAAAATCAAAATGGATTTAGGAAAAATCAAATTTTTATTTTTGAGATAAAATTTGAAAAATGAAAAATAAAACGCAAATGGAAAAACCTTGTTTTCCATTATCCATCTTTTTACTTGCTTACATAAAAGCCATCAACATTGCCTTGTCTTACTCCAAGCATGAACTGCAACTCATGCAACACTCTTCCTTGCATGATGATCTGTAATATATTGAAGAGTTTGGAGTGAATTTTGGGCATGCAATCAAGAGAGAATTTTAGAGAAAATTCGTACTAAAAAAAGAGTTCTTCAACCAAACTGCTGTTGTGAGAAATTCTCCTTTATCCCTTGATTCAAGCTTGTTTTGAGTCCCACAACTCAATCTAAAACACCAAGAGAATAATGGGGAAGATCTTGAGGTGGTCTGCAACAAGATTTGGAGAAGATTGCAGCTGGCGAATAAGCTTTGAAGAAGTTCTACAAGAGGTATGTCATGAAACTCACTTGTAAACTCACTTGTTTTTTGCAAGAGCATGCTTTATATTTTGCCAAAATTAATGAATTAGAGTGCTTAAATGATCCTTGTTGCTTTCGCTATTTCTAATACATTCCTATAATTGGTATCAAAGCATCATATAAGCATTCAATTCGGTTTAATTTTGGTTTGGTGGGTGTTTCATATGAGAAATATGAAATTGATGTACTGATATGGTTTTCTGAGTTTTAGCATTTTAATTCTCTTTAATTTCTCTTTTAAATTTGTAATTGGCTCTTGTTTGATGAGCTTTTATGTGTTAGCAAGAGTCTGTGATTTATTTGGAGTCATTAGAGTTGAAATTAAGATGAAATTGAAGAAACAAGTGAAAAAGGCCAAGCTACTGTTCTAGTTTTTCAGCTTCTGGACAAAATCGTTGTTGAGGTTCAGTCGCTAAGCGATCGTCTAGTTCCAGGCGTTAAACGATGTGAAGAAAAGCTAAACGATCATATAGCAATGAGCGCTGGTCATTGTGATGTTGAACGCTAAACGATTGTGTATCTATAGGAGCTAGACGATACGTTCAAATTGCTATACGATAGCACTACGTGATCGTTTAGCTTTGGCGTGGGGAACTAAATGATACGTTGAATTTGCTAAACGATGGCACTACACGATCGTGTAGTTGTTGCGTGCGCTAAGCGATGCGATGAAGTGCTACGTGATAGTGCTGAGTGATCGTTTAGACGTGGTGCTAAGCGATCATGTAGACGAAGTGCTAAGCGACGCAATGATGTTCTATACGATAGAGCTAAGCGATCGTTTAGTTGCGGTGGATACTAAATGATAACATGAAGCACTAGGCGATGGTGTTAAGCGATCGTTTAGTTCTATTTCTTGGATGCGAGTGTATCTACTTCTTGTATCTTAGCAACAATTTTCATGATCATGGTGTGTTTTGAGTCACCCCAATTCTAATTGTTATTTGCAATAATATCCATAATCTCTTGAGCTTTGTTTACAGACTTCTTCAGCAAGGATCTTCTTGCAGATGCATTTACCATAGTCTTTGAAGATTGGTTCAACCCTCTATAGAATTGTTCCATCACGATGCATGCAGGAAGTCTGTGATGAGGGCATTTTCTCACCAACTTCTGGAACCTAATCCATGCTCCATCAAGAGATTCATATGGAGATTTTCTGAATGCAATAATGTCTCCTCTATATCTGGCATTCTTGTCACGTGGTCAATATTTTCCTAGAAACTTATCCACAAGGTCGTCCCATGTGGTAATAGAGTTAGGAGGCAATAAGTCGAGCCACACTTCTGCATCTCCCTACAAAGAATATGGAAATAACTTCAGTCTTAATGCATCTTCAAAAACACTGTTAAGTTTGAAAGAACGACAGATTCTTATAAAGAGGGTCTTCATTAGGTAGCCCGCAAATTTTCCAAATGAGTTTAACATCTGGAACATCAAAGGCTTCAATTAGAATATGGGCACATCAATTGGTGGATCTAGAATGTCAGTATCTAAGGTTTGGAACGTAGAGGTTACTAGAATGCCAGTGTCTAAGGTTTGGAACGCAGAGGTTGCATAATCCCTGATGGCTCTGTGTCTATCTTCTGCAATGAAGATAAGATGCTGGGGGTCAGGTTGTTGTGGTGGCTGCTGATTGCCATTCTGTTGTCCCCCGTTCATGGAAGGGTTTGGAGGATCGTCTTCAAAAGGTGGGTCCATTTGAATTTGTCACACGAATACGACTTAAGCAAGAGTCTCCTATGCGCTCAACTCCTTCTACTCCTGGCACTTTTGACTCTGTTCTTGTCTTTGGCCGAAAGGTCCTTTCTATTTCAGGATCTGGTTGAAAAGGTAAGGCCTTCTTCTCATCACTGGCTCCTCCTCACAAAACAAACGACAATATAAAGAAGTTAGATTTTTCCTGAAATAGAGTTAATGTGATTGCATTGATTGTTGGGATTGTTGTCCTAATTCTCCCGGAGTCTCATTGTTTTGTAAAGATATACATTGTTTAATGAATAAAATAAGTATTATTTAATTTTGGCATTTACTCATATCCAATAAACAAAGCTCCTTGGTTATCTTATGTGAACTTAAGCATGTATATGTGATATACAAGTAGATCATGCCTTAAGTGATAACCTAAATAGGTCTGTAGTATAAGGATTAAGGTGGGATACTTGATCCTGGTGACACTACGGATACGACCCGCTTTGTAGAGTTTTGCAAGTGTTGTAAACTCCTACAGATGGTAGATCCTGACCATTCATGTGGAGACGTGCGAGCGGGGGTATCCTATACAAAGAGTTTGTATAAGACCTGGACCACGAGATTATTAGACTCTATATATAACACTGTTGATACTAGAGACTTACATCTCACTTAAATGACCATAGGTAACACGACCTCAATCCTGAGTGTTTTGGGAACTCCTGCCTTTGAGGGCGGTCCTTTGATTAGTATAGGTGAGAGTGGCCAGATTGCCAACTCAACATGTCTACCTTTTTGGGGACTTGTCTGATCTGGGAGTTGGAAACTCAATCTACAAGACGGAATTCACTCTTTTCCCGAAGTAGAGATAAGTAGAGAGATTTCTCCCTTAAGGGTTGATTCTAGGGCTTCAACATAGTGGCCATAACTTCTCTTTAGAAGAGAAGACTCAATCATAGTAGAACTATGACTTATGTTCATTAGAGGGATCACTGATACTTAAGGAGACAGATGTAACTACAGGGGCATAATGGTTATTGGCCCAGTTATACTTACGAGCGATTTGTGAAGGGTTGTCGCACTGCTCATTGGTTAAGATGGACACATAATATATTTGTGATAAGGAGAGTTCAGCTGTCGGTCTTTAGTGGAGTGCCTGGTAGTTAACAGATAGTGGATTCCATGGCTAAAGAGTTTAGTTAGTTATTCATGTACCGTTGGAGCTTTGAGCTACAGGTTCATAAGGTCCCCTTGGTAGCTCAATGGATTTAGTTGAGGATCAGTTCTTGGTGTTGATTTGAAATGTTTAAATTGACAAGAGGTATTTTGATTATATATGATATAATTGATATGATGTATAAGATACATCTATGGGAGGATTGATGTAAATGAGATTTACATTAAGTACCATGGAATAGAAAAAGAACTATGGTTTATATGTTTTATGAGATGAAATATTAAAAGTATAGGTTATAAATATAGTATGATAAGTTGGTTATCATTTATATTTATAATAATATTAATTATTGGATAATTAATTCTTTTTCTTTAATAACTAAGTGAGTGGGTGACTATTGAATTCATGGTAACTGTGAGTTTAAAAGGAAAGTGGTTTTCCTATTTTCAGAAAGGAAGTTTTACAAAAGGTTGATAAAAGTTTTTGAGATTTTTCTCTCGGCACAAAGAATCTCACGGTAGTCGTTAAGTAAATATGAATTTACTAAACGATGGTTGGGTGAGCTAAACGATCGTGCAGTGGTGAGCTAAACGATCGTGTAGTATTTACTAAACGATCACATAGTTTTGCTAGACGATCGCTTGCCCTAAGTAAATGATCATGTAGAGTCTGTAGGCGATAGATCGAGCTAAATGATAAGCTAAACGATCATATAGCTTTTGCTAGAAGATCGCATAGCTTTATCTAAACCATTGGACATCGACCTATATGATAAGTCTCCGCCATCTCTCACTTGCCCAGTCGTGTACGTGATCGAGGTTTCATCCTTCGTCTGCCTCATACCAAGTTTGAACAGAGCCTACCCTCTGGATTCTTACACTAAGAATACCAAGGTAGCCTTGTTGGTGGTGTCAGACTCAACTCGACACCGTTGAGGTTTTCTGGAGGCCGTTCGTGGTGTTGTGGAGGCCGTTTGTGGTGTTGTGGAGGCCGTTCGTGTTGTTGAGGAGTTCATGGCCGAGGTGATGTTTGAGAACGAGTGCGAAATGTTCGTGCTGTGTTCATTACGGTGTTGTGATCATGTAGATCGAGTGTTCGAGGTTACCGTTGTTCGATCGGTCGTGCGCAACGAAGCATGGAGATGCTTCTTCGATTGTTCGTACAGTTTTCCCTTTATGCATTTGTTGTTCATGCTGTAATTTCTGCATTTTATTTGTATAACTACTTGTTTGAAGTCGACTGTAAATGTATGCTCATTCATGATTGTGATTTGGAATTCTCTTTCTTCCGCTGGTCATGGAAATCTCGAAACCGATTTCCTTCAATTGGTATCAGAGCCAGGTTCTCTGATATTCCAAATTATAGATCTGAATTGAACGCATTTTTCAGTCGCGATGGGTTTCTACATTTATGGTTAACCGTTTTCTGCATTTGTGGATGAATATGATGAATGTTTCGGGTTTAAATTGCCTTTTTATTAAAGATTTCGATATTACAAAGTGTTATTAAAGCTTTGGGCGAAATTAACATCGCAATCGAGTCTGTAATTCAAAATTTTTGAGTTCTTCGAGTCATTCGTGATGAAGCTTCAGCGCATGGCGATGCAGTTCTCAACAAAGAAGAAGACCAAACGTTGGTCGGATCGTGTAACCTCAGGTAAACGATCAAAGGGATTTTACTAATCGATCGTTTAGTAGTTTTTTTCTAGACGATCGTGTAGTATCTTCTAAACGATAGTTTAGCTAATGTTGAGAGATGGGATAAATCGTTTACCATATCGCATAACATTGGTTGCGCGATCGCATAGGCGCTGGAGGTAGGTGATCGTAGTAGGAGCATGCGATGCTTGTCATTTAGTAGAAGGCACGCGCTAGACAATCGTGTAGTTAGCAAGCTTCATCACTTAGTTATTACCTATGCGATCGTGCGTATACGATACAGAGGCACTAGCTAAGCGGTCGCTTAGGCGATGGTGCTTCGCGGCATCGTAGTCACTTAGAAAATCGCGGAAGGCGGGTGTCGTGCGGAGTGCGCTTAACGATCGTGCACTTCAACCTTCATCGCTTATAAAGGTACACGATCGTATAGTAATAGCTAAACAATCATTTGGATTTTTCTAGATGATCGTATAGTAAATGCTAAACGATTGTTTAGCTCTGGTAGCGCTAGTAAGCGATAGAGCAAAGAGTTTGTTTTATCGTGTAGACGATCGGGGGGTGCTTAATACACGGTGGTTGGAGAAGCGATGCTTTGCCTAAGGGGTTCAAGACCTAGTTCACCTGTTTGAACCGGAGACTCTTTGTCTTTGTAATAGTTAGCTTTCTTTTGTGTTTTGAGGCAATTTCACTCAATTCATCAACTTTTATTGTTTATACATGTGATGTATGGTACTTATATGATGCCAAAGTGTTTGTTATATAATTAAAACTCACCATAGGTTGTGCAACTATTCATGCATCATGTATTATAAATGTTATAATCATGCATGAAGAAATTACTTGAAAGCATGAGGATGCATCATGAAATATAAGAGTTATATTTTGCATGCAAGTGAGCATTATCATGCATCATCTTTTTATTATAAGTGTTATAGTCTAAGGGTGAATGGAAGCATGTTTTGCTTGTTTCATTACTGTTTTGTATAAGTATTATATAAAAAAAGTAACAATGAATGGACAATGCATTGAGCATGACACTTAGGCTGTTTATAAGCATTATAAATGCCATGCATGTGTTAGCTTAGCATTATGGTTGTTTCCGTTTATAATTGTTATAAAGGAAATTACACCTAAAACCAATAATTCAGAGTTGCATGCAGACTTAAGGTGAACTCAAGTTTTTAAAAGGGTTTTAAAATTGGATTGAGATAGATCTAAGTTCAAATGGTTCTAAAGAGTTTAGTAACCTAGATTAATCTTTTAAAATCGGTTTAATAGGATTAAATTGGTTGAATAAAAGATTAAATTTATTGTAAATCTATCTAAAAGGGACCTTTTGTCTAAGGCAGGTTCTGGCTAGGCTTGGGTTCTTAAGTTGACGAAAACGTAACACCCCTACCTGGAAACCTACCTGGAAAGGTGAATTAGATAGATTTTCAACAAGGATGCGATGATTTGGTAAAAGATTCCGTTAAAGAGTTTAATAAATGATGATCAAAAGTTGTTTCACTATCCAAGGTAAATGTTGCTCTTAGGAAAACCTAAAATTCACTTAGTTAAAATCCTTAGCCATGTTTTTTCTAAGTAAACTAAACCCTAGGTTATAAAATACTCAGTGGGAGGAAGAGGCATATCAGATATGTCTATGATTCCACTCACGTTTCTCCCTGTATGTTTACACCATTAGATTCATGCTTGGCCTCGTGGTGCCCAGGATGCATCTCCCTTCAGATGGTGTTTGCATGGGTCAATATCAAGGTGAACAAAGAGAGTATTTATAGTAAGTGGGTGAAGGGTGTGTGTCAACACGTCCTATGGTCTATGTCATTGGTTAACACCGTGAGATCATTCTGAACGTCCTCGTATGGCCTTCGCAGCATCCTCTTGGGATGGGTTTTGTGTAGTTGGTCAATATCAAGGTGAACTCCAGAAATGGATAGGGTCGCTTTAGGTTTTTCCCCAATCGGATTTTTTTTCCTTTGGATTGGCCTTTTAGGACGGACCTCTAGGGCTTAAAATGACGGGTCACACTTACGGGAGATTTTTAAGTAAGTTAATGATCTCTTGGCCAAATCAATGATGGCTTGTCGTTATAGGAACAAGAGTTGTTCTGGTATTAATGACTGGTTGATAACTTCTCAATTCAGAGGAGGGACAACTGACCTACCTTCGGCGGCTTTTGTCCTAAACCTTTGAAGCGTCATTGCGAAACTAGATGTCAAACGGGGTTCATGTTAGTTTTGCTAAAACCTTTTTGAATGTTGTTTTGTTTTACAACGGGTATTTGCTTAAAACCTAACATAGGTCAATGTGTTTTTCTTTTCAGCAACTCGTTAGTATTTCCGTTTAAAGCTTTTAAAAATCGATTATTCAGTGGAAAGAATCGTGTGAAATGAATTTCGTGGCAAACGACCTCCATCCCACTACTTTTCAAAAGAGGAGACAAGACAGTAAATATGATTTATTGGTCTTGGAGACATGTCTAGTAGAGAATGATGATTCTGCTTGGATCCTACAGGTGCTACCAATCATGTCAGTTCCTCTTACCAAGGATTCAGCTCCTGGCAAACGTTGCCATAGGAAGAGATGACTCTTCAAGTCGGTACTGGTGAGGTTGTTTCAACTGTTGCTGTAGGCAGGCTGAATTTATTTGTTGACAAGAAACGTTATTTGTTACTGGATAATGTTTTTGTAGTTCCTCATATTAAGAGGAACTTAATCTCGGTTTTTTGTCTCATTGAACAAGGATACACCATCTTCTTTATGAGAATAAAGTGTTTATTTTCAAGAATGGAATGGAGATTGGTTATGGTTCAATGGAAAATAACTTATATGTACTAAGGTCGTTAGTCATAAAAGCCTTGTTTAATACTGAAATGTTCAGTATAGCAACAACGGCTAAAAGACCAAAGGTTTGTCCAAAGGAAAATGCCCATCTTTGGCATCTTAGGTTAGGTCACATCAACCTCAATAGGATTGAGAAGTTTGTGCAAAGTGGACTTCTAAAGAGTTTAGAAGAAAACTCCTTGCTGGTATGTGAATCATGCCTCGAAGGCAATATGACCAAACGACCTTTTACTAGAAGAGGTTACAGAGCCAAGGAAGCCTTGGAGCTTGTACATTCAGACCTTTGTGGTCTGATGAATGTTAGAGCTCGAGGTGGGTATGAATATTTCATCTCTTTCATAGATGATTATTCAAGGTTTGGGTATCTCTTCCTAATGCAACGAAAGTCTGAAGCCCTTGACAAGTTCAAGGAGTATAAAGCTGAAGTTGAAAACTTGTTAGGTAAGAAGATAAAAACATTACGATCTGATCGTGGTGGAGAGTAATGGACCTCCAATTCCAAAACTATATGATAGAACATGGGATTGCATCCTAATTCTCGACCCTTGGTACACCTCAACAGAATGGTGTATCTGAAAGGAGAAACGGAACCTTGTTGGACATGGTTCGGTTTATGATGAGTTATGCTCATCTTCCAGACTCGTTTTGGGGTTACGCAGTGCAGACTACATGTTATATCCTGAACAATGTTCCCTCGAAAAGTGTTTCTGAAACATCTTTTGAGTTATGGAGAGGCCGTAAAGGTAGTTTACGCTACTTCCGGATTTAGGGCTGTCTGGCACATGTGCTAGCGACTAACTCAAAGAAGTTGGAACCATGTTCGAAGGTTTATCTCTTTGTAGGCTACCCTAAGGAAACGAGAGGATGATACTTTTATGATCCGCGTGAGAACAAAGTGTTTGTTTCTACTAATGCTATCTTCTTGGAAGAAGACCATGTGAGGGATCATAAGCCACGAAGTAAGCTCGTTTTACGTGAGATCTCAAGTGAGATTGAGCCTGCTGAGGGTTCAAAAAGAGTTGTTGAACAGGCCAAGAGATCAACAAGAGTTATTGAGGTCGAAACATCTAGTTAACCAACTCAAGAGTTGAGACTGCCTTAATGTAGTGGGAGGTTATGAACCCATCAGATCACTACATGAGTTTAACTAAAGCCCATAACGTCATTATGAATGATAGGGTCTAGGATCCGTTGTCTTTTAAGAAAGTAATGGAGGATGTTGACAAAGATGAATGAGTTAAAGCCATGAACCAGGAAATGGAGTCTATGTACTTCAATAACATATGAGAGCTTGTTGATCCACCTGATGGGGTAAGACCTATTTGGTGTAAGTGGATCTTTAAGTGAAAGAGAGGTGTAGATGGAAAGGTGCAAACATTTAAGGCTAGACTCGTGGCAAAGGGTTATGCCTAGGTTGAGGGAGTTGATTATGAGGAAACTTTCTCACCTGTTGTCATGCTAAAGTCTATCAGGATTCTCCTGTCCATGGCCACATTTTATGATTATGAAATATGGCAAACAGACGTCAAGACTGCCTTTTTGAATGGTAATCTTGAGGAGACCATCTATATGACTCAACCAGAGGGGTTCGTAGTTCCAGATCAAGAGCAAAGAGTTTGCAAGCTTAATAGATCTATTTATGGGCTGAAACAAGCATCTCGATCTTGGAACATCAGATTGGACACTGTTGTCAAGTCATTTGGCTTGACCAGAACGTTGATGAGCCTTGTTTTTACAAGAAGATCATCAACAGCTTAGTAGCTTTCATGGTACTGCATGTGGATGATATCCTACTCATTGGGAATGATGTAGAGTATCTGACTGACATTAAGAGTTTGCTAGCTGCCCAATTTCAAATGAAAGATTTGGGTGAGGCATAGTATATTCTAGGGATCCAGATCTTTCGATACCACAAGAACAAACGGTTAGCCCTATCTCAGACATCGTACATTGATCAAATGTTGATCAGGTACAGGTTGCAGGATTCCAAGAGGGGTTTGTTACCCTTCAGGCTTGGAATCATTCTGTCTAAGGATCAATGTCCTAAGATACCTCAAGAGGTTGAGAAGATGAGACGGATTCCCTATGCTTCTGCTGTAGGAAGCTTATGCAATGTTGTGTACTAGACCCGACATTTACTATGCAGTAGGGATTATCAGTCGATATCAGCCCAATCCAGATTTGATCATTGGACGGCGGTCAAGACGATCCTCAAGTATTTTCGAAGAACGAGGGACTACATGCTTGTGTATGGAGATAAGGATCTGATCCTTACAGAATACACAGACTTACTTTTTCAGATCGATAGAGATTCTCGTAAATCGACATTGGGGTCAGTGTTTACTCTGAATGGAGGGGGTGTAGTTCGGTGAAGCATCAAGCAAGGATGCATCGTGGACTCCACTATGGAAGCCAAATACGTAGCGGCTTGTAAAGCAGCTAAAGAGACTGTTTGGCTGAGGAAATTCCTTTTAGATTTGGAAGTTGTTCCAAATATAGATTTGCCTATCACACTGTATTGTGATAACAGTAGGGCTGTGGCAAATTCGAAGGAGCCTCAGAGTTATCGTCGGGGTAAGCACATAGAACTAAAATACCACCTGATTAGAGAGATTGTGCATCGCGATGATTTGCTAGTCTCGAAGATCGCATTGGAGCACAACGTTGCTGATCCTTTTACAAAGGCCCTCACAGCTAGAGTGTTCGAGGGTCACCTGGAGAGTCTGGGTCTGCGGGACATGCGACATCTTGTCTAGGGCAAGTGGAAGATGATACTGGGGTATGCCCTAGTTTATTGTATATTGTACATTTTTATATTGTCTTGTACATTAGTCTCCCGAATCATTAGGACAAGTGGAAGATTGTTGGGATTGGTGTCCTAATTCTTTCGAAGTCCCGTTGTTTTGTAAAGATACACATTGTTCAATGAATAAAATAAGTATTATTTAATTCTGGAATTTACTCATATCTAATAAACAAAGCTCATTGGTTATCTTATATGAACTTAAGCATGTATATGTGATTTACAAGTGGATCATGCCTTAAGTGATAACCTGAATAGGTCTGTAGTATAAGGATTATGGTGGGATACCTGATCCTGGTGACACTATGGATAGACCCGCTTTGTAGAGTTTTTCAAGTGTTGTAAACTTCTACAGATGGTAGATCCTAACCATTCATGTGGAGACGTGCGAGTGGGGGTGTCCTATCCAAAGAGTTTGTATAAGACCTGGACCACGAGATGATTAGACTCTGTATATAACGCGTTGATACTAGAGACTTACATCTCACCTAAACGACCATAGGTGACACAACCTCAATCCTGAGTGTTCTGGGAACTTCTGCCTTTGAGGGCAGTCCTTTGATTAGTATGGGTGAGGGTGGCAAGATTGCTAACTCAACATGCCTACCTTTTTGGGGACTTGTCTGATTTGGGAGCTGGGAACTCAATCCACAAGATGAAGTTCATTCCTTTCCCGAAACAGGGATAAGTAGAGAGATCACTCTCTTAAGGGCTGATTCCGGGGCTTGAACATAGTGGCCACAATTGAAGGAAATTGGAATTGAGATTTCCATGACCAGCAGAACAAGACTATTCCAAATTACAATCATTAATGAACATATAATTTACAGTTGAATACAAAACAAGCGGTTATGCAAATAATTCCAGAAATTACAGCATGAATAACAAATGTACAGAGGGAAAAAATATATGAACAAATGTAGTAGCGTCTCCACGCTCCGTTGCGCAACTCTGATCGAACAACAGCAACCACGAGCACTCGATCTACACGACCGCCACACCGCAACGAACACAACATGAATACTTCACGCTCGTCCTTAACGATCTCCTCGGTCACGAACTCCTACGTAACATGAACGACCTCCACAGCATCATGAACAACCTTCAGAAAACCTCGACGATGTCGAGTTGGGTCTAACACCACCAACAAGGCGACCTTGGTATTTTTGGTGTGAGAATCCAGAGGGTGGGCTCTGTTCGGATTTAGTATGAGGAAGATGAACGGAGTAATCAACGATCATGCACACGACTGGGCAAGTGGGAGATGGTGGAGACCTATCGTATAGCTCGATGCCCAATCGTTTAGATAAAGCTATGCGATCGTCTAGAAAAAGCTATGCGATTGTTTAGTCTATCGTTTAGCTCGGTCTGTCGCCTACAGACTCTATACGATCGTTTACCTTGTGCCAGCGATCGTCTAGCAAAGCTATGCGACCATTTAGTAAACACTGCACGATCGTTTAGCTCACCCAGTCGTCATTTAGTAAATCCATATTTACTTGACGACTTACGTGAGTTTCTTTGCACCGAGAGAAAACTCAAAACTTTTTCAATCTTTTGTAAAACTTCTTTTTCAAATAGGAAAACCAATTTTCCTTTTAAACTCACGGTTACCATGATCCAATAACCACCCACTACTTTGGTTATTTTAAAAGAAAAAGTATTAATTATCCAATGATTAATATTATTATAAATATAAATGATAACAACCTTATCATACTATATTTATAACCTATAGCTTTAATATTTCATCTCATGAAACATATAAACCATAGTTCTTTTTCTATTCCATGGTACTTAATGTAAATATCATTTACATCAATCCTTCATTAGATGTATTTTATACATCATACCGATTATATCATATATAATAAAAACACCTCTTGTCAATTTGAACATTTCAAATCAACACCAAGAACTGATCCTCAACTGAATCCAAACTACCAAAGGGACCTTATAGACCTGTAGCTCTGAAGCTCCAACGGTACGTGAATAAATGACTAAAATCTTTAGTCACGGGATCCACCATCCGTTAACTGCCAGGAACTTCACTAAAAACCGATAGATGAACTCTCCTTACCACGATATATTATGTTCCCATCTTAACCAATCAGTAGTGTGACAACCCTTGACAGATCGCTTGTAAGTATAGTTGGGTCAATAACCATTACGCCCCTGTAGTTACATCTGTCTCCTTAAGTACCATTGATCCCTCTAATGAACATAAGTCATAGTCCTACTATGACTGAGTCTTCTCTTCCAAAGAGAAGTTGTGGCCACTATGTTCAAGCTTTGGAATCAGCCCTTAAGGGAGCAATCTCTCTACTTATCCCTGCTTCAGGAAAGTAGTGAATTCCATCTTGTGGATTGAGTTCCCAACTCCAAGATCAGATAAGTCCCCAAAAAGGTAGGCATGTTGAGTTGGCAATCTGGCCACTCTCACCCATACTAATCAAAGGATTGCCTTTAAAGACAGAAGTTCCCAAAACACTCAGGATTGAGGTCGTGTCACCTATAGTTGTTTAGGTAAGATGCAAGTCTCTAGTATCAACGGCATTATATACAGAATCTAGTCATCTCGTGGTCCAGGTCTTATACAAACTCTTTGTATATGACACCATCGCTCTATGTCTCCACATGAATGGTCAGGATGTACCATATGTAGTAGTTTACAACACTTGCAAACCTCTACAAAGCGGGCCGTATCTGTAATGTCACCAGGATCAGGTATCCCACCTTAATCCTTATATTGCAGACCAATTTAGGTTATCACTTAAGGCATGATCCACTTTATATCACATATACATGCTTAAGTTCACATAAGATAACCAAGGAGTTCTGTTTATTGGATATGAGTAAATGCAAAATTAAATAACATTTATTTTATTCATTGAACAATGTGTATCTTTACAAAACAACGAGACTCCGGGAGAATTAGGACACTAATCCGAACAATTTCCCACTTGTCTTAATGACTCGGGAGAATAATGTACAATACAATATAAACATGTACATTATACAATAAACTAGGGCATACCCCAATATCATCTCCCACTTTCCTTAGAGAAGATGACGCATGTCCCGCAGACCCAGACTCTCCAGGTGGCTCTCGAACACTTTAGCCGTGAGGGTCTTTGTAAAGGGATCAACAATGTTGTGCTCCAATGCGATTTGCTTAACTATCACATCACCACGACGCACAATCTTCCTAATTGGGTGATATATTCGTTCTATGTGCTTACCCCGACGATGACTTTAAGGCTCCTTCGAATTTGCCACAGCCTCGCTGTTATCACAATACAGTGTGATTGAAAAATCCATATTTGGAACAACTTCCAAATTTGAAAGGAACTTCATCAACCAAATAGACTCTTTAGCTGATTCACAAGCCGCTATGTATTCGACTTCCATAGTGGAGTCCTCGATGCATCTTTGCTTGATGCTTCGCCAAACTACAGCCCCTCCATTCAGAGTAAACATTGACCCCGATGTCGATTTACGAGAATCTCGATCGGTCTGAAAGTCAGAGTCCGTGTATCCTGTAAGGATCAGATCCTTATCTCCATACACAATCATGTAGTCCCTCGTTCTCCGAAAATACTTGAGGATCGTCTTGACCGTCGTTCAGTGATCGGGATTGGACTGATACCGACTGACAATCCCTACTACATAGCAAATGTCAGGTCTGGTACACAACATTGCATACATCAATCTTCCTAGAGTAGAAGCATAGGGAATCCGCCTCATCTCTTCAACTCTTGAGGTGTCTTAGGATATTGATCCTTAGACAGAACGATTCCAAGCTTGAAAGGTAACAAAACCCTCTTGGAATCTGCATCCTGTACCTAATCAACATTTGATCAAGTTCGTCTTGACTTCATTCAAGAACGCCGCTGATGCCTAAGACAGGGCTAACCATTTGTTCTTGCGATCCCAAATGATCTGGATCCTGAGAACATACTGTATCTCACCTAAATCTTTCATTTGGAACTGGGCAGCTAGCCAACTCTTAATGTCAGTCTGATATCCTTCGTCATTCCCAATGAGTAGGATATCATCCACATACAGTACCAGGAAAGCTACTGAGCTGTTGAGGATCTTCTTGTAAAAAGAAGGCTCATCGACGTTCTGGTCAAAGCCAAACAACTTGACAGTAGTTTCAAATCTGATGTTCCAAGATCGAGATGCTTGTTTCAGCCCATAAATGGACCTATTAAGCTTGCAATCTCTTTGCTCTTGATCTGGAACTACGAACCCCTCTAGTTGAGTTATATAGATGGTCTCCTCAAGATTACCATTCAGAAAGGCAGTTTTGACGTCCATTTGCCATATTTCGTATTCATAAAATGTGGTTATGGACAGAAGAATCCTGATAGACTTTAGCAGGACAACAAGTGAGAAAGTTTCCTCATAGTCAACTTCCTCAACCTAGGTACCTTTGTCATAAGTCTAGCCTTAAAGGTTTGCACCTTTCCATCTACATCTCTCTTTCGCTTAAAGATCCACTTACACCCAATAGATCTTACCCCATCAGGTGGATCAACAAGCTCTCAGACGTTATTGAAGTACATAGACTCCATTTCTTGGTTCATGGCCTTAACCCATTCATCTTTGTCCACATCCTCCATTGCTTTCTTAAAAGACAACCGATCCTCGACCCCATCATTCCTAATGACATTATGGGCTTCAGTTAAACTCATGTAGTGATCTGGTGGGTTCATAACCCTCCTACTACGTCGAGGCAGTCTCAACTCTTGAGCTCGTTGATTAGATGTTCCGACCTCAACAACTCTTGTTGATCTCTCGGCCTGTTCAACAACTCTTTTTGAGCCCTTAGTAGGCTCAATCTCACTTGAGATCTCATGTAAAACGAGCTTACTTCATGGCTTATGATCTCTCACGTGGTCTTCTTCCAAGAAGATAACATTAGTAGAAACAAACATTTTGTTCTCACGCGGATCATAAAAGTATCATCCTCTCGTTTCCTTGGGGTAGCCTACAAAGAGGTAAACCTTCGAACGCGATACCAACTTCTTTGGGTTAGTCGCTAGCACATATGCCGGACAGCCCTAAATCCTGAAGTAGCGTAAACTACCTTTACGGCCTCTCCATAACTAAAAAGGTGTTTTAGAAATTTTTTTTTAAGGGAACGTTGTTCAAGATATAACATGCAGTCTGCACTGCGTAACCCCAAAACGAGTCTGGAAGATGAGCATAACTCATCATAAACCGAACCATGTCCAACAAGGTTCTGTTTCTCCTTTCAGATACACCATTCTGTTGAGGTGTACCAGAGGCCGAGAATTGGGACGCAGTCCCATGTTCTATCATATAGTTTTGGAATTGGAGGTTCATATACTCTCCACCACGATCAGATCGTAGTGTTTTTATCTTCTTACCTAACAAGTTTTCAACTTCAGCCTTATACCCCTTGAACTTGTCAAGGGCTTCAGACTTACATTGCATTAGAAAGAGATACCCCAACCTTGAATAATCATCTATGAAAGAGATGAAATATTTATACCCATCTCGAGCTTTAACATTCATCGGACCACAAAGGTCTGAATGTACAAGCTCCAAGGCTTCCTTGGTTCTGTAACCTTTTTCCAGTAAAAGGTCATTTGGTCATCTTGCTTTTGAGGCATGATTCACATATCAACAAAGAGTTTTCTTCTAAACTCGTTAGAAGTCCATTTTTCACCAACGTCTCAATCCTATTGAGGTTGATGTGACCTAACCTAAGATGCCAAAGATGGGCGTTTTCCTTTGGACAAACCTTTGGTCTTTTAGCCATTGTTGCTGTACTGAACATTTCAGTATTAAACAAGGCTTTTATGACTAACGACCTTAGTACATATAAGTTATTTTCCATTGAACCATAACCAATCTCCATTCCATTCTTGAAAATAAACACTTTATTCTCATAAAGAAGATGGTGTATCCTTGTTCAATGAGACAAAAAACCGAGATTAAGTTCCTCTTAATATGAGGAACTACAAAAACATTATCTAGTAACAAATAACGTTTCTTGTCAACAAATAAATTCAGCCTGCCTACAGCAACAGTTGAAACAACCTCACCAGTACCGACTTGAAGAGTCATCTCTTCCTATGGCAACGTTTGCCAGGAGCTGAATCCTTGGTAAGAGGAACTGACATGATTGGTAGCACCTGAATCAAGGATCCAGGCAGAATCATCACTCTGCCAGACATGTCTCCAAGACCAATAAATCATTTTTACTTTCTTGTCTCCTCTTTTGGAGAGTAGTGGGATGGAGGTCGTTTGCCATGAAATTCGTTTCACACGATTCTTTCCACTGTAAATAATCGGTCATTTTTGAAAGCTTTAAACGGAAATACTAACGAATTGCTGAAAAGGAAAAAAAAAAAAAAACACATTCACCTATGTTAGGTTTTAAGCAAATACCTGTTGTAAAACAAAACAACATTCAATAAGGTTTTAGCAAAACTAACATGAACCCCGTGTGACATCTAGTTTTGCAATGACGCTTCAAAGGTTTAGGACAAAAGCTGCCGAAGGGAGGTCAGTTATCCCTCCTCTGAATTGAGAAATTCTCAACCAGTCATTAATACCAGGACAACTCTTGTTCCTATAACAACAAGCCATCATTGATTTGACCATGAGATCATTAACTTACTTAACAATCTTCCGTAAGTGTGACCCACCGTTTTAAGCCCTAGAGGTCCGTCCCAAAAGGCCAATCCAAAGGAAAAAAATCCGATTGGGGTAAAACCTAAAGCGACCCTATCCATTTCTGGAGTTCTCCTTGATATTGACCAATTGCACAAAACCCATTTGAAGGGGGCCGCTCCGAAGGCGACACGAGGACGTACAGAATGATCTCACGGTGTGAACCAATGACAGAGACCATAGGACATGTTGACGCACACTCTTTACCCACTTACTATAAATACTCTCTCTATCCACCTTGATATTGACTCATGCAAACACCATCCGAAGGGGGATGCATCCTGGGCATCTCAAGGCCAAGCATGAATCTCACAGTGTGAACATACAGGGAGAAACATGAGTGGAATCATAGGCATATCTGATATGCCTCTTCCTCCCACTAAGTATTTTATAACCTAGGGTTTAGTTTACTTAGAAAAAAACACGGCTAAGGATTTTAACTAAGTGACTTTTAGGTTTTCCCAAGAGTAACTTTTACCTTGGATAGTTGAACAACTTTTGATCATCATCCATTAAACTCTTTAACGGAGTCTTTGACCAAAACTTCGCATGCTTGTTGAAAATCTATTTAATTCACCTTTCCAGATAGGTTCCCAAGTAGGGGTGTTACGTTTCCGTCAACTTAAGAACCCCAACCTAGCCAAAACTCACCTTAGACAAAAGGTCCCTTATAGATAGGTTTAAAACAAATTTAATCATTTATTCAACCAATCTAATCCTATTAAACCGATTTTAAAAGATTAATCTAGGTTACTAAACTCTTTAGAACCATTTAAACTTAGGTCTATCTCAATCGAATTTTAAAACCCTTTTAAAAACTTGAGTTCACCCTAAGTCCACATGCAGCTTTGAATTATTGATTTTAGGTCTAATTTCCATTATAAGAATTATAAACGGAAACAACCACCACAATGCGAAGCTAACACATGCAAGGCATTCATAACGATTATAAACAGCCTAAGTGTTATGCTCAATGCATTGTCCATTCATTTCTACTTCTTTTATATAACACTTATACAAAACAATAATGAAACAAGCAAAACATGCTTCTATTTACTCTTAGACTATAACAATTATAATAAAAGGATGATGCATGATAATGCTCAATGCATGCAAAATATAACTCTTACATTTCATGATGCATGCACATTCTTTCAAGTAATTTCTTCATGCAATATTATAACATTTATAATACATGATGCATGAATAATTGCATAACCTAAGGTGGGTTTTAACTATATGACAAACACTTTGGCATATAAGTATCATACACCACATGTATAAGCAATAAGAGTTGATGAACCGAGTAAAATTTCCTTAAAACACAAAAAGGAAAGGTAACATTATAAAGACAAGGAGTCTCTGGTTCAATCAGGACACTAATCCGAACAATCTCCCACTTGTCCTAATGACTCGAGAGACTAATGTACAATACAATATAAACATGTACAATATGCAATAAACTAGGGCATATCCCAGTATCAATATATAATAGTCAGTTTCTCTGATACCAATTGAAGGAAATCGGAACTGAGATTTCCATGAGCAGTGGAACAAGACTATTCCAAATTATAATCATGAATGAACATATAATTTATAGTAGAATACAAACAAGCGGTTATGCAAATAATTCCAGAAATTACAGCATGAATAACAAATGTACAGAGGGAAAAACTGTTCGAACAAATGTAGTAGCGTCTCCATGCTCCGTTTTGTACTCTGATCGAACAACAGCAACCACGAATGCTCGATCTACACGAACGCGACACCGTAATGTACACAGCATGAACACTTTGCACTCGTCCTCAACGATCTCCTTGGTTTGAAAGACCTCCAGAAAACCTCAACGATGTCGAGTTAAGTCTGACACCACCAATAAGGCGACCTTGGTATTCTTGGTATGAGGCAGACAAACGGAGGAAACAATGATCGCGTACACGACTGGGCAAGTGGGAGATGGCAGAGACCTATCGTATAGGTCGATGCCCAATCGTTTAGATAAAGCTATGTGATCGTCTGGCAAAAGCTATGTGATTGTTTAGTCTATCGTTTAGCTCGGTTTGTTGCCTACAGACTCTACACGATCATTTACCTTGTGCCAGCGATCGTCTAGCAAAGCTATGCGATCGTTTAGTAAACCCTGCACGATCGTTTAGCTCACACCTGCACGATTGTTTAGCTCCCCCAGCCATCCTTTAGTAAATCCGTATTTACTTGACGACTTACATGAGTTTCTTTGCGCCGAGAGAAAACTCAAAACTTTTTCAATCTTTTGTGAAACTTCATTTTCAAATAGGAAAACCAATTTTCCTTTTAAACTCACGGTTACCATGATCCAATAACCACCCACTACTTTGATTATTTTAAAAAAAAAGTATTAATTATCTAATAATTAATATTATTATAAATATAAATGATAACCAACTTATCATACTATATTTATAATATATAGTTTTAATATTTCATCTCATAAAACATATAAACCATAGTTCTTTTTCTATTCCATGGTACTTAAAGTAAATCTTATTTACATAAATCCTACACTAGATGTATCTTATACATCATATCGATTATATCATATATAATCAAAATACCTCTTGTCAATTTGAACATTTCAAATCAACACCAATAACTGATCCTCAACTGAATCCAAGCTACCAAGGGGACCTTATGGACCTATAGCTCCGAAGCTTCAACAGGACGTGAATAACTAACTAAACTCTTTAGTCACGGGATCCACCATTCGTTAACTGCCAGACACTTCACTAAAGACCGATAGCTGAACTCATCTTACCACAGATATATTATGTGTCCATCTTAACCAATCAGCAGTGCGACAACTCTTCACAGATCGCTCGTAAGGACAGCTGGGCCAATAACCATTATGCCCCTGTAGTTATATATGTCTCCTTAAGTACCACTGATCCCTCTAATGAACATAAGTTATAGTCCTACTATGACTGAGTCTTCTCTTCCAAAGAGAAGCTATTGGCCACTTTGTTCAAGCCCCGGAATTAGCCCTTAAGGGATCAATATCTTTACTTATCCCTGCTTCGGGAAGGGAGTGAATTCCATCTTGTGGATTGAGTTTCCAGCTCCAGATCAGATAAGTCCCCAAAAAGGTAGGCATGTTGAGTTGGCAATCTGGCCACTCTTACCCATACTAATCATAGGATCGCCCTCAAAGGCAGAAGTTTCCAAAACACTCAGGATAGAGGTCATGTCACCTATGGTCTTTTAGGTGAGATGCAAGTCTCTAGTATCAATGGCATTATATACAGAGTCTAGTCATCTCGTGATTCAGGTCTTATACAAACTCTTTATATAGGACAGCCCCGCTCCACGTCTCCACATGAATAGTCAGGATCTACCATCTGTAGTAGTTTACAACACTTGCAAACCTCTACAAAGCGGGCTGTATCCGCAGTGTCACCAGGATCAGGTATCCCATTTTAATCTTTATACTACAGATTGATTTAGGTTATCACTTAAGGCATGATCCACTTATATATCACATATACATGCTTAAGTTCACATAAGATAACCAAGGAGTTTTTTCTATTGGATATGAGTAAATGCCAGAATTAAATAACATTTATTTTATTCATTGAACAATGTGTATCTTTACAAAACAACGAGACTCCGAGAGAATTAGGACACTAATTCCAACAACAACTTCTCTTTGGAAGAGAAGAATTAGTCATAGTAGGACTATGACTTATGTTCATTAGAGGGATCAGTGGTACTTAAGGAGACAAATGTAACTATAGTGGCATAACGGTTATTGGCCCAGTTGTACTTCCGAGTGATCTGTGAAGGGTTGTCGCATTGCTCATTGGTTAAGATGGACACATAATATATCTGTGGTAAGGAGAGTTCAACTGTCGGTTTTTAGTGGAGTGCCTGGTGATGCGTTATTTTTTTTTAGTTGAAATATGGATGATATGCGTTGATGGATTACGTTGTGCACTCAAGTTTCCCCAGCGAAATTCAAGTGTATATTCCTCTGAGTTTCTTGGTAAGTCCAGGGTCGAACACAGAGACTTGTGAAAATTGATTGCGTTGATAATTTTTTTTATGAAAACTTTACGGTAACCGAGAAAATAATTAAATTATTTGGTTGTTGATTGCGTTGATTAAAAAGAAATGAATAAATGCGGCAGATTTGAGAAATGAAAGTTGTGTTAATAGATGCAATGAGTATGCGATGAACGAGTTGAGAAGATTTTTTAGCTAGAGTTACTTGGAATTGCGTCAGACCTTGCGATTATGTTACTACCATGCACAACAAGTCATTTTCCAGTGTAAATGCGATGCTCCTAAGTCTAGGACGCATGTGTTGAATGCAAAATGTCCATAGAGCTTATCCCTAAGTCTTTACTCTTGTCCTATGCATTGATGCAAAATGCATGAAAGCAAGATGACCACATACAATCATATCTTATTGCTAAGATGCATGCGATGCGTTAATAACAAATAGTGCTCATTCCTAAGCACCTATCTCTCATTTATGCATTCTAATCTGGTTCTTCCAAACCTAGATTCTGACCTGACCTTACCAAGTCTAGATCCTGTCTTTAGACTACCCTCCCGAGTATCTCTAATAGACGAATGAAGCATACATAAATAAGATAATAGCAAAGATGAAGATTCCCTCGTTATACTAGCTACTACTTCTCAACCCATTCAACTAATTTAGCTACTAATGCATAAATAACAGAGAGTGAACAAATATAGAGAAAGACATTCCATTCTTATAATTGAGTTGAGTACAAAATGACAATGAAAAGTAAAGGTAGAGAGCCTGGTAGCAATTCCTTGCTGACCGAGGCTTTTTACACTGAATCTTTATTTTGATCTACGAATGTTCCCGCTTCCGCAGGCGTCGGCCCTCTCTCTGTCTTGGAGCTTTCGGTGCTTTCCCAAGCTTACCGGAACGATCTACCGGCACACCTTCTTCCTCGCGTCTGCCATAAAATGAAAGAAAACTATGGACAGAGGCGTGAACTTGTGAAATGATGAAGTAATTGACTACTTTACCCTTTCTCTGAAGAATGCACTTGGTATTTATAGAGTTTCCATGGTGAAAGGTGGTTTCTCTCTCCCGGTTATACAGATAGGACAGCTTTAATCCTGATTGATGCGCTGGATAATTGTCAGCGATAAAGCTGAATGTACTTCGTGACTGTTATTGGCTGTCAACTTAATTTGGATCCGACTACCGTCATCTTTCTATCCCATCGCTCTTAATTATCCTTTCACCCGGAGGCACCCACCATGTTGTGCTGACCAGGTTGAGGTGATTTTTCTTGGGCTAATGTTTGCAAGCATGATCATCGCAAAGTCTTGCGGTGAAGTTGTGCTCGACCAATGTATTCCTATGATCGCAATCTCTACATTGCGTTAACGCATATTCTGCACAAAAATGTAAAGTTCAACTCTAATGCGTTGGACGTATGCGACCACAATATTATAGAATTTATGCTTAATTGACGCAATTTAACATATTTCATCAACGCTATCCAACATTGTTTAAGAACTTAGTACTATGATAACGTGCATTTCTGCCCGTTATCACTGGCAATTAACGGATGGTGGATCCCATGGTTAAAAAGTTTAGACAGTTATTCACGTACCGTTGGAGCTTCGAGCTACAGTCCATAAGGTCCCCTTAGTAGCTCAATGGATTCAGTTGAGGATCAATTTTTGGTGTTGATTTGAAATGTTCAAATTGACAAGAGGTATTTTGATTATATATGATATAATCGGTATGATGTATAAGATACATCTAAGGGAGGATTGATGTAAATGAGATTTACATTAAGTACCATGGAATAAAAAAGAACTATGGTTTATATGTTTCATGAGATGAAATATTAAAACTATAGGTTATAAATATAGTAAGATAAGTTGGTTATCATTTATATTTATAATAATATTAATTATTGGATAATTAATTCTTTTTCTTTAATAACCAAGTGAGTGGGTGGCTATTGAATTCATGGTAACCGTGAGTTTAAAAGGAAAGTGGTTTCCTATTTTCAAAAAGGAAGTTTTACAAAAGGTTGATAAAAGTTTTTGAGATTTTTCTCTCCGCGCAAAGGATCTCACGGTAGTCGTCAAGTAAATAAGGATTTACTAAACGACGGCTGGGCGAGCTAAACGATCGTGCAGTATTTACTAAACGATCGCATAGTTTTGCTAGACGATCGCTTACCTTAAGTAAATGATCGTGTAGAGTCTGTAAGCGATAAACCGAGATAAACGATGAGTTAAACGATCACATAGCTTTTGCTAGACAATCGCATAGCTTTATCTGAACGATTGGTCATCGACATATACGATAGGTCTTTGCCATCTCCCACTTGCTCAGTCATGTACACGATCTTTCATTTTATTTGTATAACCGCTTGTTTGAAGTCGATTGTAAATGTATGTTCATTCATGATTGTGATTTGGAATTATCTTTCTTCTGCTACTCATGGAAATCTCGAAACCAATTTCCTTCATTGATCACTCACAATAAACAAAAAAAATTCCACTAGTCCCCAGTAACAACACCAAAAACTTGATTGAATAAATGTGTATGAGTGATGGGAATGATAATAAATATGGTCTAAGCACAAGCACGCCTTGATGATTAAGTAATAAACCCAAAGTATTCCAAATGTTGAATCCCATAGGACTAGATTGCTTTTTAAGTTAATTATGACTATGAATCAATGTGACCGAGGTAACCAAGTAATAGATTAGATGAAAATTAATGAAGGAATCTTAAAAGATGATAAATAACAATAATCGAATGGAGTCAAACAGTGTTTCTGCTTTTCAAGTTTTATAAAAGTGATGTGACCGTACCATACCAAGACAGTAAAGTATGCATAGTAAAAATTCTACACCTATTTGGTCTGGAGTCTAGTTCCTTGAAGAGTTCTAAGCAACTACTACCAAATGTTTCCTTAGGTACCTGAATCCTAAATTATAAAGTCCAATTTCTTTTCCCTATGGTGTCCCTTATTCTTAAGGCGACGTGACCCTTCTATTCCTAGACTTTTAGTCCTCTATCCCGTTGTGAGATCTATTTATACTCTAGCCTTCTTAGTATTAAAGCTCCACTAAATTGTTAAGTTAAGTAGCCATTTTAATTTACCAATTCTAACTTTAATTTCAACAAAGAGAATGCATGATTCAAGTTGGTGTGGGTGCAACATTACTTAAGCCATAAAAACCCTAGGGCATCCAAATTGTTGAATCCCTAGAAGAATTTAGCTCATGGTAAGTGACAAACTAAGCATCCTTATTAAACAATAAACTATAGCTACAAGATAGTGTTCGATTGGGAAAATAAATAACTATAATGAGTGAGTAAAATGAAAATGCTAGAAAAAGAAAAACAACTCAAGGGGGAATCTTTGGACAAACCCTCAACTCTTTAGTCTTTCCCTAGGGCGATTCCCCTTTCTCAAGGTGGAATCATGCCTTACCACACGGTTTCACAAGTTGAGGGACCTAGAGCCGCTATGTCTTAGATGAACTTTGGTTCTTAAGGCTACTGACTTGAGAAATTGAGAATATGTCCAAAAGAACTGCTGAAAATGGCAGAAATGCTGGGAAGAGAATAATGAATTCGGAGGTGGAGAGTTGTGTTTGAAATGAAGGCCTTCTCCATCTTATATAGGCCCAAAATGGTTGAAGGGTCGAATTCCATGCTCAGAGGGTTTACCAGGTGAAATTGGGGCAACTAGTACGCAGAATTTGATGATCTTGAAAATAAGCATGTGGACAAATATGGATAATGATGAATGTGAATCATACAAGTTCATGTTGCCATAAACTTGATGACTTGGAAAGATGGAGATGAAGTGTGGATGCTGTGTTATGCTTATTTACACTTTATGCGATACTACTTCTAGATGTATGCGTTATTAATGAAATGCTTATAGTATGCTATGCGTTGTCACAAGTTTCCTTGCGCTGAAACCAAGAATAATTCCAACGCAAGTTTCTCGGAGTGATCCGAGGTCAAACTCAGGGATTTCTTAGTTAATGCATTACGTTCATGATATATGCAACCGGGGGTTTTTCAATTAATAAAATTTGTGTTCATACAGGTATTTAAAGTTGCGGTAAAGTAAAGTTGTGTTAATAAAATAAAGTGCGATAAAAGTAAACTAAGCTATTATGATACAAAATATAGGATACATGATACATGATACTGAGATTGGGACTGACTGTGAAGATTATACAAAGGGTCGTGGTATGCGGTGGCAAGTCTTTATGTATGAAACAAAAATAGAAAAGATAACTAATATGAACATCACAAGTTATTAATTGTGTTAAAGACATAACTACGATTCCGCTTTCCCTTGGCATACAGCTCTCGGTGATCGACCGTGTTCCCACATCTCTATAGTGAAACAGGGATGAACGTAATGAACGCAAGGTTGCTTCCATCTCTGGAAGTACTTCTCGCTTTAATTAACGCATTCTTCCAACCTTTTCTCGACAGGAGGAATGACATCTTCACTTCTGCTCTCACAGGTCGTCTAGCATGCTTTAGCTAAACATATTTATTTCCTTAACACAGATTAATTTACTTGTTAGATTCATGCTAATTAGCAAGGGATTAAGAAAACATCGGGGAGAAAGTGAATTACGGATGAATGAAAATAGACAGAAAGATGGAGATGGAAATGATCATAACATTCAATACTAATATTTAGCGTCTGATACATGGTGTGAATGATAGACTAAGAAGATGAATACAATTGATGATAAAGAGATAGAAACAAATACAGAAGTGTGCCAACGTCTTGACACAGATCTGGACGGTGGATTTACTTGCCGGTGTATGGAATGGATGAAGAGAAGAGCTTCCCTCTCAGGCTTGCTCATCTGTTAGAAGTGACCTTGATACAGAGCTTCAACGGCGAGGATTGAAAGGATTTTCCCTGAGACTCACCTCTCAGCCCTGTCTCTTAAATCTTCCCAGATCTTCTCCGATCAGGCTCTTCAGACCAGTCTCTCTCTCAATATACAAATATCAAAATATGCCCGTATGAAGTATATATTCTCAGTGGAATGGTTGGAGCTATTTATCGACTCAGCTTTGACTCTCTGACTTGTGAACCCCACTGTATTGTTATGGCAGCTCCGGAAATGGTGGAGTGAATATTCCTTCTGTTATGCAATCAATCCCTTCAAAAATGCACAACGTTCAGCTGTACACGCGTCAGAATCCTTCGCAATTGCGTTGCTCTTTACATCTTCGATCATTTGCCCGCATGCGGTGTTGATTTTGATTACCGCATGCAGTTGAGATTGCAGCAATCGCTTAGCTCTTGATCGATTGTCGCATGCGCCGTCATTGCATTGATCGTCTATTCATTCCTGAATGATGGGCGCAATGCGACGTAGATATGTTGTTCTTTTTATCTTGAGCCATGAACGCATGTGGTGACTTGATATCCTGCAAAACAGACTTGAAATATTCTTTTCTACCATTGCAATGGTGTCAGTGGATATATTGACGACAATTTATAATTCTTGTATTTCTTAGCTAATTTCTATGAAATTGACGCAACTTTCATTTCTTTTGGCCGCAATATCTAAATAAAATAGTATAAATAACTTGTATTTCTACAAGTTATCACACCCCCAAATTTAGATATATGCTTGTCCTCAAGCATATCTTTTACTAAGGCAATATTGCTCAATTCCTATCCTAAATTTTTGCGTCGATTGGTTGCTCCGAATGCTTCACCTAGGCACATTACTTAACATCGCAATTTCTTTTTATCCTTGAAAATTCATAACAAAGCCCTACTTTATTCTTCTATACTACAAATTTCTGCTAAAAAATGCTTTTCTAGTTTTAAGAAGAATGTTTTCCTCTTTTTGTCAAAACAACTTGATGTGTCTGGATGCAGTGATCAAACTTTGCGTCATTTATTAGAGACTATTGATCATGGTTACACCCTTCGTTTTAGCTTGTTCCCACGGGTGTCATGCGAACATCTAACTACAGTTGTGTGCCAATTTCAATTTTAACTCATAAATTTCAAAGGAGTTGTCTCTTGTTTCTTTTATTTATCTTTCTCATTTTTTCTCTTTTCATATTGCGTTGTTCTTGGAAACCCACCTTCGTTTTGGCTTGCTCCCATGTGTGTCATGCTTACATCCAATTACGAGCAGGCTTCTTTCACAACTTAACTCATATCAGGTTGGGATTGTTTTTGAGGTTTCCTTTGCGCTGACATTGGAGTTTGTATAATTTTTTTTTGGAGATGATGAACGTATTTTTCTTAATGACCGCATCACTTGATCTCATCTGCTCAGACCTTCCCCACCCCTAAATTTAGAGATGCGCAAGGTTCTCATTGCGTTGTTTGGTCAGAATAGACAAACACTTAGACAAAATTTCAAAAAGACGGTTTGAGTAGAGTTTTGAAGGATAAAAGGTAAAGCATTGCTATAACTACGAATTAACTAAGTGTTAGTCAGAAAATACAAAGTGTGGGAAATGTTCCTAAGTATATGCATATTATACATCATGGTAGTGCAATGAATAACGCAAAATAAAAGATCACAAACATCACAAATTTGACAAAGGACGATAAAAAAGAGGCACAGGCATATAGAGAGAATTCCCACTCATTTGTATTGAAATTAACTAAGTATACAAAGAATCAAAGAATTTAGATAAACCTAGAAAAATAATGAATTATAGTTATCTTTTGAATTTGATTTATACGGGTGCATGATTAAAAATTACACCGCGCTTCCATTAACACAAATACATTTTTGCTGAGTACGGGCAACAATGCATGTATTCCTGCAACACACCCCTTAACTCAATGTATTTCTGGAGGACGGACGCACAGTATTTCTACCGGCGCAACACTACCTCAACATAGTGCATTTTTCCTAAGGACGGGCAAAGAACATACACAAGCGCAACACATCCCTCAACGCGATGCATTTGGGTGTGATGGACGAAAAGTGTATCTGTTATCATGGAAAGCACCCATCATCGCGTTATATACCAATTTTTATTTTTATTTTTAATAACGCATGGACTTTGCGGTGTTCAACTTTTCATCCAGTCATTCACAAAAATTTTAAGAACATTGCTACTAATGCATATGAATTAAAGGAATTAAACATGACATGGAAAGACACTAATGAATTAAATTGCAGGAAAATACATAAAGCATTAAAGGCTAATTCTAATAAGTAGTAAATAATGCAATTTAGAAAGCAGTAAAATAAAGCTATAAAGAAAGCAAGTAAACATAGATAGGGATGCTGATTGGAAAAAGTTTTCAGAATTGCCGCAATAGCATCCCTCCCCCCTGCAAGCGATTAATCCTGCTTGTCCAAGTCAATGTTATCCATGAATCGATCCACATCGCCCCCGTAATAAGGCTTAATCCATTGACCATTGAGTTTAAATGCGTTGTTTCTGTCTTCAGTTGTCAGTTCCACTGCGTCGTGGGGAAAGATAGTCTTGATTCGTAATGGCCTAGACCAGCGGGATTTCAACTTCCTTGGAAACAATCGCAAACGTGCGTTAAACAATAGTACCTGTTGACCTTTGATGAATATCCGGTTGTTTATGCAATCTTCATGCCACTTCTTAGTTCTCTCCTTATATTTCTTGGCATTTTCATAGGCATCCCTTCGCCATTCGACTAGCTGGTTCAGTTGTAATTTTTGGACTTTCCCCGCACTTGCTAGATCGAAGTTTAGCTTCTTGCATGCCCACATCGCCTTGTGTTCCAACTTGAGAGGCAAATAACATGCTTTTCCGAAGACCAGGGCATATGGGGACATGCCAATTGGAGTTTTGTAGGCAGTTCTATATGCCCATAGTGCTTCGTCGAGCTTGGGTGACCAATCCTTCCTAGAGGTACTGACTACCTTCTTTAAGATAGTTTTGATCTCTCGGTTAGAAATCTTTGCCTGCCCATTAGTCTGTGGGTGATAAGCGGTTGCAACTCTATGGCTGACGTTAAATTTAGTCAGCAGGTTAGTGATTATGTGGTTGATGAAGTGAGAGCCTTCATCGCTGATTAAAGCCCGTGGCATTTCATATCGGGCAAAGATATTCTTCTTGAGAAACTTTGCCACTGTGGCAGCATCATTCTTGGCACATGCGATGGCCTCAACCCATTTTGATACATAATTAACCGCGACCAGGATGTAGTGATGACCTTCTGATGGTGGAAATGAGCTCATAAAATCGATTCTTCATACATCAAATAATTCGACCTCCAAGATTGACATCAAAGGCATTTCATTCCTTTTAGACATATTCCCCGTTCTCTAGCATCTATCGCACTGAACAACGTGGGCATGGGCATCTTTAAACAGTGTTGGCTAGAAATAGCCACTCTGTAGGACCTTTGCGGCAGTCCGCTACCCCCAAAGCGTCCTCTGTAAGGGGATTCATGACAAAGCTTCAGAATGTGTTTGACTTCATGCTCAGGACCGCATCGATGCAAGATGTGATCAGGTCCAAGTCGATATAGGAATGGGTTGTCCAGAAATAAAATTTGACATCATGTCTTAGCTTCTTCTTTTGCTAGTAAGTATAGTCCTCTGGTACTTGGCCACAAACGATGAAGTTTACAATGTCCGCATACCAGGGAACATTAATGCCTACTGACATCAGCAGCTCATTGGGGATTCTTTCTTCAATATCTTTTTCTTTCTCCTAAACCTTGCAGTTTTCCAATCTTGATAGATGATCAGCGACTTGGTTTTTGGTGCCCTTCCGATCCTTGATTTCTAGGTCAAACTCTTGCAGGAGCAACACCCACCATATCAGTCTCGGTCTCACATCCTTCTTTGTCATCAGATATTTGATCGTAGAGTGATTAGTATACACCACAACGTTTGTTTCGATTAAGTACTGTCGGAATTTCTCCAGTTCAAATACTACTGCGAGCATTTCCTTTTCCGTGGTTGTATAATTCTCTTGAGCATCATTCAATGTTTTACTCGCATAGTAGATAGGATGCAAAACCATGTCCTTGCGCTGAGTCAAAACTGCGCCCACAGCATATCCACTAGCATCTCAACGCAAATGGTCGCGTCCAGTTCGGTGCAATCAGAATGGGTGCGGTGATGAGTGCATCTCTCAATGTGTTGAATGCTTCAGTGCATGCATCATCAAAATTATATTCACAGTCAGCTTCAAGGAGCGCACTTAGGGGCCTTGCGATCTGGGAGAAGTTGCGAATAAATCTTCAATAAAACCCAGCATTCCCAGAAAGCTCCCAAGTGTTTTCACGTTCACTGGTGGGGGTAGCTTGGAAATTGTGTCGATTTTCGCCTGATCAACTTCCATCCTTGCCTTCAATATTTTATGACCTAGTACATTTCCTTCTTCAACCATAAAGTGGCATTTTTCCCAGTTCAGAAAAAGATTCGTTTCCACACATCTCTTCAAGACTTTCTCAAGGTTAGATAAACAGGAGTCATAATTATTGCCGAAAACTGAAAAATCATCTATGAATACCTCGACTAACTCCTCCAAGTAATCTGAAAATATTGCCATTATACATCGTTGGAAAGTGCCTGGCGCATTGCAGAGTCCAAACGGCATGCGACGGAATGAAAACGTACCAAATGGGCACGTGAAGGTTGTCTTATTTTGATCCTTTGGCACAATTGCAATTTGGTTGTACCCTGAATGCCGTCAAGAAAAATAGAAGAATTCATTCCCAGCAAGTCTGTCTAACATCTGATCAATAAACGGGAGTGGGAAATGGTCCTTTTTAGTGGCCAAATTTAACTTGCAATAATCTATACAGATTCTCCACCCCATGGTTGTCCTTGTGGGAATTAATTCATTCTTGTCATTGGTGAAGACTGCCATCCCTCCTTTCTTCAGAACACACTGCACTGGGCTTACCTAGCTGCTATCAGATATCGGGTAGATGACACCTGCATCCAGTCACTTCACTATTTCTTTCTTCACAACCTCCCTCATGGCAAGGTTCAAGCGATGTTACCTTTCTATCGATCCCGTTTTTCCTTCTTCTAGACGAATCTTGTGCATGCAATACGAGGGACTGATTCCTCGAATGTCTGCCAAGGTCCATCCTAAAGCCTTTGCGTTGTTCTTCAGGATCTGGATGAGTGCATCTTCCTTCTCCTTACTCAGCGAGGCAGATATGATAACAGGTAACATGTTATTACTTCCTAAGTAAGCATACTTGAGGTGCACAGGCAACGACTTCAACTCTAACACGGGTGGTTCTTCCAAGGATGGCTTAGTGCATTGCGATGTTCGTTCAGATAACTTGAGTGGTTCAAAATTTGATTCAACTTGTATTGCGGTGCAATTCTCCTCCCACATTGCGCCGATTCCAAAATCTTCTTCCTCCAACTCTTCTAGGGGCTCGTGCCAAGGTTCTTCCTGCAATTCCTCAACATATTGGCAATTCTCCAAATCACTTGGGTACTTCAACACATTAAGAACATTGAACTTCACTTGCTGATCGTCAACCCTGATGGTGAGTTCTCCTTTTTGTACATCGATTAGTGCTCGCCCTGTTGCAAGAAATGGGTGACCCAAGATGATAGGCACTTCTCTATCAGCTTCATAATCTAATATGATAAAGTCCACAGGGAAGATAAACTTATCCACTTGCACGAGTACATACTCTATTTTGCCCTCGGGATTCGTTATCGATCTATCGGCCAACTGTAATGTGATCGTGGTTGGTTTTGCGTTGCTGATATTCAGCTTCTTGAAGATCGACAAGGGCATTAGATTTATGCTCGCCCCTAAATTGCATAGCGCGTTTCCGACCTTCTTCCCTCCTATTGAGTAGGGCAATGTAAAACTCCCAGGATCTTTCATTTTGGTGGGAATGTTGTTTTGAAATAGCGCACTGCATTCATATGTTAACGCAACTGTTTCATTCTCCCCGATCTTTCTTTTGTTAGCGAGTATATCCTTAAGGAATTTTTCATAGCTCGGCATCTATTCCAGAGCTTCTATTAAGGGAATATTGATGTGTAGTTTCGGAGAACATCCAAGAACCTCTGAAATTGCTTACTATCATCTTTCTTCTTTAGCCTGGACGAGAAAGGTGGAGGATCCCGCCATACTTCTTGTTTAGTCGGTTGTTCATCGAGGTCCTGTGCTTTCTGTGTTGTAGTGACTGGAGGTTGCATTGATTTAGAATTCAAGTCTTGATGAGATTCATCTCTTGTAGATGTACTTACTTCTGAACTGGTAATTTTGCCATTACTGGTTGATTGGTCATCATTGACGGTTAAATCCACTAGTCTTGTTATTGAATCTAGAATTGGTGGCACAGGGGCTATTGTTTTACCACTTCTTAATATCACTGCTTGACATTGCTCTTTACCTCATGGCCCCGATGCTCCTAAACTTATAAGCAGCGTACCGAGTGCTTTATTCTTCAACTCAATCACAAGCTGTTCAATCTGCTCTTCCAAATCTCTAAGGGAAGCAGCTTGCGACTGTCTAATTTCCTCGCTCTTTTCGATATAATGCTTCAATGACATCTCTAGAGGCGAGGTACTGCAAGAAGTATCAGATAAGAACGGTTGGTCATAGGGTGGTATACTTTGAGAATTGCCTGGGCTATGGTCTGGATTAATGAAGATCAGAGGGTTGACTCGTTTCCCTTGATAACGGTTCTGATGAAAACTGTGGCTCTCCTGGTTGTGATTCCCATCCCAACTTAAAGTTGGTGATTCCGCAAACCAGGGTTGTAGCTGTTGCCAAACAGTTCATTGTAGACAGAGTATATAGATTGTTGGTTCCACAGGTAGACTTCTATTGGATGTCCCTCTCCACATCGAACGCAATTCGTTGCAACCATGTGTGTCAACGTATTGACTTGCTCTGATCCTTGAGAGAAATGTCTTTGTTGATTAGCATAGTTTGAAGGAGTGAGGTCATTGTGGTCATTTGATCTACCAGGGTGCTCATTTCATCAGTTGGCACAACGACACCTTCTACTCTTTCTTGCTTCAAACCTCTTTCCTCAAGCCCGATATCTAACCATTCATCTGAATTTCGCGAAATGCGATCTAAGATGCTTTTCGCTTCCGTATACAATCTGTCCATTAATCCTTCTGCTGCGGGGGCATCGACAACTGCTTGCGTAGATTGATCTAAGCCATTGTAAAAATTCTCCATCAGAATGCAATCAAGAATCCCGATATGTGGATAATTCACTAATTGTCTGAAATACACCCAGGCGGTGTTCAAAGTTTCGTAACCCTTTTGTTCAAAATTCTACACATCCCTCCGTCTCCTTGCATTGAGGCTGGAGGGAAGAATCTATTCATAAATCTTTCAACCAACTATTCCCATGCATTAATCTCATTTGGCTCTAACGACTGAGCCCACCTCTTTGCTTCATCCCGCAAAGTATATTGGAAAAGATATAATATAAGTCATTCATGAGTCACACCAGGCATAGAGAATGCGCTGCACATGTCTACAAATCTCGTCAAATGAACATGTGGGTCTTCTCCTTGTAATCCTCCAAATTGCCCCGCATTCTGAATCATTTGTAGCATAATTGGTTTTATCTCAAAGTTCACATTCTCTTCAACCGTAGGTCTTGAAATTCCTGGCGAGAAGTTATAATAATCTGGCACCGCATAGTTCTTCATAGGGACGTTGCGGTCAGTAGCAAGAAAAATTGGATCTTGCGCTGGTCGGTTCACCTCGTGATTCCCTGCGGGTGCCTTATTGTTATCAACCACATTTCTTCTTAGTTTAAGTCGGCCCTGATGTGCTCTTGCGCGAAAAATATACCGGATCTCTGGGTCAGCTTAGAATTTCTGGATCACTCCAGTACTCATAAACCGTCAGACTACTCTCCGCGATAAACAGCCAGTACAAAAAGATCTATCCTGTAACATATCACAAACGTATTCAACAATAACCGTTACCAATCCCCAGCAATGGCGCCATAAACTTGGTACGCAAAATTTGAGATCTTGAAAATAAGCATGTGGACAAATATGGATAATGATGAATGTGAATCATACAAGCTCATGTTGCCATAAACTTGATGACTTGGAAAGATGGAGATGGAGTGTGGATGTCGTGTTATGCTTATTTACACTTTATGCGATACTACTTCTAGATGTATGCATTATTAATGAAATTCTTGTAGTATGCTATGCATTGTCACAAGTTTCCTTGCGCTGAAACCAAGTATAATTCCAACGGAAGTTTCTCGGAGTGATTCAAGGTCGAACTCAGGGATTGCTTAGTTAATGCATTACATTCGTGATACATGCGACCGGGGGTTTTTCAATTAATAAAAGTTATGTTTATACATGTATTTAAAGTTGCGGTAAAGTAAAATTGTGTGGTTACGTTAATAAAAGAAAGTGTGATAAAAGTAAACCTAAGCTATTATGATATAAGATACAGGATACATGATACATGATACTGAGATTGAGACTGACTGTGAAGATTATACAAAGGATCGTGGTATGCAGTGGAAAGTCTTTATGTATGAAACAGAAATAGAAAAGATAACTAATATGAACATCGCAAGTTATTAATTGCATTAAAGACATAACTACGGTTCTGCTTTCCCTTGGCGTACACCTCTCGGTGATCGATCGTGTTCCCACATCTCCGTGGTGAAACAAGGATGAACATAATGAATGCAGGGTTGCTTCCATCTCTGGAAGTATTTCTCGCTTTAGTTAATGCATTTTTCTAACCTTCTCTCGACAGGAGAATGGCATCTTCACTTCTGCTCTCACAGGTGAAGATGCCGTCAAACATGCTCTAGCTAAACATATTTATTTCCTTAACACAGATTGATTTACTTGTTAGATTCATGCTAATTACCAAGGGATTAAGAAAATATCGTGGAGAAAGGGAATTACGGATGAACGGAAATGACAGAAAGATGGAGATGGAAATGATCATGACATTCAATACTAATATTTAGTGTCTGATACATGGTGTGAATGATAGACTAAGAAGATGAATACAATTGACAGAAGAGTGCCAATGTCTTGACATAGATCTGAACGGTGGATTTTCTTGCCGGTGTATGGAATGGATGAAGAGAAGAGCTTCCCTCTCAGGCTTGCTCGTTTTGTAGAAGTGACCTTGGTACAAAGCTTCAACGGCGGGGATTGAAAGGATTTGCCCTGAGACTCACCTCTCGGCCTTGTCTCTTAAATCTTCCTGGATCTTCTCCGATCAGGCTTTTCAGACCAGTCTTTCTCTCAATATACAAATATCAAAATATTCCCCTATCAAGTATATATTCTCAGTGGAATGGCCGGAGCTATTTATAGGCTCAGCTTTGACTCTCTGACTTGTGGATCCCACTGTATTGTTATGGCAGCTTCGAAAATGGTGGAGTGAATATTCCTTCTGTTACGCAATCAATCCCTTAAAAAATGCACAACGGTCAGCTATACATGCGTCAGAATCCTCCGTAATTGCGTTGCTTTTTACATCTTCGATCGTTTACCCGCATGCGGTGTTGATTTTGATTACCACATGCGATTGAGATTGCAGTAATCGCTTAGCTCTTGATCGATTGTCGCATGCGTCGTCATTGCGTTGATCGTCTATTCATTCCTGAATGATTGGCGCAATGCGACGTAGATGCATTGTTCTTTTTATCTTGAGCCATGAATGCATGCGGTGACTTGATTTCCTGGCAAACAGACTTGAAATATTCTTTTCAACCATCGCAATGGTGTCAGTGGGTGTATTGACGACAATTTATAATTCTTGCATTTCTTAGCTAATTTCTATGCAATTGACGCAACTTTTCTTTTTTTTTTTTTGGCCACAATATCTAAATAAAACAGTATAAATAACTTGTATTTCTACAAGTTATCAGCAACCCAGTTGTTTAGAACGTGAAAATTGTAACTCCCTTGTGTAAACCCTGAACCCTAGTTTCCTTACTTAAATGTGATAATTGATAAGTAATTTGTATGTTAGTCAAGATTAAGAATAAGTTAATGATATATTGTAGGGAAAGTTGGAGAATGAGAAAAGTAAATAAGAAAGCTCTAAGTGTTGAAATAGGGCTTTGAGTAATATGCAAAAGAGCACTTGGTGAAGGAAAATTGGCTAAGTATAGAAGCCAAAATGGGCCATACGTTGGGAGAATTGATGCGTAGGTGCATAAGGCCTTGTGGGCAAAAGCCATGCTCTATCGAGGTTAGTAGAGCGCATGATAGGCATGGAGGATGATGTTGATTTTATACTAAGTGTTTGGCCTTAAGTAAGTGAAAATTTGTCTAAATGAAGGAGCCATGCGTTAAGCATTAGGCATTTAGTGTGCGACAACCAAGGTTTATAGAGGTTAGTTAAGGCTATGATGGGCATGAGACCATGAGACAAGGTGTTGGCCAAAGTGTTTGCCATGCGCTATCATAGGAAATGCGTTGATCAAGCCATGAGAGGTTAGTGGGCAAGGTTGTGTATACGGCAAGGCAAGGCCTTAAGCGAGGGGTTGTGAGGTGTTGGCTAAGCAAGCATTATGAGTAAGGGAGGCCAAGGTGCTAGCCTTAGGCAAGGTGATGGGCGCAAGGCATGCGATGGTCGAGAGGGGCATGTGAGTAAGGGTAGCATGTGATGGAAAAGGTGCATTAGGGCCATGCGATGATCTTGAGACTAGGTGTTGGGTGCAAGAGGGGCACTAATGCATGCGCGGACCAAGTGGTGTAAGCATCCAAGTGAAACTATTCGTTAGTAAGATGATGAAGGGCTTATACATTGGTGATTAGGGGAAACTTTCAGCTTAATTACCGACTGTAGTGGCCATCTGTTAGGATTAGGAGAGTTAAACCCATTTAAGGCCAAGTTGGCAGCCTAAGATTAATAGGGAGTCATGTAGAATTTAGTATAAAAAGAAAGGTTGAATTCATAAGCACAGTTTGAGCAATCCAGTCGTGCTATTAAGGTGATTTTAAAGCCATTTAAAAGTTTGGTGAGTCTAGTTAATGTACTAGGGTTGCTGGAAGAATCTTCAAGGAAATCAAGCTAAAATCTAAAGAGGTTGTAAGAAGGTCGAGCTCCCGGGTAAATCTAGGCTAGTGTTGAAGATTTAAAGTTTCCAGCCAAACCATGAGAAATTGTGAGCTCAAATTTTAAGGTAAGGATGTTAAGACGATTTTGAACAAGTTTGTAGAAGGAAATTTTCTGATAAAAGGCCTGGAAAATCAGTTTTTTGAATTATCAATTGAATTTGGAATTTTGAACAAGCAGACAATTGCTTAGGTTGAGCAAACAAGCAACTTGAAGAACCAGATGGTGACGCTGGTGAACGCACGAGCGGAGAGCTAAGTTGCGTGCAAGGGATGCGTTGGGCTGGATGCAAGGATGCACTGAGATTAGCGTTGGCAAAAATCCTCGCGGGGTTGAGTCCCTGCCCCAATGTTTGACCGAGGATGGGGGTCAAATTGGGGATCCTAACCCGACCAGGGCAGGGACAGGGAGGGTATCCCCACTCTAACCCTATCCCCAATTAAATATTTTAGTTTTTTAATATATATATAGGGGATAGGTCCCTGCTAGACCTGTTTCCCCAGCGGGGAATCCATGTCCCCATCCTTGCCTTCAATTGGCGGGGACGGGGGCGGGGATGGGGTGTCACACCCCTCACAGATAACCTTTTAAAAACTTGCAAGGAGGTGTGACCACAACAATTACTAACCCTCTTGCTGGTACTTATTGCCTACTAACCTGCTTAACCCGACTTAGAACCTTCAAATGCACATATATAAATACACTAAATCATCAACTTGAGAATAAATGACAACCATTAAACGAGTTATACATTACTCTTCAATAATACAACTTATACACTTTACATAAGCAGAAAGCCCATCACACTCAACTAGTCCCTACTAGACATAATACATGTGTACTACTTATTACAAACCCCTCACATAGACTTCTAACATTTTGGTCTTGAGTGGCAGAGCAACAGCAGAGTCAGTCTTCTGGGGAGTGACCATTACCTGTGGAGAAAACATTTAAACAAGGTGAGCTAGAAGCCTAGTGAGTGATTAACCTTTGAACATACAAGACATATACATCAGTCATGTTTAACAAGGAGATTATGAAATGAAAAGCGTTCCTAAGAATGAGAAATTAGCCAAGCAAGTAATCATATAAAACTCTTCTTACTAGAATTTAACCATAACAAGGGCGTTATAAGCCTCAACTCTGGGAGACCCGTAGGCCTCATCTTCTACATTAAATAGCTTTACAAGAGAGCGACTCCTCTAGTTTGCTCTTATACATAACCTTACTGAACCTCAACCTGGTTGGGGGAGGGACCCTCCGGCCCAACTACCACTAATACCTTAGTCAAGGCGTGTCACTCATGACCATTACTTAAACCATTAACTGTAACTCATCAAACAACTTCATAACACTTGAAGCATAAACATGATAAAGTTTTGTGGATACTTCCTGAACCTTAGTTGAGAACGAGCATTTATCGCTCAAGCCCCCAACGTCTGTATCACGCAAGAGACCCATACTTCGACCTTGGTTACTAAAATATGGCCTAGAAGACCCACACATTGGCCTCTCACTTATGGCCCAGGAGACCCATACTTTGACCTCTTCTTCCGAACCTTCTATGTGCACGTGGAGTTATTAAATACGGTCAACGCCTTAGGTACTTCTTGGACACCTTCCATGCTTTCAGTGTCCGACTTGCTAAGATATAACATGTTTAACATCATATCTTTTATAAGCCTTCCAGATCATAGCTTTACACTTAGCGTTTGTGGAAACTTAGCTACAGTCTTTAGAATGCATGCTTCAAAATAGGATACCTTTTTGCAATAAGGCTATCATGTCACCTTGGCATGCGATCGACCAAGCACATAATTGAGAATGATGCTAAGCAACCTCATATAGCTTATTTGCTTGGGACCTATGAACTTATACACAATTAACAATGAATGACGTAGTTCATCCCTCCTCATAGTCCCTGTTAATACGGAGCCAACTCAATGCATAGCATTCTTTATTAATAAGTTTGACTGAAACTTGACTTCATTTATTGGGATGTGGACCCTTTATCCATCACCTTCCTAGTCATATTGACCCTATGTGTACGTAGCTAGGATTCTGCATCAACCGTCTCTAAGCTCGATTACCGCTTCGAGGTATTGAGCTAAACATACTTTACTAGGAGTCCTTCACCTAGACCTCTCACTTAGCTTGTCTTATAGACCTAGCTTTCCCTAGTAACATATGCTTCCCAAGTAGCATACACTAACCATTCAAATTCTGTCTAGGGAAACATACCTCATAAGCACTAGACATTAATTACTTAAGAACATCATGCCCGAACCATAACTATCCATACTCTATAAATTATTAATCTACCAAGCATTCATAAACATCAATAAGGTAAATAGCTAGGTAAACATTTAAGGCTGGCTATCAATAAGTGACTTTTCATAAAAGCATAACTTGTTAAATCATTCATAAACGTTTATAAGAATTAGAGTCACTCACAACATTTAGGAAATCCCTTTAATATTGATGAGCTTCTCCTACTAATGTCAACCCTGTGAACACATGAAATTACTTTAGTTACTAGTCACGGTTTCCCTTTTTAGACCCACTTTTAGAATTAAGCTCACATTTATACAATTCGCTTTCAAATCTTCTTAACTTACCTTAGGGCATCGGGTACCTAGTCGAATTTAAAAGAGCTTAAACTTCAGCGAGTTGCCTCCTTTCTGACGTCCACAACCAACACTTAGTAGGGTCTTTGTGATGTCAAGCCCACGTTTAGCAAGTAGTTACCTGTTTGCCCAACAAATTTCAAATTCAGCTTCTAATGTCAATAGCTCAAAATACATAACTCATTTTAAGAAAATTCCCTCTTCAACATGCTCGGAATCGTGTTGAAAATGATACCTTAAAGTTTCAGCATAAAACTCTTTGTGGTTTAATCTGGAGCTTTAAATCTTCCTCATAGGGCCTTAGCTGTGAGGCTGCCTGCTTGTTTAACACTTTCTAAATTTAGATTCTAAAATATGTAACTCAAACTCCAAGCCTAATCTTGTAAAAATTCCTTCTACAAACTTACTCATAAGGGTGATAACAATGTTACCATAAATTTTCAGCTTAAAATCCATGTGGTTCAGTCTAGATCTACGTTTCTTTGTCGAGTGCACGGAATGCCCGAAAAATGAACCTTCGACTCTTCCTTCCTTCTCCGGACCTCTTTCTATTGAGATCTCCCTTCCAAAGGCTCGATTTCAGAGAGTAGACTTGTAGAGATTTCCAACGGTACCAAGTTTATCCAATTTTCTTGAGAAAATCATCCCAAAACGAGCCCTAGAAGTTCTTCTCTTTTTTTATACTACCGTCCAGTTCTTTACTTGAAATCTCCTTAAGCCACCTCACCCATTAGTGGAGATTAAGGGCTGAGATTAAGCCATCTTTCCAAGTAACTAAAGGAGAAGTATAAAACTGAGCGTTTCGAGCAACTCGTTTCTCGCTGAGGAAACTCGATGGGGAGAGGTCCTTACTCGACAGACATTTTCAGGACTCTCTGTTAAATACTCGATGGGAGGACTCGCTACTCAATGAGAAACTCAACACTGGGAGCTCGCTTAAAACGCACTCCTTACTCGACACTCAAACTCAACACGTGAGCCTTCCTCACTCGTCCTCGACACTCGCCTTCTTCCTCGCTCACACATACTCAACACTCGACAACATATACTCGATGCTCGACCCTTTTTGATTACTCATACTCGACGGTCGCTTCCTTCCTTGCGCACTTATACTTGACGCTCGACAACATCTACTCAATGCTCGCCTGGCGCTTACTCGATGTTCAAGCTGAAGGAACTCTTATACAAGAGTACCTTTGAGCGGAAGCAGATCTTTCCAAAAGCATTGGGAAAGAATTACCATATTTATATTCAAACAAATATATATGCATCCTACTGTAAATTACCGGCATGCTTTAAGATTAAACAACCAAGAGAACAAGGAAACTTACCAGTTGAAGAATCTTTCTTCTCGAAAAATCTCACTTTCTCCACAAACGGATGCTCTCGCTCTCGCTGGAACGACAACCTATTGTTCACCAAATGTTCGATCGTCTACCACGAACGACCACCACATAAATAGATGAAGAATGGGGACGACACCACCATTTAGAACCCTTAGTATTCTCGGTGTGAGAATCCAAAGAGTGGGCTCTATTCGGATTTCGTAGAGGGGATGAGGAAAAGAGATCGTATACAACGATCAAGAAAGTGGGAGAAAAGCGATTCTATCGTATAGACAAAATGCTTGATTGTTTAGGTGAAGTACACGATTGTGTAGGAAAAGGTCAACGATCGTCTATATGATCGTTTAGTAAATGCTCGATGCTTGATGATCGTTTAGGAAAAGGTAGGTGATCGTTTAGAAAGAAACACGCACGTGTAAGCGATCGTGTAGTAAACTCGAGCTATCGTATAGTCTCTGATTTACTAAGTGATTGGCCACAAACACCTTTGTGAGCAATTAACCGTGTTCTTTGCAAAATGAAAATAATTTTTATTTTATTCTTCAGTTATGAAAACCGAATGGAACTCCCCACTAACGCACAGTTATGAAGAAAAAGGAGACTAATTATCCTATAATCGTCCAATTAATAAAATAATAAACATAATCATATTATATTCATTAACCTATAGTTTAATATCAGATATAAACCATAGTGTTTTCTCCTCCATTAGATATAAATCCTATTTATATCCATTTTCCTCCAATTAATGCATCTCATACATAAAAGTCAATCATAACATATATAATTAACTAGTTCAATCATATCATATTTAATCAAACTCTCTCTTGTCAATTTGAACATTTCAAACTGACCCAAAAACTTATTCTCAACCCATTGAGCTACCAAGGGGACCTTATGGACCCATGGCTCGAAGCTTCAATGGTACGCGAATAGTTGACTAAACTCTTAACCCACGAGATCTGATAACTTGTAGAAATACAAGTTATGTATGCCACCTTATCTAGATATTGCGGCCAAAAGTTAGTAATTATGCGCCAATTGTATGAAAATTAACCTAGTATGTCAATAATTATAAATGTTTGCAATTACACCCACTAACGCCAAAAGAATGGAGAACAAGCCAAACTTTACTCTATTTTACAGGAGACCAAGTCACTGCTTGCGCTCAAGGCTCATGAGAAACTAATCAACGCATCTCTGTCACATTGCGCCCGTCGATCAACCATGAAGAGAGATTACCGAAGTAACGGCGCAATGCGACAGTCGGTCCAAAGTTATGCTTCGTCCGCATGCGGTAATAAAAACAAACACCGCATGCGAACCCATGATCGAAAGATACAGCTGAGCAACGCAAAGGCAGAGGATTGAGACATGTGTACAACTAACTGTTGTGCAGATTTGACGGTCCGATTGCATAACATAAGGAATAATATCCCTCCATCTTCGGAATTTCCATAACAAAAGTGGGGACCACAAGGCCGGAGTCAAAGGATCTGCTCCTATAAATACCCCAACGAATTCAGAGAAAATTATGCTATTTGATACTGGGCAAAGTGCTGTAAGATTTCAGAGAGAAAAAGGCTGAGCTGACTGCTGAAAAGAAGAAATCCGGGAAGAGAAATAGATAAGGCCAAGAAGTAAATCTCAGATCTGACCAGCTGTATACCTAATCAAAGTTCTGTGCAGAGACCCCTGCTACTGGTAGAGCAAGCCTGAGAGGGAAGCTCTTCCTGCCATTCAAACCATCAGATCCGGCAAGCAGATCTCCATTGAATCTGTGCTTGAGACATATGCATCGGATTGTATCTGTTCTATCTCTCTTTCATTGTATTCCATATTTTCTTTATCTCTTCATTCACATATCATGTATCAAACACTTAGTAGAAATATTGAATGTTTCGATAGATTTCGTTTACCATTCTCTATCTGTTTCCGTTCACCCATTAGTCACTTTCTTCATGATGTTTTCTTAATCCCTTGATGAGCAATATGAATCACCAAGAACTTAATATGTATTAAAGTTATAAAATACATTTAGCTAAAGCATGCTAGACGGCATCTTCAGCTATGAGAGCAGAAGTGAAGATCTCATTCTGATCTATCGAGAGAAGGTCAGAAGAGTACATTAACTAAAGCGAGTAGTACTTCCAGACATGGAAGCAACCTTGCGTTCATTACGTTAAACTCTGTTTCACCACAGACATGTGGGAAACGCGGCCGATCACTGAGAGGTGTACGCCAAGAGAAGAGCGGAACAGTATTTATACCTTTAATTCAATTAAGAACTTGTGTTGTTTGTAATACTTATCTTTCTCTTTCTAATCTGTTCACAAGACTTGTCGTCGTATCCCACGTCTTTGCATAATCTTCATAGCCAGCCTTAATCCTAGTATCTTGCACATAAAACCTGTATCTTGTAACATCTAGTTTAGATTTATTGTATTTCCATGTTTTATCGCATTCTACTGCTTTCCTTTATTTTACTGTAATTTACATACTGTACACACTTTTATAAAGAATTGAAAAACCCGGTAGCATATACCATGAACATACCGCAATAACCAGCACCACTTCCCTATGTTTGACCTCGGATCACACCGAGAAACTTGCGGTGGAATTACACTTGGTTCCATCGTAAGAAAACTTGTGACAACGCAGGGCATACTACTTGAGCATCTCTAATTAACAGATAAATAGTAGTAGTATCGCATCATCATGAGCATTGAATATCATACATACAAATCATGCGTTACAAGTTCTACCATCCGTTAATTGCCAGGTATTCCACTAAAGACCGACAACTGAACTCTTCTTACCACAGATATATTTCTGTGTCCATCAGATATAACCAATCAACATTACGATAACCCTTCACATATGCTCATAAGTACAGCTGGGCCAATTTACCATTTTGCTCCTGTAGTTACATCTAACTCCTTAAGTTCCACTGATTCCTCTAATGAACAACAAAACACACTCCTACTATGTGTGAACACCTCTCGGGCCATGAGAAGGTGTGTGGCGACACATCGTTCAAGCCTCGGATCAGCTCTTAAAGGAGCAATCTATCTACTTACCCCTACTTCGGGGAAGAAGTGAGTTCCATCTTATATAGCTGAGTTCCCAACTCCTAAATCAGACGAATCCCCAAAGTGGTAGGTTTGAGTCGGCAGCCTGGCCACTCGCACCCATGTAAATAAGAGGACTGCTCTCAATGGCAAAAGTTCCCAACTCACTTAGGATTGAGGTCATGTTACCTATGGTCATCGTAGTGAAGTAAAGTCTCTATCATGAATGTCGTTATATAACGAGACGTTAACACTTCGTGGTCAGGTCTTATACAAACTCTTTGTATAAGATGCCCCCGCTCGCATGTCCCTACACGAATGATCAGGATCAAACCATCTTTAGCAAGTCATAACACTTGTGACTCTTGGGCTCCTTGGAGTTTGCCACAGTACCATTATTGTCACAATAGAGAGTGATGGGCCTAGACATGTCTGGAACAACTTCTAGGTTTGTCAGGAACTTCCTGAGCCAGACGGCCTCCTTAGCAGCTTCACAAGCCGCTACGTACTCGACCTCCATCGTGGAGTCGACGATGCACTTCTGCTTAGTGCTTCGCCACACTTCAGCTCCGTTAAGAGTAAAAACTGACCTTGAAGTGGACTTGCGAGAGTCCTTATCAATCTGAAAGTCAGAATCCGTGTATCCAGTAAGGATCAAATCCCTAGATCTATACACGAGCCTGTAGTCCTTTGTTCTCCAAAGATACTTGAGGATGTTCTTAACTGCGGTCCAGTGACCCTGGCTTGGGTTAGACTAATACCTATCGACTATTCCCACAACATAGCAGATGTCTGTCCTAGTACAGAGCATCGCATACATCAGACTGCCAACAACAGATGCATGTAGAACCCGTCTCATCTCCTCAACCTCTTGAGGCGTCTGAGGACACATGTCCTTAGACAAAGTGACTTCATGCCTGAATGATAGTAGTCCCCTTTTGGAGTCCTGAATCGAGTACTTGAGCAACATCTTGTCAATGTACGATGCCTGAGACAGTATTAGCACTTTGTTCTTATGATCCCAAAAGATCTATATACCCAGAACAAACTGAGCCTCTCCTAAATCTTTCATTTGGAATTGGGTCACTAGCCAGTTCTTAACTGCAGTCAGTAGACCTACATCATTCTCAATGAGTAGGATATCGTCTACATATTGTCGAGGTTGATACCCTAAAGTCTCGTGTCCTATAGTTTGTAAAAAATTTGTATGAACGCTTGTGATGTATAATATATGATATTTTACTTCACATCTTGATTTTTATCGGTTAATTATTTTATTTTCTTTACCACAAACCAATAAACCTAAAATCCATGGTTATTTGTATATAACTTAAGCATGTATGTGGTGACATATAAGTGGATCATGTCTTGAGTGATAACCAAAATGGTCTATAGTATATGGATATAGGAGGAAAACCTTATCCTGGTAACACTACAGATGCAACCCGCTTTGTGGAATGGTCACAAGTGTTGTGACTTGTCTCAAATGGTTTGATCCTGATCATTCGTGAAGGGACATATAAGCGGGGGCATCCTATACAAAGAGTTTGTATAAGACCTTACCACGAAGTATTAACGTCTCGTTATATAACATCATTCATGACAGAGAGTTCACTTTACTAGGATGACCATAAGTAACATGACCTCAATCCTGAGTGAGTTGCGAACTCCTGCCATTGAGGGCAGTCCTTTGATTTGTATGGGTGCGAGTGGTCAGGTCGCCGACTCAAACCTACCATTTTGGGGATTCGTCTAATTTGGGAGTTGGGAACTCAGCTACACAAGATGGAATTCACTCCTTCCCCGAAGCAGGGGCAAGTAGATAGATAGCTTCTTTAAGGGTATATTCCAGGACTTGAACGATGTGGCACCACATACCTTCTCTTGGCCCGAGAGGTGTTCACACATATTTGGACTATGTTGTATTGTTCATTAGAGGAATCAGTGGTACTTAAAGAGTGAGATGTAACTATAGAGGCAAAACGGTAAATTGGCCCAGTTGTACTTATTAGCATCTGTGAAGGGTCATCGTACTCATGATTGGTTATATCCGATGGACACAGAAATATATCTGTGGTAAGAAGAGTTCAACTGTTGGTCTTTAGTGGAATTCCTGGCACTTAACAAATGGTGGATCTCGTGACTAAAGAGTTTAGTCAGCTATTCACGTACCATTGGAGCTTCAAGCCACAGGTCCATAAGGTCCCCTAGGTAGCTTGGATAAAGTCGAGAATCAGTTTTTAGGTCAGTTTGAAATGTTCAAATTGACAATAGAGAGTTCGATTATATATGATATAATTGAATTGGTTAATTATATATGATATAATTGACTAAATGTATGAGATACATTATTTTGGAGGAAATTAGATATAAATATGATTTATATCAAGTAGAGGAGAAATTACTATAGTAGTTACATGATATCAAACTATAGGTTAAGAATATAATATGATTATATTCATTTATTAATTAATTAGTTGGTTATGTGATAATTGACCGAAAATTTCTCCTAGATCGTGCGATAGTGGGAAGATTAATTTCGGTTATTGTAACTGAAGAATGAAATGATAATTGGTTTCATTTTGCAAAGAGTTCAAAAAAATTGCTCAAGGTGTGGAAACGTAATGATCGCTTAACTGAGAACTTATACGATAGCGCCTTATCGCCTAAACGATCGTACACCCCGCGTACTAAACGATTGCACAAGTTTTCTAAACGATTGCTTAGTTTCTCTAAACGATCGCTTAGCACGCCGAGTTTTCTAAACGATCATTTACTAATTACTAAACGATCGCTTAGTAAAACCTACACGATCGTGTACCTTTCTCTAAGCTACAAGCACCCGCTATACGATAGCTCTCTCCCACTTTCTTGTCGTTTTACACGATCGTCCCTTTCCTTCTTCCTCTACCAATTCCATCAAAGTCCACTCTTTGGATTCTCACTTTGAGAATACCAAGGGCTTTAAGTGGTGGTGTCGTCTCTGATCCTGCTTGTTCGTGCACTACCATTCGTGTAGATGATCGTGTTGCTGGTAACCGACTGTTTGCTAGGCGATAAAGACCATAGAGGGTTTGCTTCCGCTGGATTGAGTTCGAAGTGAAGACAGTCTTCAACTGGTAAGTTTACTCAATCTGTTCTTATTTATTTGTGTAAGCATGCCTAGAATTAGTGTGGAATTGCATACCTATTTGTTAGAATGTGTGTGTGGTAATTCGATCACAATGAAATAGGAAAGATCTGAACGTGCTCAGGGATGCTCTTGTTTAAGAGTTCCTTCACATACAACACTAAGAAAACTACTAAACTGTCGACGATCTTCTTGTAGGCACAAGGTTCATCAACATTTTGGTCAAAGCCATAAGATTTAATTGCAGTATCAAACCGAATATTCCAAGATCGAGACGTTTGTTTCAGCCTATAAATGGACCGATTCAGTTTGCAAACTTTTTGCTCTTGACCTTGGACAATGAATCCCTCAGGCTGCACCATGTAAATGGTCTCCTTAAGATTTCCATTCAGAAAGGCCGTCTTATTGTCCATTTGCCAAATCTCATAATTATAATAAACGGCAATAGACAGAAAGATGCGGATCGACTTTAACATGGAAACAGGCGAGAAAGTCTCCTCATATCAACTCCTTCCGCCTGGGAATAACCCTTTGCCATAAGTCGAGCCTTGAAGGTTTGCACTTTCCCATCAGCACCCCATTTGCGCTTGTAGATTCATTTACAACCTATAGGTCTTACCCCATCAGGCTGATCTATAAGATCCCAAACTGAGTTGAAGTACATCGACTCCATCTCGAGATCCATGGCTTTGACCCATTCATCCCGGTCAACATCCTTCTTTGCCTTCTGATTAGACAACAGATCCTCAACGTCACCATTAGCTACCATAGCGGGGGTTTCTATGAAACCCAGATAGCGAACAGGTGGGTTCGCAACCATCCCACTACGTCGAGGTTCCCTCAACTCTTGTTGATGAAGCAGGCCTTTCAACAACTCTTATTGAAGTTTAGTAGTTTCATTGGAAAGCTCACGTAACACGACTTTACTACGTGGAGTGTGCTCCCTAATATGATCCTCCTCCAAGAAAGTAGTATTCATGGAAAAAAACACCCTATATTCTGATGGATCATAAAAATAACCTCAAGGCAATATTCGCACACCGGTAAAGAATTTTCTTCTAACTCGCTTAGAAGACCATTCTTCATCAATCTCTCAATCCTATTGAGATTGATGTGCCTTAATTGAAGGTGCCAAAGTTGAGAATTTTCTTTTGAAAAAATTCGTTGACGTTTAGATTGAGTTACGACAGATTTAAACATCTCTATGTTATGGAAGGAACTTAAGGCTAACGGTCTTAGCACATACAAATTATTTTTCAGTTTAGTTGTACAAATCTCAACTCCATTTTTATGAATAAACACTTTATCCACATTAAACGAAAGAGTGTATTTACATTGTAACAGACACTTTACAGAAATTAAGTTCCTTTTCAACTCAGGAACTACAAAAACATCTTTTAAAACAAGAAATCTATTCTGTAAAGTTAACTGGATTCCTCCCACTGCCACAAATGAGACGTCTTGCCCGGTGCCTACTCGCATCGTCATCTTACCAACCTCTAGCTGCTCCAGGATCTAATCCCCTGAAAAAAAGAACAAACGTGATTAGTGGCGCCCGAATCAATTATCCAGGCAGAATCATCATTCTCTACTAAGAAAGTTTCTAGCACAAGTAAATCATATTTACCTTTGTCTGCCTTGGCCTTAGCCTTGGCTGCCTTCCTTTCCTTCAGCCAGCGAGGACAATTCCTCTTCCAGTGTTCGTCTTGGTTGTAGTGGAAACATTTTCCTTTTTCAACCAGCGGCTGACGCCTCCTCTGGGCGACAGGTGGCGGGTTAGCAGGCACTATCCCTTTCCCCTTACCACCCTTATTCTTCTTCCCCTTTCTAGAGTTAGAAGTAGAAGGTGCAAACTTCGTCTCTAAAGTCGAACCTCGATGGAACGTCCTAGAAGATGAAGCAACATTTTCCTCACCCTTTTTCCTCTCCTTACTTTTTAGTAAAGATTAGTATGTCTGCAACTCGTTGAGGAGAGTTGTAAGGGTATATTTCACTTTGTTAAGAATCATATTGCTAACAATGTGGAGGATGCTCTCTAGCAATGAATGCAGGATTATACTAACCTGACTACTCTCATTGATTTTAGAACCATTCATCTCCACCATGTTAAAGTAGACCATCATGTTAAGCACATGTTTGATGGAACACGAGACATACACAATGGAATAAGGATCTAATTACACTCTAATTGCTTTTATTAAAAGGAAAATAGCATGCACAATGAAGGAAAAAACAGTAAATAAAAGGGATGGGATACAACCTTTGTAGCTCCCGAACAACGCTTTTCCTTGCTGAATCTCGACCCGAACTCTTCCGGACCACCACTAGAGTTGACCTACTATCCTCTGGACTTAGAATCGGGTTGTAGAACCTGATGAATGAAGAACTCGAGAGAGAGAAAGAGATGGAAAAATAAATGGAATTTTGTGGTTTGGGTTTTTATTTTTCCAGCAACATTTTGAAAACTAAAAATGGCAAAAAGTCAAAAGTTTTTCATCCAAATTCAAAAGCCCATATTTATAGAAAAGGGCCATGTAACAATTGCATGAAATCAATTCATAAAAACCCAACAATTAAAATCTACTATCTATGTGGGCTTAATGTCTCTACTATAAGCCAACACCTAGCCCACTATTTTGTTAGTGGAATTATCCAACAAAAGTTTAGATTTTCCCATTAACTTTAGTCAAAGGGCAAAATAGTCATTTGGTCAAAGTCCAAAGTCAACTCTTTGACTTTTTACATCTTTGACCATTTCCATTATTTCCAAGCTTCCGAATGTGAACATATTCATATTCTTGATATTTAAATCACATTTAAATATTAAAGCTGTATCTCTAAACTGAAAAACCAACCATTATATCATATATACTTGTCGATTTCTCTCTCTTCACTTAATTCGAACAATTCGAATTATTCTATCATACTGTTCTAAGTTTATTCCATATGAGCTAGTAGGGGAACTTAATGGACCTACAGATCATGGGCTCCAACAATTCTAACCGATAAAACTCTTTAACCTAATTAATCAACATTTGTTAACTAATGGGTCATTCCACTAAAGTCCCGTAGTTTCACTCCCTTCACTGTAAATATATTTCTGTCCATCTGATATAACCATAATCAATAAGCTGATCCTTCACAGGTTGTTCGTAATCTCAGCTGGGTCATAAAAATTGTTTTACCCCCAAGACTACATCTTGTTCCTTAAGTTCCACTGATCCTCTAATGAATAATTGGTTTAAGGTCCAACCTATAAACCGAGGGGCCCCTTGTTCAAGACCTGGATTCAGTACTAAAGGGAACAACCTATCTACTATCCCTATAACGGGTAGGAGTGAATTTTGTCTTGCACCCTATCTTCCCAGCTATCCACTTGATCTTACGCCTGGAATAGGAGGCTTATTGGGCCAGCGATGATGAGCTGCCCTCACCTATGCAGATCTAAGGATAATTCCGAGTGAACAGGAGTTCATAGTTAGCTCAGGATTAAGATTAAGTTACCTAGGTCATTAATTAACGAAATAGTCAGTTTTATACGTAAAACGACATTTAAAACGTAAAAAGTGACTATTTCATGGTTCAGTCTTATGAAAACTTATTGCATAGGATGCCCCTACTCACATATCTCTATATGAATGATTTAGAATCACATCGTTTGCACTAACTACAAAGTGGGCCGCATCCATAGTGTCCCTAGAATAAGGCGTCCAACCTCATTCATATACTATAGATCATTTTGGCTATATATTTGAATTTGATCCACATTTATGTCACTACATAAAGTTCAAACTACATTAAATAGCCTCAGGACCTTAGTTTATTGGATTCAAGATTACAATTTCAATAATAACTTTATCAAAAAGCAAAACAGAATATGTTTATTAATTTACAAACTAGGAGTTTTAGGACATAAAATCCAACAATGCTAATGAACACAGGTGACTTCCTCCATTTTGGAGTTGAAAATGTATTTCAGAGCCTCATGCATGAGCTGTCTAGATGATTGTCCGAATATCCCCCGCAGGGACTCCATGATCTCATGCGCTGAGACCATGGGCTCATGCTTCTTGGCTAACACGTCACTCAGACTGGCTAAGATATAGGCTCGGGTCTTCTCGTTTTCCCGTGTCCATCGCTTGTACGCCTCCCGAACATTTTGAGCGACTTTTGGAGCTAGAATAGGAGTTCCGTAAGGGCAAACATGAGATCCTCGATGATGAGTATTGTCGTGATCATATGTTTCCAACTTGAATAGTTGTTGCCAATTAGTTTTTTGGCGCTTAACAATGCAATTGTGGTTGTAGCCATTTTTAAAACCGTTGCTGAAAAACAAACAAACTTTTATAAGACTTTGCTAAACCACATGTCAACCAATTAGTTTTTGTAAAACAGTTTCCAAGTACCCTAAGTGATGAAGACTTCTATTTTGCAATGATGCCCCAACGAGGCAGGACAAACGTTACCGATGGGGTGATTAGATGCCCCTTCACTGGGATGAGACATTCTCAACCATTAGGCAGAACCAACTCTTGGAACTGAACCTACTAGCCACCATTTATTTGGTCCAGAACTGTTAACCCTTAACAATTTTGCGTAAGTGTGACCCTTTGTTTTCAGCCCCAGAGTCTCGCCTCAATGCGCCCACCGTAGGGAAGAAGCAGATTAGGATAAGAGACTAAGTAACCTTATCCTCTTACAGAAGATCAAATAAAGAAACACGTAAAACTATCATCCTATAGGGGGACACTCCCAGGGTGCCTTGAGGCGATATGCAGAAACTTTATTCAACCTAAAGAGAGAGACCGTGGGATATGCTGTCACTTCCCGCTCCCACTTACTATGAACATTCTTTCCATCCACCTTGATATTGACCTACCCAAACACCATTCTTTAAGGGGACACTCCTAGGGTGCCACGAGGCCGAGGATAAGTATCATGGTATGGACAATAAAGGGAGAAACGCAAAAGGTTTAAATGAAGCATCATATGCCCCTAGTACCTCTCACTGAATGTTCTACCTAGGGGTTCATTAACCTAGACAACCGGCTACTGATTTTAGTCTATGTCATTTTTTAAACTGCTAAAAAACAACTTTTATCTTTGAAATAAAATAAGTTCAAGTAGTCACATTAAACTCTTTAATGGATTGTCCTTAACCTTGCATGCAAACATCAAATCTATCTAATTCACCTTTCTAGTTAGGTTCTCAAGTAGGGGTATTCCGTTTCCGTCACCTTAAATATCCTAGCCTCAACAGAACCCGCCTTAGACAAATGGTCCCTTATAGATAGATGTTCTATACTTTAACATTTTATTAGTCAATTTAATCCCATTAAACTAATTAAAAGATTAACGCCTAAGGTTGCTAATCATATTAGAACCGTGATCTTAGGTCTATCTCATCCAAGTTTAAACATTTTAAAACCATGAATTAAACCTAAGTTAGCATACATATCTTTCTTATTGATTTTAGTTCTAATTTTTTTTATAACCTTTATAAAAGAAACAACTAAAACATACATTTCCACAAAACGAGGTATTTATAACGCTTATAAATTTAACCTATTTGTCATGCTTCATGCAATGTTCGATCATTACTATATATAAATTTTATATACAAGTAACTACCAAGCACACATGCTTTCCATACACCCTTATACTATAACAATTATAATATAAAGATGATACATGTCAATGATTTATGCATACATAAATATAACTTTTATATTATATGATGCATGAGCATGCTCTTACGTAATTTAAATCATGCTTCTCTAAATCATAACATTTATAATAAAGAGATGATGCATGACCAATGCATAACCTAAGGTAGGATTTTTCTATATAGCATACCAAATGACATATAAATAAAACATAATTTTCATGTATATTAACATAGATTAATGGACTGGGATGAACCACCTCTAAAACCGGAATGAAAAACTCTATCTATTACATTTTTTTCACCGAGCAAACCAATTCGCAGGCGAACCGGGTCTTGAACTGCCGGGTGAAACTCCCATTGTTTAGTAAACGTCTCCAGGTAAACGATCGTGTAGCGCACAAGATGAAAACACGCGGATGCTAAACGATCGTTTAGATGACTGTGAAGCCGCGAAGCCCGATCGCTTAGACAATCACTTAACATGCGAAAGGTAAACAATTTACTCCGCAATCATATAGTTAGTAACTAAACGATGAAGCTTGCTAAGCTATACGACCGTCTAGTGTACGTGTGTAAAACAACTCCTGAATATCTGATACTCAACGATCGTCTACCCCATCATCTACACGACCCGACCAACACTTAATCATTTTGATCCTCGAAGAATAGCAGCCCTTGCTAAGAAGCTTCTTCATGAACACTCATAGACTCAAACTACTTTGAAATTATAGACTCGATAGCAGTTAATTATGCCAAAAAATGCAGGGGCCTTTACAATTAACTCGAAATGTAAAAGAATTTAACAAACCAGAGGATTCATCCCAGAAACTCCATTAATCCACACACATCTACAAACGATTTAATGCTTAAACAGAGAGTAGACATGCTTTTATCCATCGAGAATGTAAACGCAATTCTTTGCATCAATGAATTTGGAATATCAGAAACCTAGATCTGATACCAATTGAAGGAACTCTTATACAAGAGTACCTCTGAGCGGAAGCAGATCTTTCCAAAAGCATTGTGACAGAATTACCACATTTGCATTCAAACAAACAGATATGCATCCTATTGTAAATTACCGACATGCTTTAAGATTAAACAACCAAGAGAATAAGGAAACTTATCAGTTGAAAATATTTCTTCTCGGCAAATCTCACTCTCTCCACGAACGGATGCTCTCGCTCTCGCTAGAACGACAAGCTATCGTTCACCAAAAATTCGGTTGTCTACCACAAACGGCCACCACATGAACAGATGAACAATGGGGACGACACTACCACTTGGAACCCTTAGTATTCTCGGTGTGAGAATCCAAAGAGTGGGCTATGTTCGGATTTGGTAGAGGGGAGGAGGAAAAGAGATCGTATACAACGATCAAGCAAGTGGGAGAAAGGCGAGTCTATTGTATACACAAAATGTTTGATCGTTTATGTGAAGTACACGATCGTGTAGGAAAAGGTCAGCGATCGTCTATATGATCGTTTAGTAAATGCTCGACCTTAGATGATTGTTTAGGAAAAGGTAGGCGATCATTTAGAAAGAAGTGCGCACGTGTAGTGAACTCGAGCTATCGTATAGTCTCTGATTTACTAAGCGATAGGCCGCAAACACCTTTGTGAGAAATTAACCATGTTCTTTGCAAAATGAAAACAATTTTTATTTTATTCTTCAGTTACGAAAATCGAATGGAACTTCCCACTAGCGCACAATTATGGAGAAAACAGCGACCAATTATCCTATAATCGTCCAATTAATAAAATAATAAATATAATCATATTATATTTATTAACCTATAGTTTAATATTAGATATAAACCATAGTGTTTTCTCCTTCACTAGATATAAATCATATTTATATCCATTTTCCTTCAATTAATGTATCTCATATATAAAATCAATCATATCATATATAATCGAACTCCCTCTTGTCAATTTGAACATTTCAAACTGACCCAAAAACTAATTCTCAACTTGAATCCATTGAGCTACCAAGGGGACCTTATAGACCTATGGCTCGAAGCTCTAACGATACGTGAATAGCTGACTAAACTCTTTAGCCACGAGATCCACCATCCATTAACTACCAGACATTCCACTAAAGACCGACAACTGAACTCTTCTTACCACAGATATATTTTTGTATCCATCAGATATAACCAATCAACAGTATGATAACCCTTCATAGATGCTCGTAAGTACAGTTGGGCCAATTTATCGTTTTGCCCCTGTAGTTACATCTAACTCCTTAAGTGCCATCAATCCCTCTAATGAACAATACAACATAGTCCTACTATGTGTGAACACCTCTTGAGCCATGAGAAGGTGTGTGGTGCCACATCGTTCAAGCCCCGGGATCAACCCTTAAGGGAGCAATCTATCTACTTACCCCTGCTTCAGAGAAGAAGTGAATTCTATCTTGTGTAGCTGAGTTCCCAACTCCTAAATCAGATGAATCCCCAAAATTGTAGGTTTGAGTTGGCAACCTAGCCACTCACACCCATGCAAATCAAAAGACCGCCATCAATGGTAGGAGTTCCCAACTCACTAAGGATTGAGGTCACGTTACCTATGGTCATCGTAGTGACGTGAAGTCTCTATCATGAACGACGTTATATAACGAGATGTTAACACTTCGTGGTCAAGTCTTATACAAACTCTTTGTATAGGATGCCTCCACTCGCATATCCCCACACGAATGATCAGGATCAGACCATCTGTAGTAAGTCACAATACTTGAAACTATTCTACAAAGCGAGCCGCATCCATAGCATTACCAGGATAATGTTTTCCTTCTATATGCATATACTACAGACATTTTGGTTATAACTCAAGACATGATCCACTTGTATGTCACCACATACATGCTTAAGTTACATAATGACAGCCAAGGATTTTAGTTTATTGGTTTGTGGTAAAGCAAATAAAACATCCAATGTGTAAAGTCAAGTAGTGAAGAAAATATCATATATTATACATCACAAGCATTCGTACAAAAGAAAATATCATATATTATACATCACAAGCGTTCGTACAAAAGAAAATATCATATATTATACATCACAAGCGTTCGTACAAACTGTGTTTACAAACTACAGGACACGAGACTTTAGGGCATCATCCCCAACACAAGCATCCTTCAGTTCCTTCAACACTTAGCCAAAAATTCCCCTTGTATAGCCCGTATGATATGTAATGAGAGCTAAGCTTCCTCACTTAACCACTTTTCTCCTGCTTCAAACTCATCTTTTGCTTCGAGATGCACAAATCCAATCTAACTTAGATGTTTAACCCAAAATTTTGCTTAACTTAACAATAAACATAGTATAAAAGGGAAAGTAAGGTATGGGTCTCATATAGGGAGTCACAAGCTGAGATGCGTTGGACCGTGCAGCGCATGCTAAAGCCGCAAGCACAAAAGCACTATGTGGGCATTAGACTATGCGAAAGAGCGAGTAGGGCTATGCATGCAGCCACGCGAGGCGCTAGGCGCAAGGTTGTGCTGGAGTGTGTTGGCGCGCGGCTGGACGAGCGCACGAGGCATGCGTTGAGCAAAGCGTTGGGCTATGCTGGTGTATGCTGAAGGCTTGGGCACATAAGGCATGCATGGGTGCATAGGGTGAGTGTTGGTGATGCAAGATTGCTACATAGCCAAGACTTAAACCTTAAGGAAATTTCAAGTGTTGGACGCATGGAAGGTAGGCATTGAGATGAAAGTACCCTATTTTAGACTAAATGTTGAGCTTAATTATGGAAGTTAGCTTAAAAGAGAGACCATTGCTAGTAGCTAAAGTATGTTGTTATGTTCATAGGGTTGACACCAATAGGAGAAGCTTATCAACCCTAGGAGGATTACCCAAAGTCATGAGTGACTATGACTATTTTCTAAATGTTTTAGTAAATACATGTTTTAGTTGAAAGTTTATTCTCATGCTAGCTTATTTTAAAGTAGGTTTTCCAAGCAAACCAAGTTTAGAAAAGATGGTTAATGCATGCTAGTTTTAAGAGGAAGTTTCTAAAACATGTTTAAAGTAATGACGTACTTAGTTATATGAAGCATGTGTTAGAAGTTATGTTTTATGATACTATGTTTTCAGTAAGCTTGTTTAGTGGAAATACTTACTTAAAAGTTATTTCGAGCTCGATACTGAAGTACTTAGAGAAGGTATCTGAGCAGCAATACCCAGATTACAAGTATGTTATGATCCTTGACATTGAAGGTAAGATAAGATGGGTAGGATCTAGTTTAGCTCTGCATGCACATATGACAGGTTAGTGATGTAGTTGGGATTGAACAAAAGAATTCTTTCCCAACATTGGCTGTAAGGTGATTGAGCAAAAGAGTTCTCACTCCAACCTAGGTTTATGTTTGAGGGATTGAGCAAAAGGGTTCTCTCTTAAACAAGGATATCCGACGTTGAGGGATCGAGCAAAAGGGTTCTCTCTGAACTAGGAATCAGTTCATCTATGTTTTTAGATACAATGAGTTTTAAAGTTTATGTACACATTTGCTTGGCAAGTTTCAACATATTTGAAAATAGTTTGAAAATGAGATAGTCTGAAATCATAAGTTTAGGCGTTGGTGTAGATTAATTTGGAAATAATTAAAAATAATTTGAATCATTGTGAAATCTAGAGAACTAGTAATTTTGTTATGAAAGTCACTAAGAGACAAGAGAATGATGAAGATTTCTCAATTTGATCGACTGTCATGGTAAATGACGGAGGAGAAAAATAAAAGGGCCGATCAATTGTGGGTTGTGACTTTATTAACCCCTCGTATTGGAGTGTGGCTTTAGAGCCGAACCAGGAGGGATGGGCCAAACATTGCATCTTTCAAACACTCTCTCCCACAAAAGTTATTTGAGGGAGTTCAACGATGAACGCATGAGAGTAATTTAAAGCTCATACTTTAAATTTAACTATAAATTGATTATTAGAGAGTAAAGATTTTAAGGGTCAGTTTGATTTGAATGTAAACTTTTTTCGACATATAGAAAGTATATATTTTTAAGTATTTGAAAAGACATTTTAAATAGGCCATAAATTATATTTAATCTAGTAGTTATTGAGGAATAGCTAAACTCACAAGAGGGTATTTTTTTAAATTTTTTTTTGAAAGTATAGGGTATTAAAAATTCTAATGGTTTCCATTTAAAACTAACGTTAAGAGTATTTTTTGAAAGTTTAAGAATATTTTCAAAATAAAATATAAAATTCAAATATATTTGGTATAATTTAGTTTTTTTTTCCTCGCGTACAAATATCTCATCCAACTTCCATATGGAAGAAATTTTAATCTATATGGTTAAGGGATAAGTTATTGTGGACGTCGATAATACAAATTTTATCTATTTGGGCTCTACATTATAAATATAGGGTAGGGGCAATAATCTCTATCTATTATTGGTATGATATTTACCCACCATATAAATTGATGTATGGTGCATCATGCACATAATAATTCACAAATTAATTTGTTTAAAATAGTGAGGTCTGATGTGTTTTGAAACTTGCATAAGGGAGGTAGTTTAGGTTAGGTTAATTACAAGTTTTTGATACATTGCTCCCACAATAAACTACTTTTATGGTAAATAGTTTCATATATCCATGTACTTAACCCAACAAATTAGTTTTAACATTTGGAAAATTTACAACTTAGGTTGAAAATGACTCTGGACCTTTAATCTACAATAAATGGAAAGAGAGAAACGTAGAAGTCAACAAGTTTATATATATATATATATATATATATATGTATATTGAATTTAATGAAAGAGAATAGAATTAGATCAAATCTTCAACCTTGCTTCATTAATTAACCACGTTTAAATCGACTGCAAATTGCCTTAAATTATATGTGTCAAATTCAAAATTGATTATTTATCAATAGGATTTTATCTGGAATTTGTTGGTAGGATTTAGTATAATTGAAAAGTGTAAGGGTTGAGTTATATGAAAAAAGATACAATTGTAAAGTTATATGTATATATACGTAGAGTGTGTTAATTTTACTATTTTTTGGAGAGTTTCAATTTTAACCTCAAAATTTTATTAGATAGAGATCAAGTGAGATAGCCAGTAATTTTTTTTTTTTTTTTTTTGAGAAATGAATTAAATGGAAAGTAATTATAATTACATTTTTGAAGAATATATAATCAATTTGGAACAATTTCATCTTTAATAGATTATAAAAATATTTTCTTTTTAAAAAAATGACTAACAAACTTACAACATTAGTTTAAAATAATCCACGGACTTTGGTTAGGGCAAACTTTTTTTTAACCATTTGATTTTCTTCTTTTTTTTCCTCTAAAAGTTAAGTTTATAAAAACTAATTTCACAAGTTTATTTTTATATGCCATCAACTTTTTACTAATATTTTAAAAATCAAGTTGAATTTAGTAATTTTCAAGAACTTCTTTAGTTATTTTTAAATTTTAACAACAATTTAATGTTTCTTCTAAAAATGTGAAAATAAAGTTTAGGAGGAAAGAAAAAACCCAAAATTTTAAAAACAGAAATCTAAGATCCCAACTGATAATAATTATATTTTTTATTATTAATTTATGAAAATTAAGCATATCTCCTCTAAATTTAGCCTTTATTGTAACATAACAAAATATAATCAAACCAATGATTAATCAAAATTTTCAATCTAGATTAATTATTTCATGAAGTTGAAAATGTTTTTATAAAAGGCAACGGCTACTTAGTGGAGCGTGGTTGTGAGTTTCAAAATAATAATTATGGGCAGCAACCAACGGCTAATTTGGAGAGGAGCGTGGTTAGTGAAGGCTGAAAAAAGGGTTATAAAAGGCAGATGATCAATTAAAATTAGGGTTTATAGCTTTTATTTTTTTTCCAACCAGATTGAGGTTAATAATAATTGCCTACTTTTCAAATTTCTCTTCCTCCTTAATTAATTTCTTCCTTTCCTTAATCTTCTGGTTCATTATCTTCTTCTTCTTTCTTCCTTTCTTTCGGTTGTCCTAATTCTCATCTTTACGATCAACATCTGGACGGAATGAAGCATAGCCTCTAACTAAAATCTGGTTAGTGAATATATATAATATAATTAACCCAAATCAAATCTTGTTTAATTAATTAATTTATTATTGTTCTACTTACATTTTTATTTTGTTCTATCTAATTCCATATTGATCAGAAAAGAAAGTGGGATTTAAATTAATGCCTCTCCTCTCAGATTTTTCTAATTTCATTCATTTTTTTAATTAATTTTCTGGCACTTTTATAGTGTTTTAAGGATATATATGTATATATTTCGTTTTTCATCTTCTTCATTTTTAGAAAGTGTTCTTATAACTTCTTCTTTTCTTCCTATATTTTCGAAAATTCTTCCCCAATTATTTTCTCAATTTCAACTTTTGCTTCACTTAATATTTTGATTTTGCAAAAACCTTCAAAAAGTTTTTATCAAAATATTTCCTCAAAACTTTTTTTTATCTTCCTTAATATTTTGTTTTTGAAAAATATTTTCTCAAACTCTTTTTATTTTAATTTAGATTTTAAAAACTCTTTTTCAGAACGTTTTCTCAAAATCTTTTTATTTCAATTTTTTTAAAAAAAAACTCTTTTTTTCAAAATGTTCTCAAAAACTCTTTTTATTTCAAATTTTTTGTTTTTTTTAAAAACTTTTTCAAACGGTCTTCTCAAACTCTTTTTATTTCAATTTTTGTTTTTAAAAACTATTTTTTTAAAAAGTTTTCTCCTTCTTCTTATTTCGAATTTTGTTTTTGAAAACTCTTTTCAAAAGTTTTCTCAAACTCTTTTTCTTTTAATTTTTTTTGTTTTTAAAAACTCTTTTTCAAATTTCTTTTCTCGATCTCTTTCTATTTCAAAATAAAAAAATAAAAAAAATTCTTTCCAAATTTTTTTTCTCACATACTCTTTTTATTTCAAATTTTGTTTTGAACAACTCTTTCCAAAATGTATTGCCAAACTCTTTTTATTTCAAAATTTGTTTTTAAAAAACTCTATTTCAAAATGTTTTCTCAAACTCAATTTATTTCAAATTTTGTTTTTAAAAATTCTTTTTCAAAATATTTTCTCAAAATATTTTTATTTCAATTTTTTTAAATCTTTTTTAAAAGGTTTTCTTGAACTCTTCTTATTTCAATTTTTTTTAAAATCTATTTTTCAAAATGTTTTCCAAACTCTTTTTACTTCAAATTTTGTTTTTAAAAAGTTTTCTCAAACTCTTTTTCTTTTAAATATTTTGTTTTTAAAAACTATTTTTCAAACTGTTCTCTCAAATTCTTTTTATTTCATATTTTGTTTTTAAAAACTATTTTCAAAATGTTTTCTTAAACTCGGCTCATTTCCAATTTTGTTTTGCGGAAAAATGCATTTTTTATCCCTACGTTTTGGGTCTATTTTCTATTTAGTTCATAGGTTTCAAAACGTTACATATTTAATCCTTAAGTTTTGAGTTTAGTTTCAATTTAGTCTATAGGTTTCAAAATGTTACAATTTTATCCTTAACATTTGAATTTTGCCTTAATTTGGTCCCTAGATGTTTTAAGATTTACACTTTTAATCTCGATTATTCACTAAATACTTATTTTTCATCTTTAGTGTTAATTTATGTTAAAAAATTAAAGATCATTAAAAGAATTATAATTATTTAAGTTTTTCTATTTTGTATCACTTTTTAAGTTAAATATAAAATTTCACTAAAGATGATAAAATGAGTATTTAGTGAATAATTGATATTAGAAATGTAAAATCTTGAAACTTAGGAATCAAATTGAAACAAAATACAAATGTCAAGAGTAAAATTGTAATATTCTGAAACCTATGAGAGACTAGATTAAAATTAAACTCAAAACTTAAAGACTAAATGTGTAATATTTTAAAATCTAAGGATTAATAGAAATTAAACCTAAAACCTAGAAGTCAAAAATATTTTGAAATAGAGTTCTTAAAAACAAAATTTGAAATGAAAAGAGTCTCGGAAAACATTTTGAAAAAGAGTTTTTGAAAACAAAATTTGAAATAAAAAGAGTTTGAAAAAACATTTTGAAAAGAGTTTTTAAAAACAAAATTTGAAAGAAAGAGAATTTGAGAAAACAGTTTGAAAAAGAGTTTTTAAAAACAAAATATTTAAAAGAAAAAGAGTTTAAGAAAACTTTTGAAAAGAGTTTTTAAAAACAAAATTTTAAATGAAACGAGTTTGAGAAAACATTTTGAAAAAAAGCTTTTATACACAATTTTAAATAAAAAGTTTGAGAAAACCTTTTGAAAAAAGTTTTTTTTTTTTTTAAAAAAAAATTGAAATAAAAAGAGTTTGTGAAAACATTTTGGAAAGAATTTTTAAAAACAAAATTTTGAAAATTGTTTTCAAAATATTTTCTCAAACTCTTTTCACTTCAAATTTTGGTTTTAAAAACTCTAATTCAAAATTCTTTTCAATATATTTTCTCAAACACTCTTTACTCAAATTATGGTTTTGAAAATTCTCTTTCAAAACTCTTCTCTCACTTAAACAATTGTTTTTATACCCTATTTCAAAACTGTTTTCAAAATATTTTCTCAAATTCTCCTCACTCAAATTTTTGTTTTAAAAAAATCTCTTTCAAAACTTTTCTCAAAATATTTTCTCAAACTCTCCTCACTCAAATTTTTGCTTTTAAAAACTCTCTTTCAAAACTCCTTTTAATGTATTTTCTCAAACTTTTTTCACTTAAAATTTTGGTTAATTTCTCTTTTAAAACTGGTTTTCAAAATATTTTCTCAAACTCTCTTCACTTAAAATTTTGGTTTTTGTTTTAAAAATTTTCTTTCAAAACTCTTCCCAAAATACTTTTTAAAACTCTTTTCTCAAACTTTTTTCAAAATGTTTTCTCAAACTCTTTTCACTTTAATTTTTGTTTTTAAAAACTCTCTTTCAAAACTGTTTTCAAAATAGTTTCTCATACTTTGAACTCGTCACTTGAAATTTTGTTTTAAAAACTCTTCTTCAAAATCGTTTTCAAAAATATCTTCTCAAACTCTTTTTCACTTCATCTTTTGTTTTTAAAATCTCAACCTCTATTACATTTTATCAAACTTTTTCTCTTCCTAAAACTTTCAAAATCTCTTCCCAACATATTTTCTCTTCAATTTTTTTTAAAAAAACTCTCATAAAATTTTAATTACACTTTCCAAAATATTTTCTCAAAATCCTTTTTTTTCTTTTTTTTTTGCAAAAAAGCTTTCTTATTTATTTCTCTTACTGTATAAAATGCTAACCATCCTATGTATTTTCTGTCATAATTAGTAAACTTGAGGTGATTTAAGAAAAGTTGATTGATTGGGAATCAATTTTTCTTTTATCACCTTATCTCTAATACCCTAATTACCCTCTCTTTTTTCTAACTTTATCTTCTTTTTGTAATTCTACTATGTATGTGGTTGCATTTCACTGTGGTTAATGGATGCTAGATTTTACTACCTTTGTATCTATGCTTTTGGCAGTTTTGTTGGCAACCTAAAAGTATTAGGGTCTTAGTGATGCCTCTTGTGCTTTTCATTTACCTTCCTATTTAATACTTGAGCTTTTATCTTATTTTATCTTGTTTTTAGTTATTTTATATGTTCATAGTTTGACTTTCTATTTAATTAATGTGACATCTTTTTATCTTTTTCACTTTTCGTATATTAATGTAGAATCTTCATTATGCTTTCCTTTTGTGTGAGTCCTTTAGTTTCATTTTAGTTAAGGAAGATTTCAGAACAATTCTTATGAATTCTCTTGACAAATTATGGATGTTTTGTGTGTTCTAGTTTCACTTTTGAATTTTTACTACTTTATATTTTTATTTTTCTCATCTATTTGAAATAGGTTATTATATATTTTTTTTTATGTTGGACCAAATGTAGAATTTATTTTTCTTTTGACTTTTTCTTAATACTCCTTCCTCTAAATTTTATTAACTTCATTTTATTCTTATTATTTTATTTGGTTCTCTGTAAAGTTGTCTTTTATGGGACATTCTTAAATGTAGATTGTTCTCATATTTTCATTATCTTCTATTGTCTCTTTTATGTGGACATTCTTTAGTTCATTCTTTATATTCTCTGTTTTTATTATTTTTATTATTTTGTACTTTTTTTTTTTTACTCATTTGTGGAAATTTTTTTGACATTGTCACATTTTTTTCATCCTCTCTTTTATTGTGACTCGATGGATGGTTCAGATTTCTCACTATTTCTCTCTTTTTTTTGTTTCTTTGGTATATTATTGATGTGTTAATTTTGTACACTATTTTTTAGAATTGTAGATAACTTTCTTTGGTTTATGTTTCTTTTTATTTTATTCCCTTTATTTTCTAAATCTCCTTCCAAATTTTATTTATTTTTCTTTATTAGCATTTTACATTATAGTCTCAACAATATAAAAATTCTATTGGATTGTCAAATTATGGATAATTTTTTTTGAGTCTTCTAGGATTTTTATTTTTATTTTTTTTTTATTATTATTTTTTTTTTTGTATTTTATCTCTCTGTCGTGGTACATTTTTTTTAAAAAAACTAGATTGTTAGCTTTTTGGCGTGGTTGCTTCTGTTCAATTTTTTTTCACCCCTTTCTTATTATCGTCTATTTGATGTGTGAACATTCTTTTAGTTTAACTTCGTTTGGTGCTACTACTTTAGATACTCTTATACATATGTGTGTGTTTTTTAAGACAGATAACTCATTTGGTATCTTTCTTTTTTAAAGATTTATGCTTGTACTTTTTTTTTTCTCCTCATTTGGTCATTTTTAACATAGATTATTATATTTTATTTCTTTAGATCAATTCTTAGTTTTGACTTTTACTCTTTTTATGCGATATTCTTTTAGTTGTTTTATCTTATTTGGTACATTTATTGAACTATGGATTGTTCAAATTGGTTTCACTCTATTCTATTATGTGACAGCCTAATTCTGTACACTATTTTCTAAAACGTACTATTATTTGGTATATTGATTTGTTAGTATATAGTTACAAATTATTTTTTGATGTTGATGACTTTCTTTTGTATATGTTTTTATTTGTAATGGTAGATAAACGTCTTTGTGCTTTATTTTATTTTATATTTTCTCAATTCTTTAAAGGATTTATTTTTTATAGTAAGTTTTAATTATCCTTTACCAAGCAATTTTAAAAACTTTCTTGATAAATAGATTGCTTTATGTGTTTAGTAGTCTTATTTTTATGTGTTTTTAGTAATTTTGTTACTTTTTCCTTTACTCATTTGACTGTTTTTTAGAATTTATTTTTCTTTTCCATGGTTTTGAGTGGGGATGCCTGAATTTCTTTTCACCCTCCCTATTGTCTTGTAACATCTTTGTTTACTTCTATTATTTGGACTTTAATGTGACTTTTCTATTTCACTTTTGTACTTTTAATCTCTTTTACATATGACCTTTTCTTTTTGTTTTTCTTTTTTTTTTGTGACATTTTCTTAGTTTTATCTTCTTTTTTTTTGTTATATTATTTGGTATATAATTTTTCTATTGAATTGTGATTAATTATCCTTCTTTCTTTTATATTTTTTTCCCTTCAAAATGGGTGCAATATAAGGACTTCCCAAATGGTAATCCAACTTAGTACTACTCTCGTCTTAGTATACTTAACTACCGAGTTTCTAATGAAATTTGGTACATTAATGCTGGTATGATCGCATCCCACTTTTTCAATCTCTTATATTGACAAGTAATTATTTTCACTTTTGTGTATTATTTTCTTCATTCTACTATTAGTTGTTTTAGTACAAGTTCTACTCTTTGTTGGTGTGATTTGTTAGTTTTGTACATTATGCTACAAAATAATTTTCTTTAGCTTGATTGTATTTGCACTATGTACATGATTCAAAAAGCTCAACCATTTTCTTTCTTTTTCTTTTTTTTTGGGTGACATTTTCTTAGTTTTATCTTTATTTCGTTCTATTATTTGGTATATTATTTTTCTATTGAATTGTGTCAAATAATTATCACTCTTTCTCTCTTATGTTGACATTCATTAGTTTTATTTTTGTATATTATTTTCTTAGTTCTACTATTATTTTTTAGTACAAGTTCTACTATTAGTATATAGATTTGTTAGTTTAGTACATTATGTTGCACATTGTTTTTTTTTATGATTATACATATTTGTCTTTTTATGTGACATTCTTTTTAATTTATCTTGAATTTCTCAACGAGTTGATATTCTTTAATTTCACTTTTGTATATTTTTTCTTAATTAAAGTAGTTCTTTTAACTCTCTTTGACAATTTATGAATTGTTCTCCCTCTCTTTTTTGTTGGTTTCATTTTCTTGAACTCTCTTTGACATATTATGAGTTGTTTTCTTTCCAATTCTATCCTTTCAATTAGTTTCATTTTCTTTATATTATTTTATTTGTTTCTTTGTACTGTTCTCAAATTTTCTTTTTCTTTCTTTTTCGTCTCTTTTATGTCGACATTCTTTTAGTTTCATTCTTTCTTTTCTCTGTTTGATTCTATTTTGTTTTTTTCTCTTTACTTCTTTCAAACTCATTTGTGGAATTTATTTTTCTTTGACATTGTTGCATTTTTACTATGATGGCCCGCAAATTTTTTTCCTAAACTTAGAATTAGATAATTTTCTTTGATATAGGTTTATTTTTATTTGATTCTCTTTATTTTCTAAATCTCTTTTTATTTTCTTAAATTTTTCTTTCTTAGCATTTTACACTATAGTCTCGAGCTAAACTCTCTCGATATATTATGGATTGTCAAATTATGGATTTTTTTTTTTTCTCTTTAGAACTAGATTGTTATGTTTGATCAAAGGTAGATTTTTTTTTTTTTTTGTGACCATCTAATTTTGTATACTATTTCCCATGGTTTTCACTAGGGGTTAGGGATGATTAAATTTCTTTTCACCCTCCCTATTGCCTTCTTGACATTGTTTTAATTTACTTCTACTATTATTTGATTTTTTCTATTGCACAATGGGTTGTTCAAAGTTGTCTCTTTTATGTGATTTGTGTTAGTTTCACTTTTGTACTAATTTCACTTTTGTATATTAATTTCTTTTACTAATTTGGTCATATTTTATTTTTTGGGATATCAAAATGTAGAATTTATTTTTCTTTTGGCTTTGATTGTATTTGGACTATATACATGGTTCCAAACTTTCAACCATTTTCTTTCTTTTTTTGCTTTTTTTGGGTGACATTTTATTCATTTATCTTTGTTTGATTCTATCATTTGGTACATTATTTTTCTACGAATTGTGATTGTTCAAATATTTATCACTCTTTCTCATATATTGACATTCATTTTTTTCACTTTTGTATATCATCTTCTTCATTCTACTATTATTTTTTAAAATTATTTTCTTCGATATACTATTAGTTTTTTTTAATATTATTTTCTTCGTTGTACTATTACTTTTTTTAGTACAAGTTCTACAATTATTTGGTATATTGATTGGTTAGTTTTAGTATATTATTTGGGATATTGATTGGTTAGTTTTCTTTGGGCTCTTGATTGTTTTATGACTATGTACAAGGTTCAAAAAGTTCAACCATCTTCTTTCTTTTTCTTTTTTTTTTGGGTGAAGTTTTCTTAATTTTATCTTAGTTTAGATCTATTATTTGGTACATTGTGTTTCCATTGAATTGTGATTGCTTTATCTTTTATTGACACTCATTATTTTCACTTTTGTATATATTTTCTTAGTTCTACTATTAGCTTTTTTAGTACAAGTTCTACTATTTCTTGGTATATTGATTTGTTAATTTTGTGCATTATGTTGCACTATTTTTTAATGACTTTTATTTATATGACATTCTTTTAGTTTATCTTAGATTTTCTCTGACATTCATTAGTTTTACTTTTGTATAATTTTTTCTCAGTTAAAGTAGTTATTTGACTCCCTTTGACAAATTATGACTTTTTTTTAATTTCTATTTTATTAGTTTCATTTTTGTATATTATTTTATTTGTTTCTCTGTATTTTTTATGGGACATTCTTCAATGTAGATTTATTTATTTTTCTTTCAACATGTTTGCATTTTGCACTATGGATCGTTCTCAAATTTTCACTCTCTTTTGTTGTCTCTTATAAGTGGACAGTCTTTAGTTTTTCAATCTTTGTATTCTTTGGTTTTGTTATTTTTGTTATTTTTTTTTATACTTTTTTGTTTTACTCATTTGTGGAATTTATTTTTCTTTTAACACGTTGCATTTTCACTATGATGGCCGGCATATTTTTTTTCCACCTCTCTTTTATTGTGTCCATGGTGGATTGTTCAGATTTCTCTCAGCCTTTCTCTGTTTTGAATTTTCTGAACCTAACTTAGATGGCCAAACAGAACGTAAACAATCAGCATAAAATAAATCAAAAGCAGTAAAGAACACCTTATATATAGTGGTTCGACCAGTTTGGTCTACATCCACTTTGAGAACCAGCTTGAATTAATTTATTAATGAGCAATAAAGGAGTTTTACAAATTACCGATAATCAACAAAATCACCAATCTGTAATTTTTGTATCCACTGATACCGAAAGATCCACACACAATGTCGCCTTTAAAAACTGTGAATAACTCGCTGCAAAACAGCCCAAAAACAGTGTGCTATCGCCTCTGACCGACGAATCACGCGTAGGCCCACGCGTATCTCTCACTATTGCCGCTCCACGCAAGAACCAGCGCGAAACCCACGCCCTCATCGTCGACCTCGCATGCCAGACGAAAATCAATCTCGCCGGACACCCACACCAACGCAGCAGACGCTTGCCCACGTCAGACCCCGTCACCCACGGACAGGGCGGACGTTTTGCTTCAGGCGGCTCGTGGACTTCAGCGGTTGCGGCTCACCAGACGAAACCCCCAGGCGGCTGCTTCTATATTCGGTTCAGCGGCTGCTCTCCCCTCCTAAAAGAGTTACACAAAAATACTGCCCTATTTTTGAAGAAGAGATAATTGCAAAAATGCCACTACCCAATAATTACGATAATGCCATTGGGCCTTTAAATTTCCAAAAACCTAATAAAAAACCACTTAAAAAACTTGTTATTTTCTACAAATCTCCCTCATAACAAGAATATTTAAGTGCCAAGCTGATTCTTCAATCTTTCTATCATCCAGATTTAATATTCAGCCCATCTAATAGGTATTTGAACCTATGGGCTGGAAGAATCTTGGTTAACATATCTGACAAATTCTCAACTGTATGAACCTTGACCAGTTTAACATCTTTCTAGGTCACAACTTCTCTGATAAAATGAAATTTGACATCGATATGCTTAGACTGTTCGTGATGAGATGGATTCTTCGCAAGATGAATAGCACTCTAGCTATCACAACGGATGATAGGAATGAACTCCTACGACAACAACTCACCAACTATCCTTTTCAACCACACTGCCTCTACAGCTTCTCACCCACTAAAATATACTCTGACTCAGTAGTAGACAAGGCAACAACTGACTATAGAGCAACCTTCCAACTGACCATATTACCAAACAAACGAAAAATGTGACCTGATAGAGACCTTCTTTTATCAAGGTCTGCAGCATAATCTGCATCTGTGAAGCCTTCCAACAATGCTGATTTTTCACAATTCTTGCTAAAACACAATGATACACTGGTACTATCTTTCAAATATCGAAGCACCCATTTAATAACATTCCAATGCTCCTTCCCAGGATTTGACATAAACCTACTTATCATACTCATAGCATATCCTAAGTCAGGCCTAGTACAAATCATCAAATACATAATACTTCCAACAACATTACAATAGGGAATATTAGCCATCTTTAACCTTTCTTGTTCAGTAATAGGACACTGAGATGAAGAAAGCCTAAAATGAGATGCTAAGGGTATCGAAACTGCCTTACAACTAGACATATTATACTTCTCAAGCAGTTTATGCACATAACTCTCCTGCGAAATGGTTAACAAACCTTTCTCCCTATCTATTTGCATATCCATGCCTAAGATCCTTTCTAGTTCACCTAAATCTTTCATCTCAAATTCACTACTCAATCGTTTCTTGAGATCACAGATTTCAGAATAATCCTTAGACACCAGAATCTTATCATCTACATATAGAAGTAGATAAGTATATATACCTTTCTGAGATAGTTTCCAGTTCACGCAGGCATCATATGAGCTCCTGTGAAACCCCTGCTTCAGAATAAAGGTGTCAAACCTGATATACTATTGTCTTGGCGATTGCTTCAGTCTATACATGGACCTGTGAAGACGACAAACCATGTCTTCCTTTCCTTTCACCTCATATCCCTTAGGTTGAGCCATGTAGATCACTTCCTCCAATTCACCATGAAGGAAAGCTGCGGTGACGTCCATCTGTTAAAAAACATATCAAAGTGAAGTGAACAACAATAGATAAAATTAATCGAATGGACGAATGCCTCACCACCGGAGAGAAAATCTCATGAAAGTAAACTCCCTCCTTTTGAGTGTAGCCCTTGGCTACCAGTCTAGCCTTATACCTAGGCTTGCTGTCACCTCCTGTACCTGGCTTGATTTTATAAATCCACTTTGATTGAATGAGTTTCTGATTATGAGGCTTTGGAACCAATGACCATGTCTGATTCTTTTGCAACGAGAACAACTCTGCTTCCATAGCATCGTTCCACTGTTCCTTTGAATCAGATACAATAGCCTCCTCAAAAGTAAGAGGATCTGCTTCAATACTGTCAGCTGCACAAGTAAGAGCATAAGCAACTAAATCAGCATAACCATACCTCGTAGGAGCTTGCCTCACCCGCTGAGGCCTGCAACGTGTAAGCTGATAGTTCTGTAGGTCAATGCCACTTGAGTTTTCATCACCAAAAGCTCCCTCATCAATCAAAGTTCTCTGCAGTTAAGGCTGTCTACCATCAGAACTAGATGACTGATCACTGGAATCACCTGAACTAACTGATGGTTGTGCTTTAGAATCAATTCTAACCTCTGCCTCAACCTGATCAACTGTCTGCTGTTTCTGCTGCTCTTTGACACGAAATGGCATCTCTGTTTCATTAAAGGTCACATCTCTGCTGATAATGCATTTATTTCTGCCCTCTTCCAAGCACCAAAGTTTATATCCTTTAACACCCTGAGGATAGCCAATAAACATACATTTCAATGCCCTCTTGTTCAGCTCTCTTCCTTAACATGAGCATAAGCTGAACATCCAAACACTCTGAGATGATCCAAGCTTGGAGCTTTTCCTATCCATATCTTCTGAGGAGTCTTTAGGCCTAAAGTGGAAGACGAACTCCTATTAATAAGATAACAAGCTGTTTGGGCAGCTTCCCCCCAAAATTTCAAGGGAGTGAAGCATTTGTCAAGAGACATTTTGTACGCTCCATAATTGTTCTGTTGAACCTCTCAGCTAAACCATTCTGTTGTGGAGTGTATGTAATAGTGAAATGCCTCGTAATTCCCTCAGATTTGCAAAATTTATCAAATTTGTGATTCACAAATTCTAAACCATTGTCTGTCCTTAGATAAAAACCTTCCTGCCTATCTGGTTCTCAACCTGCTTTTTCCATTCAAGAAATTTCCCAAAAGCTTCATCCTTCTGTTTTAGTGGATACATCACTCTAGTAGACTTTCCCATTATGCAATGTTCACAAAATGGGAGTTCAATGTCTTTAACTCCTCCTAGCAAACCTTGTTGTGAAAGAGCTTGCAGACCTCTTTCACTCACATAAGCCAATCTGTTATGCCATAACATAGATTTATCTATTTCTTTCCCAGATGCAATAGCAACACTACCTGAAACTGTAGTATCTTCCAACACATAAAGACCATTCCTCAAGGTCCCCTTCAGCTTAACCAAAGAACCCTTGATAACTTCAGAACTCCATTCTCAGATTTATAAGAATAACCTGCTTTATCTAATTCGCCTAGAGAAATTAGATTTCGTTTGAGTTCTGGAACATACCTTACATTTGTAAGAATTCTGATCATACCATCATGTGTTGCAATTCGAATTGACCCAATTCATTTTACATCACAAGCACCATTATCATCAAGCAGAATTGATCCACCATCATTTTCCTGAAAGTCAATCAAGAAATCCCGATTAGGAGTCATGTGAAACATGCACCCTGAATCCATGATCCAAGCATTCTGAACGTCCCTGCTGGATACCATCAAAACCTCTACTGAATCATACCCATCAGTAATATTTGCTGCATTCTGAATTATCAAAGCATGCTTGCTACTTTATGCTTCCTTGCTCTTATTCATAGGGCAATTCTTTCTAAAGCTTCCTTCTTTATGACATAGGAAACACTTTTTGCTTTTCCCCTTTGATTTCGACCTGGATCTCGACTCTTTTTCTTTTCCATTCTTTTTCTCATTTCTACCTCTGGCCATGAGTAACTCTCCATCATTGTGTTCCTTTTTAATCTCGAGATTTCTCGTTCTCAAGGCATCCAACACTATATCCATGGACAATGAATCCCGTCCATATTTAATAGCTGCCTTAACTTTTTGATACGATTATGGCAAAGAATTCAGAAGAATATCTGCTTGATTTTCATCCGACATCTTCTCACCGATGTTATTGAGATCAACTATAATCTTCTGGAATTCATCTAGGTTCTCTTCTAATCCTTTACTTGAGTCCATCTTATATCCAAAGAATTTCTCCTATAGATATAATTTATTTGGCAAGGACTTAGTCAAATAAAGACTTTCCAGTTTCTTCCACAACTCCGCTGTAGTAGTAGCCTCATCTACTAGCCTAAGCACTCTATCTGGCAGATACAAAATTATTGTCGAATAGGCCATCTCATCCATATCCCTTTTTTCAGCTTCTATAATTGTTGGTGGAAGGTTATCTTCATCTAAGATTTTGGCTACCTTTTGTTGTACCAGAATAGCTCTAATCTTTTTTCTCCATAACCCGAAATCACCTTTCCCATCAAATTTAACAACTTCGAATCGTGTAGACATCGAAGACATCTGTCAACTTAATTCCAACAAAAATCCTGAATAAAGAATATGCCAGCACACACTACCACACACCCTCTTTGGATTAACTGGAGCTCTGATACCACTTGTGAGAGTTTCTGAACCTAACTTAGATGGCCAAACAGAACACAAACAATCAGCATAAATAAATCGAAAGCAGTAAAGAACACCAAGCTATATAGTGGTTCGACCAGTTTGGTCTACATCCACTTTGAGAACCAGCTTGAATTACTTTATTAATGAGCAATAAAAGAATTTTACAAATTACAGATAATCAACGAAATCACCAATCTATAATTTTTGTATCCACTGATACCGAGAGATCCGCATACAATGTCACCTCTTAAAACTGAGAACAATTTATAGCACACTGTTTTTGGACTATTTTGCAGCGGGTTGTTCTCAGTTTTCAGAGGCTACATTGTGTGCGGATCTCCCGGTATCAGTAGATACAAAAATTACAAATTGGTGATTTCGTTGATTATCTGTAATTTGTAAAATTCTTTTATTGCTTATTAATAAATTAATTCAAGCTGGTTCTCAAAGTGGATGTAGACCAAACTGGTCGAACCACTATATATCTTGGTGTTCTTTACTGCTTTCGATTTATTTCTGTTGATTGTTTGCGTTCTGTTTGGCCATCTAAGTTAGGTTCAGAAACTCTCACACTTTCTTTGGTACATGTTTCTTTTTATCTGATTCTCTTTATCTTCTAAATCTCTTCTCAGTTTTTTTTTCAATGTTAGCATTTTACACTATGGTCTCAAGCAATATAAAACCCTCTTGCCAAATTGGATAATTTTTTTTTGTGAGTCCTCTTGTTTATTTTTACATTTTATTTCTCTCTATTTATATTCGGTACACTTTTATTCTACTCATGGCGTTTTTAGAACAAGATTGTTATGTTTTATATCTTCTATACCAAATGTAGATTTTTTTTTTTTTTTCTTTTTGACATATTTACCGCTCAATTTTTTTCACCCCTTCTCATTATCGTCTCTTTGATATGTGAACATTCTTTTAGTTCAACTTCATTTACTTTTTATATATGTTACAACTTATTATGTTTTATTTCTTTAGGATCAAATGTTAGTTTTTTTCTCTTACTATTTTACGTGACATTATTTTAATTGCCTTACGTTATTTGGTACATTTGTTTTCTTTTGATTTATGGATTGTTCAAATTGTTTGTTCTATTTTGTGACGATCTAATACTGTTATTTTCTTATAGTTCTATTGTGTGACATTCTTTTAATTTTGTTTTATTTACTTCTATTATTTGGTTTTTTCTATTGCACAATGGGTCGTTTAAAGGTTACCACCTTCTTCTTTTCATGTGACTTGTTTTATTTTCACTTTTTTACTTTAATTTCTCTTACTAATTTGGTCGTATTTTCTTTCTTTGGAATCAAGTTGTAAAATTTATTTTTCTTTTGGCGTGGTTTTATTTCACTTTTTTTTTTCAATCTCTATTGTTTATTTGATCTCTACTATCTTTTTTATGTGATTCCTTTAGTTTTATTTTATTTGATTCGTCTATTATTATTTAGGTACGAAGAAATTTGATTTCCAATGGCTATACTTTTACTAAACAGATTCTTAACAACATACTGTAACAGATCTTTACACATAAAAAAATTTGAGCTTTAAAAAAAAAGATAGAGTGTGAAAATTTGTAAGAGTGAACTTATCTTCTATTTGTAGTCTTCAAGAAGTAAAAGCATATCCCCTTCCCATGGATGTAGGCACCATTTGCCGAACCATGTACATAGCTGTGCTCATCATCATCATCATCATCTTCTTCTTCTTCTTGGAATGCATGCTTGATTTCTCAATTTCTTCACATAATCACTATAGAGAGATCATGCTCGATTGAAGAGAGTTAGAGACGAGTTTTAAAACTTTGAGAAAGAGAGTGAGTTCTTCAAATGAATTTTATATTCAAAATTGATTTTGTGAATAGAAGAAAGAAGCTTACCACATGTGTGTTAAAAGAGCTCAAGACGTGGTTGCCTCTCTTCCAAGTTTTCTACCTAACTCAAATCTCAATTGTATCAAATTCTCCTTGTACTTTATGGCCGAAAAATTAACATAAAAGCCCAATAAATTAGTATCAGAGCATAAAGAGAATCAAGAAAACATTTATTGGAGAATCAAGATTCAAATTCAGAGCATCTACGGCAATAAGAAAGTTTGAAATCGAGAAATTTGATGGAAAGGGTGATCAAAATCAGAGCCATCCTTGACTAACAAGAGGCTCACACGGTTCTTTTAGATCCATCAACTGTTCCGAATACAGTGACAACACAAGAAAGAGAAGATTGGAAGCTGGCAGCTTATGGTACACTAGTCATAAATCTCAATGATAATGTTTGAGGCAAGTCCTATCAAGAGATAGCCTACAAGATTTGGACTAAATTGTACGACCTATTTGTTACAAGGATCTTTCAAACTCTACCTAAGGGAGAAGTTCTTTAAGTTCAAAATGGATTCATTAAGATCTTTGTCTAACAACCCTGATGAATTCAAAAAGATTGTTTCAGAACTTAGAAACCTATGAGATAAACTAGGTGGTGACAATGAAAGCTATGTGCTTCTTAACTCTCTACTAGATACCTACAAAGAATTAAAAAATGCACTGAAGAATTGAAGAGTGTCAATAAACACAGATGCCATTATTTCAGACTTAAGAACAAAGGAAAGAGCTACAATCAGTGAAAAAAGAACAACCAAGTGGTAAAGGATTGTTTGTGAAAGGGAATTCTAAACCTAATCACTCAAAAGATGGAAAACAAGAACATACCAATGAAAAATAAGCCTAAATAGAAGTTGAAACATGAATGGGTCTTAGACTCTGGATGCACCTACCATATGACTCCTAAACCTTGGTTCAACAGCTACAATGAGATTGATGGAGGGTCTACATGGGAAACAATCAAGCTTGCAAAATAGTTGGGATTGGATTCATTGAAGCTACAAGATGAGATTGTGGAACTCCTAAGAAATGTTAGACATGTGCCACTCTTTAAGAGAAACTTATTCTCTTTGAGAATGTTAGATGCAATTGGGTGTGAATACAAATGAAATAGAAGAACATTTGAAGTCATTAAAGACTCTAAGGTGGATGGAGAGAAGGTCAATGACCTATTTGTGGTGAGAGAAGTTGAAATGGTATAGTGACTTCTAATGAGTTGACTGTTGGGATTGGCGTCCTAATTCTCCCAGAGTCTATTGTTATGAAATAATTATTTTATTTGGCATTTGCTCATATCCAATAAACAAAGCTCCATGGTTATTGTATGTAAACTTAAGCATGTATATGAGATATACAAGTGGATCATGCCTTAAGTGATAACTTAAATAGGTCTGTAGTATAAGGATTAAGGAGGGATACCTGATCCTTGTGACACTACGAATACGAGCCGTTTTGTAGAGGTTTGCAAGTGTTGTGAACAACTACAGATGGTAGATCCTGACCATTCATGTGGAGACATGGGAATGGGGGTGTCTTATACAAAGAGTTTGTATAAGATTGGACCACGAGATGACTAGTCTCTGTATATAATGTCATTGATACTTGAGACTTACATCTTACCTAAATGACCATAGGTGACATGACCTCAATCGTGAGTGTTTTGGAAACTCCTGTCTTTGAGGGCAGTCCTTTGATCAATATGGATGAGATTGGCCAGATTGCCAACTCAACATGCTTACCTTTTTGGGGATTTTTCTGATTTGGGAGTTGGGAACTCAGTTACACAAGATGGAATTCACTCCTTCCCCGAAGCAGGAGTAAGTAGATAGATTGCTCCCTTAAGGGCTGATTCCGGGTTTTAAATATAGTAGGCACAACTTCTCTTTGGAAGAGAGGATTCAGTCATAGTAGAACTATGACTTATGTTCATTAGAGGGATCAGTGGTACTTAAGGAGTTAGATGTAACTATAGGGGCATAAAGGTTATTGGCCCAATTGTACTTACGAGCGATCTATGAAGGGTTATCGCACTGTTGATTGGTTAATATGGATACATAATATATCTGTAGTAAGGAGAGTACAGTTGTGGGTTTTTAGTGGAGTGCCTGGCAGTTAACAAATGGTGGATCTCGTGACTAAAGAGTTTAGTAAGTTATTCACATACCATTGGAGCTTCAAGCTATAGGTCCATAAGGTCCTCTTGGTAGCTCAATGGATTCAAGTTGAGAATCAGTTCTTAGTGTTGTAATGTACAAATTGACAAGAGAAAAATCGATTATATATGATGTGATTGTGTGATGTATGAGATATGTCACACCCCACCCCCAGACCACCTTCTTAGCCTGGGAGAGGGATGCGACTGCAGTAATTATCAACCCTTGAGCTGACACTTACTGCCTAATGATTCTTGCGAAATAACTCTGATACCATACTATAACTTATACACAACGGAATGATTAAGTCAAGGAGATAAGCTATAACGGATTAAGTAGGCCCATCTTTTATTACGACAATGATATAACGTTTATATAACTTAAGGACTTAACAACAAAGTTTACAACGACAACTGTAAAAACCCTCCGGAAGTGTAATTGGGGCACGTGGCAGACCTTGACCTTAGTAGCACCTTGGAACTTCTCATCTTCTGCTACCTAGGGGGGGGGGGGATTAAGAAAACATTTTGAATAGTGTGAGCTACTAAGCCAAGTGAGTGGTTCATTTAAGATGAAATTCACTTTGAAAATCATCATTTTTGGGAAATCAATCATATGCCAACACTCGCATTATAACTCATGCACAGTAAAAAAAATAATCATGCAACCAGTAATCTTTATCCCAAAAGCTACATGTAGCATGCATATCATATCATCAATCAATACAATCATCTATGAAAACCTTTCTATGACCCCAATTCCCGCCAATGTGCACACTGACTATTTTTATTTATCCCACTAGTCATGCTTAGGTACTTAACTATATTTCCCGCCGATCATCACCGACAATTATTTTCCACCGATCGAAGCCGACAATTATTTTCCGCCGACCGAAGCCGACTATTTTTCCCGCCAAGCACCTTTTGTTAAGCATGCTAACTATATCCTGGGCATAATCTCAGTTTCCACAGTCACACACAAACAATATCATGGCAATCATCCTATCATCAAAAGCATGGATTTTGTATTTACATATGCATATAATCCTATATCATAGTATAAAACTAAGTAAATACTCATAATATGCATTTATATACTAAAGTTATATAACATTCAACATATGTACCAAAGTTATATAATACTCATAATATATCAAAGTTATATGACAATCACAGTACATATCCAAGCTATAATAACACTCCTACTATGCATTTATTTATCAAAGCAACCTAACACTCACGATATATCGAATCTATAAAGCTATAACACTCACGATATATCGAAACTATAACGCTATAACACTCACGATATATCGAAACTATAAAGCTATAACACTCACGATATATCGAAACTATAAAGCTATAACACTCACATTATGTGTTAATTATCAAAGCTATAACACTCACCTTAATTGCTTAGGAGCCTTTCTAATAGTTCCCTTTTCTTCCTCGGGCTCCCTTTTTATCCCTAGAATCCAGATCCAACTTACAGCTTAGATTACTCGTAGTTCTAAACCTTATTTGGAGATACTTTCTTCTACAAAACTATTCTAAAATGTTTCAAGAAGCTTACCCGATAGCTCGACCCCTCTATCTTTTTCTCATTCTCCAGCCTAATTCCTTAGAGCTTCTTCTCTGGCAGCCTCACCATGAAAACTAGACTCTCTTATCTTTCAGATGGCTTTGGAATTACATCAAACGCTCAAGTAGATTGGAAGATCTCATCGTCTCAAGTTGATGCATTCTCCTCTACCCCCACTGTCCAATGCACTCTACTCTCCCCCTCTTTTTACGAATTTTATGATTTGTGATTTGAAAATGAAATCCCAAAGGCTCTATTTATAGGCGTCAAAACCTCCTATGGTGTTGACACCACCTATTTGGCTGCATGGCCAAGTGGTTACTTCTCCCCTCATCAATGCAAGCTTACCTCACTTTGGCTCAAGGTGTTCTTTCCATACGCATCCACCACAATTTCTTAGGGTTTAAGAATTTCTCTTAATAAGACACCTAATTTTGGTTGACGTTTGCCCTTGCATCTTCAATCTTTGTTTGTATTCAATTTAGGGTTTTCAATGTATAATCTATAAGAACGTGGCCAAATTCAACACATAAATACTTATCCGGCTGTTTAATGTATAGGTGAGTTCCTTCGATCGCGTGGGCGTGACGTTCGAATGCAGCACCAGATAAGGCATGGCTGACGCACAGGCTGGTCTCGCTCTCTCCCACTTTCTCGCTGGTCTCGCTCTCTCCATTCTTGTTCTCTCCAACTTTCTAGCTAAAAATCTCGCTCTCTCCCACTTTCTCGCTGGTCTTGCTCTCTCCCACTTTCTTGCTCAAAATCTTGCTCAAACTGCTCTCTCCAATCTCATTCTTTCCAATCTCGCTTTCTCCCATTTTCTCTCCAATCTCGCTCTCTCCATTTTCTCTTCAACTTTCTCTCCAATCTCGTTAGCTATTGTGAATATGGTTTATCTCCGTGCAACTTTCACACGAATTTTCCCAAATAATTTTCTATATTTTCCTCAATTCTTCAATCCTTTCTTCACTATTTAGGATTTAAGTCTTCAAGGTTTTCTCTTCTTTTTATCCTCTTAGGGTTCTCTCTACTCGTACTCCAGGATCAAAAATGGTTATCGTAACTATAATACCTAACCATTATAGTTTACATTCACTCTTACTAATTGTTGATCCACAGAAGGTGACAATTATTACAGTTATTATGACAATTGTAAAATTATTAGATTATTTACATAACATAAGATTTAACTTTCTCCTAATTAACCCCTTAATCACTTACTTAAGTAGGAAAATGGAGATCCGAGTTTCACAAGATACATCAAGTGGAGGATTAATGTAAATGAGATTTACATTAAGTACCATGAAATAGAAAAAGAACTATGATTTATATGTTTCATGAGACGAAATATTGGAACTATAGGTTATAAATATAATATGGTAAGTTGTTTATCATATATATTTATATAATAATATTAATTATTGGATAATGATATCTTTTTCTCTAATAACCAATTAAGTAGGAGATTATTGGTGGTTTCATGGTAACCATGAGATAAAAGAAAAAATGTTTTCCTAAATTTAGTAGGTTTTTCCATTCTCGGAAAAACTCACATAATTGTTGTCAAGTGAATAATGACAGTTGAAGAGAGACTAAATGATTGTGGAGTGACATTACACGATAGTTCACTCAACTAGCCATTAGCTAAATGATAGTGGAGCATTTGCTAAACGATTGGGCATTCATCTATACGATAGACTTTTGTCATCTCCCATTTGCTCAATTGTTTACACGATTTTTATTCATTCGGTCTCTTCCTCTAACAAAGTCTACACAGAAACCACACTTCTGGATTCTCACATCGAGACTACCAAGGTAGCCATTGTGGTGGTGTCTTACTCAACTCGACCGAGGTTGAGGTATTTAGAGGCCGTTCGTTGGGTTCGTGATCTTGGAGTTCGTTAAGTTCGAGTTCGCTGTGATCGTGCTGTGTTGCGATCATGATGTACGAGCTTTCGTGTGTTGCAATCTTGGAGGTTGAACGAGCGTTCGTGATCGAGGCAGTTTGAAGATGAGTCTTCAAAGGTATGATGTTTTATCCTTTGATCTTATTGTAAAGCATGCTACAATTTCGTATTTTGCACGACCTGTAAGTTTCCATTTCTTGATTGTAATTGTCTACGTTCAAATACGAATGGAATTTGGAACAATCATTCTGCTGCTCATGGAAATTCTCATGTCTGATTTCCTTCACTGACAAAGGCTGACATGTGGCATAAGAGGCTTCCCCACATCAGTCAAAGTGGCTGAAAACTCTATCTAAATAGGGCTAAGGCCATTTGTGATCAACTTATATTTCGTGAGCATTGTGTAATGGGCAAAGCTACAAGGCATAATTTTACTAAACCACAAGATTCAACCAATGCAATCCTAGACTCGTACATTCTAACCTTTGGAGGTCAGCCCCAATTCCAAGCCTAAGTGGCTCAAGGTATCTCCTATTTTTTTTTTACTGGTGATTTTTCAAGAAAAAGATGGGTTTACTTCCTTAAAATTAAAGATTAGGTGTTTGAAAAGTTTAAGGAATGAAAACTCTTAATAGAAAAGCAAGCTTCTAAGGAGATGAAATTCCTAAGGATCGTGGGCTGGAATTTTGTAGTAAGGAGTTCAACCAATATTATAGAAAGTGGAATAACTAGACTAGGACAATGAGGTTTACACCTCAACAAAATGGGGTGACTGAGAGACTAAACAGAATAATCATGGACAGGGTTAGATGCCTACTGTCTGATGCCATTCTTAGTGAGAAATATTGAGCTAAAGCTGCTGCTTACAAAGTGCATACCTTAAATAGGTGCCCACATACATCCTTAGACTTCCTAACCCCTGATGAAAAATGGTCCAAACATCCACCTAACCTAGAAAATCTAAGGGTATTTGAATGTGTTAGATACATACATCAAAACCAAGGAAAACTCAAATCTAAGGCTATCAAGTGCATGTTTGTAGGGTTTACTGATGGTGTTAAGGGTTTTAAAATGTGGCGCCCATTTGAAAAGAGATTTATAATCAACAGAGATGTTACTTTTAGAGAGAAAGAAATGTTTATGTAGAGAGAAGAAGTGACAGTTAAAATCCCTAAGAACCCTACCATTAGAATTGAAGTGATGTATCCTAAAAATTCACCTACAGAAGACACCCTCAAACTGATTAAGAAGAAGAAGAAGAAGCTATTACAGGTGAGCAAGTTGAAAATGTTGAAGACCTGATTTGAGTTAATACTTTCATTAGTAAAAGATAGACAAAGAAGGATGATTGTTCCTCCAACTAAGTACACTGAAATGGAAGGATTTGAATCCTCAGTAGAAGCAAGTAATCGTTGTATGTTAGTGATTTACTTTTGGAAAGAACTTAGAGAAATTGTACAATGTAGGAAAAACATTAAACACATATAAACATGTTTTAGTTATATAGAGAGAAAGGGAAAAGAAATGGTTACCCTTGAAGAATTTCCTTCTTCACATTTTTCCTTTCCCGAAAGTCACGAATAATGTCTTCCTCCTTCATACAGTCAACACAGAAACAATAATGCTCTTGGACAACACCACAAAATTCTTCCTTGCTATTCTCAGGATAAAAAAAAATCAAAACTAGTTGTGGGCACTCTTATTGTGAGGGAATGTGGATTTCTTTTTTAGAGAGACCTTTTCAGGAAGGAATGATGATGTAGAGGAAAAAATACGTTCTGTATTCATAGTAAAAACTTCCTTTATGTTATTATGTGTAAGAGAGAATGGGGGAGTTATTCAAAATAACTCCCTATTATCACATTGAATAACTAACAAGGGAGTTATTCCTCATTTAATTATAATTAATTTAATTTAATTTAATTTAACTAAAAACTTTATATTAAATCTGATTTAATATAAGTATCACATATTTGAATCATAATCAAATAATATTCTCTCACATAATCTATAGTTTTAATATGATCATATTCATATTAACTTTAACCTATAGTTTTATATGAATCTCATTAATTAATATTTGAATCTCATTCAAATATTTATCTCTCTCATCAAACTTTATATTATAACGTATCCATATACATTATATTAATTACATCTCATACGATTAATTTCCTTAATTAATTTGAAAAATTAAAATTAGTCCAAAAATTAATTGATTCTTATTTAATCCTTAATGAGCGCAGGGGCTATGGATTTATAGATTAGAAGTTCCACTGATACGAGATTAGTTAATTGAACTCTTTAATTAAGTTAAAAAATATTCATTAACTGTTGGTCACTTAACTAAAAATCGATAGCTGCACTCTTAGCATTGTAGATATATTTCGGTGTTTATGAATATAACCAATCAAATTAAGTTGACTCTTCACAAATTGCTCGTAACTACAGTTGGGTCAAGTTACAGTTTTACCTTTGTAGTTACATCTAACTTCTTAAGTATCACTGATCCCTCTAATAAATAAGCTATAGTCCAACTATAAACTAGACCCTTTTTTGGCCAGTGAGAGGGTAAGGCACCTCATTACACAAGACGCAGAGTCAGTGCTTAAGGGAGCAATTCATCTACTTTCCCTTAAAATGGGAAAAAGTGAACTCCATCTTATGAAGTTGGGTTCCCAGCTCCCCACTCAGATAAATCCCCAAAATGGTAGACATATTGAGTCGACGAAGCTAGCCACTCTCACCCATACAGATCAAAGGATCGCCCTTATAGGCAGGAGTTCACAACTCACTCAGGATTAAGGTTAAGTTACCTATTGTCATCTCAGGGAAATGTACTCTTCAAGTAACGATGTTATAAAGAGAGACTAATCATTATGCGGAGTTTTATACAAACTCTTTGTATAGGATACCTCCACTCACATGCCTTCACATGAATGATTATGATAAGATCATTTGTAACACTATACAATAATTGTAACAATTACAAAGTGGACCGCATCTGTAGTGTAATGAGGAGAAGGTGCCCAACCTTATATGTCAACCATATACATGTTTAAGTTAAAACATGATCCACTTGTATGTCAAACATATACAGGTTTAAGTTACATTAGATAACCTTGGATCTTAGTTTTTTTGCATTTGGTTAATAGACTAAATGTCAAATAAAATAACACTTTATTTCTTTAAATAAATAATTCATGTACAAATAATTTATATAACTACTAAACCCATGAGATTTAGGACATCAATTCCAACAATCTCCCACTTGTTTTAAAACTAGTTGAGTGTATAAATACAAAGTATAAAAAACAAAGTACAATACACAAAATAATAAAATAGGCATACACTATACCCAGTAACATCTCCCACTTGCCCTAGACTAGATGATGCATGTCCCATAGACCAAGACTCTCCAAGGGACTCTAAAAAAACTTTAACCATGAGAGCCTTTGTAAATGGATCAACAACATTGTGCTCTGAAGCAATCTTCGTGAAGATCACATCCCCTCGATGCACAATCTTCCAGATGAAATAATATTTCGCTCAATATGCTTCTCTCTCTTGTGGCTTCTAAGCTCCCTAGAATTTTCCACAACACCACTATTATCACAACAAAATGGTGATGGGCTTTAACATGTCAAGAACAACTTCCAGATTTGTTAAAAATTTCCTTAGCCATACAACTTCCTTTTCAGCTTTACAAGCCGCTGCATACTTTGCCTCCATGGTGGAGTCAGCAATGCAGCCTTGCTTTGTGCTTGCTTCTCTAGATTACATCTCCTTCGTTAAGAGGGAACCCTGATCCTGATGTAGATTTCCTAGAATCTCTATTAGTCTAAAAATCAGAGTTTGTATCTCTATTAGTCTACCATAACCTTCGCAGCCCCACTTCCCACGTTCGAACGTGGATCAATCGGCTAATTATAAAATAATTAATCAATTAATTTAATTAATAAATATAATCATATTATATTTATATCCTATAGTTTGATATCATATCTACTATAGTATTCTCTCCTCTACTTGATATAAATCATATTTATATCTAACTTCCTCCCAAAATAATGTATCTCATAGATTTAGCCAATTATATGATATATAATTAACTAGTCCAATTATATCATATATAATTGAACTTCCTCTTGTCAATTTGAACATTTCAAATTAACCCAAATATTGGTTCTTGGCTTTAGAACCAACTCTTGGAACTAAACCTAACAACCACCATTTTTTGATCCAGAATCGTTAACCTTTAACTATTCCGTGTAAGTGTAACCCCTCGTTTTCGGTGCCAGAGTCCCACCCTAATGCGCTTACCATAGGGAAAAGACAGATTAGAATAAGAGACTCAGTTACCTTATCCTCTTACAGGAGATCAAATAAAGAAATGCGCAAAACTGCCATCCTTTAGGGGGATACTCCCAGGGTGCCTTGAGGTGATGCGCAGAAACTTTATTCAACCTAACAAGAGAGACCGAGGGATATGTTATCGCACTTCCCGCTCCCACTTACTATGAACATTCTCTCCATCCACCTTGATACTGGCTTGCCCAAACACCATCCGTTGGGGGGACACGCCAAAGGTGCCACGAGGCCGAGGATAGATCTCACGGTGTAGACTTTAGGAGAAAAGTGAAAGGTTTAAGTGAAGCATCTTATGTCCCAAGTACCTCCCACTGAATGTTCTACCTAGGGACTCATTAACCTAGACAATCTGACTACTGATTTTAGCCTAAGTGGTCTTTTTAAAGCCTTCTCATAAACAACGTTTTTTATGAAATATAAACAAGTTCAAGTATCACATTTAAACACTTTAATGGACTGTCCTTAACTTGCATGCATGCATCAAATCTATCTAATTCACCTTTCTAGGTAAGTTCCCAGGTAGGGTGTTACGTTTCCGTCAACTTAAATACCTCAGCCTAGACTAAACCCGCCTTATACAAAAGGTCTCTTATAGATAGATTTGCTACACTTTAACCTTTTATTAGCCAATTTAATCCTATTAAACCGATTAAAAGATTAAAGCCTTAGGGTTGCTAATCATATTAGAACCGTGATCTTAGGTCTATGTGATCCAAGTTTTAAACATTTTAAAACTATGAATTAAACCTAAGTGAGCATACATATCTTTCTTATTTCTTTTAGTTCTAATTTCTCTTTAACTCTTAAAAAGAAACAACTAAAAAATATTATGCATAACGAGGCATTTATAACATTTATAAAGTATAACAATTATAATATAAAGATGATGCATGTCAATGCTTTTTATGCATGTGATAACTTGTAGAAATACAAGTTATTTTGGCTCTTAAGTTGGAACAACTAAGGTTTTTAATGATAAAATCTCCTCATTTTTGTAGAAGAAATGCATGGAATTACTCAAACATTAGCAAACTCATGCAAAAGAATGTTTATTACTAAATACTGCGACACTAACGCATTATACTGCAGGATTTCAACAAGAAGCTAACACATGATTAAGAAGTGTTGCAGGCAAAGTTCTAACGCATAGGCCATGCATCGGAGGGATTCAACGCAAAGAAGATTCATTGATTCAGGTTGTTTGTGTCAAATCACCACTTGCAAATATGGGCACCTGCAACAGGCGGCGTCTGAAAAGCTTCCGAGTGTCAGGCGGCTGACCAGGGCATGGACTTTAATGTTGCCCATCACCAAGCTAGAGATGACCAACGCCTATAAATAGATGAAATCCCTCTAGAGTTCGAAGTTCAGAAATTTTCAAGTTCTCGCTCTCATAATTAGCATAGTCGTAGTGTTAGATTTACAGAAGCGGTGTTGTGGTGCCAAAAAGAGCAGAAGGCAAGAGATCCACCATCACCACCGGTTAAGGAGCAGAGAAAGCCGAGCTTGAGAAAGACACTTCATCCAATTCTTATACAAGTGATTGTACACAACTATAATTGAGCCAAAGAGATAAAAGAGATTGTACTCTACGGCTTGACTCAGTTCCTTTAATCTCAATTATCGCTTTCATTTCATCTGATTAAATATTGCTTTTGTAAAGACAATTTGCTTCTTTATAAATTCATATATTTGATCCATCACACTCTGCCATTGTTTATTTCTTGTTTATGTTGGATGCATCTATACTTCATGCAAAATTTCATTTCAAACGCTTAAGCCAACTTGATCAACTGGTAAAAGCATCTTTAGCTTAGACTATTCGAGAGAATAAATAAGCCCGCATCAAGTAGAACGCCTAATACATCTAGAGATAGACTTACTAGTGTTTATTGCATCTTGTGTTTGACCCATGCATCCTAAAGATAGGTTTTGTATGTTATTCGCATTGAGAAGTGTTGAATAAAGTGTAACGCATAAACAAAGATAAACAAATCATCTCATTCATCACATTCTAGTTCGTGTACACTCATCTTAGATCGACGCATACCACTTGCACTAAAATCCATTTCCACATGACCCATCATTCTCTACTCCACTCTTTTGTATCTTCTTGCACGAGCACAACACCTTACTGTAAATAATACATTCCTTCATACATTTAGGAAATCCCTACGATAGCTACAACGCAAGGTCTGCGTTAGCTTAACCTGAATCCCTAAGTTCGACCCTCGACTTACATGGAATCTAAATTGGATTTATACTTGGGTTTGATTTAGGAAAACTTAAACATTAACAGTGGAGTGTCGTGCGTTTTGTTGCACATCTATAACACATCAACGTGTTACAAATACATAAATGCATCAAAGCATCAACGCATGATTCATACTTAAAACTTATTCTTCCAATTTATTTTATACAATACACTCCTAGCTCGAATCACGATAGCAACAAACAACATGCATAAATATAACTCTTATATTATATGATGCATGAGCATGCTCTTATATTATATGATGCATGAGCATGCTCTTACATAATTAAAATCATGCTTCTCTAAATTATAACAATTACAATAAAGAGATAATGCATGATCAATGCATAACCTAAGGCGGGATCCACTATATGTGCATACAATATGACATATAAAACATACATTGCATGTATTAAACAAAGAGTTAATAGACCGGGATGAGCCTTTAAACCAAAAAAAGGGGGAATGAAAACCCTATCTATTACATTTTTTATCGAGTAATTCGGTTCATAGGCGAACATGGTCTTGAACCGCCAAGAGGTCTTCATCATGTAGCAAACTCCAGTAGGTAAACGATCGTTCAACATGCAGTAGACGATAGAAACATTAGCAAACAATCGCATAGACGACGATGAGGCTGCGAAGCCTGATCGTCCAAATGGTCGTGTAGTGGGACAACAGGTAAACGATTTACCTTTGAGTTACTAAGCGATCGTTTAGTCAGTTACTAAGCGATGAAGCTTGCTGACCTAAACAATCGTCTAGCGCGCTTTAAACGATACGCGAGCGTCTGATCGTCTAACCGATGCATACAACTTGGTAAACGAGTTACCTTTCGATGCTAAGCGATCGTTTAGTCAGTTACTAAGCGATCGTTTAGTCAATTACTAAGCGATGAAGCTTGTTGACCTAAACGATCGTCTAACGTGCTTTAAACGATACGTGAGCGTCTGATCGTCTAACCGATGCATGCAACTTGGTAAACGATTTACCTTGCGATGCTAAGCGATCATTTAGTTAGTAACTAAGCGATAAAGCTTGCTGACCTAAACGATTGTCTAGCTCGCTCGGGCATTCAACGATACTCAGCGATCGCATGCCCGATCGTCAACCCGATACGACCAACTCTTGATTGCATACCCCATCGTTCAACCGATGCGTTCAACCCTAGAACTTTTGCCAGAACTTCGACGAACGACTCAAGACTCCAAACATTTTGAATACAGACTCGATTACGATTATTTATGTCCAAAAAATGCAGGGGCCTTTACAAACAACCGCAAATGTAAAAAGGAATTAAACAAACTGAGGCAATACATCCCAAAAACATCTATTAATCCGGCATATCCACAGCAGAATTAACATTTAAAACAGCGTAGAAATGCACCTATCATGAATGTATACGTTATTTTGTTGCAACAAATGAAATCGGAGTATAAAAAACCTGGCTCTGATACCAATTGAAGGATCTCATACCGAGTGTTCTATGAGCGGACTTAGATCACTTCAATTTCACAGTGATCGAAACACAAACGACATACATTCCAAACATACAGTTATGCATATAAAACTTATTATTGCCATGCTTAGAATACAATAAAACATGAGAAAGAAGGTTCATACCAAATGAAGACTGTCTTCGTATGTCTGAACCCTCAACAGCGAAAAACCTCCCACCGATCTATCGGCACCCAGCGAGTATGTTGACTGCAACAACACGATTCGAGCATAAACGAACAATGCAACTGGGATGACACCACCACAAGAGAAACCCGAGTATCCTCAGCGCAAAAACCCAAATAGTGGGCTCTGATGAGTTTGGTAGAGGATGGAGGAGAAGACGTCGTGTAGACGATAAGCAAGTGGGAGATGAACTCTGCTATCGTATTGCTGAAATGTTTATCATATAGTAGAGCTACACAATCGTGTAGGAAAAACTGAACGATCATTTAGGAAAGATGTATATGATCATTTAGAGAACGCGTGAGGTAGACGATCGTTTAGACGAATGAGCTTCTATCATATAGGCTTTCGCGATCGCTTTCACGAATTTTTTTTGGTTGCTGGCGAGTACGAATGCACGATTTATTGAAATTAAAACGATTTTCATTGTTTTAATTCGTCGGTTACCATAACCTTCGCAGCCCCACTTCCCACATCCGAACATGGATCAATCGGTTAATTATCAAATAATTAATCAATTAATTTAATTAATAAATATAATCATATTATATTTATATCCTATAGTTTGATATCATATATCTACTATAGTATTTTCTCCTCTACTTGATATAAATCATATTTTTATCTAATTTCCTCCAATATAATGTATCTCATACATTTAGCCAATTATATCATGTATAATTAACTAGTCCAATTATATCATATATAATTGAACTTCCTTTTGTCAATTTGAACATTTCAAATTAACCCAAACACTGTTTCTCGACTTTATCCAAGCTACCCAGGTGACCTAATGGACCTATGGCTCGAAGCTCCAACGATACGTGAATAGCTGACTAAACTCTTTAGCCACGAGATTCACCATCTATTAACTGTCAGTGATTCCACTAAAGACCAACAGTTGAACTCTTCTTACCACGGATATATTTCTCTGTCCATCGGATATAACCAATCATGAGTACAATGACCCTTCACAGATGCTCGTAAGTACAGCTGCGCCAATTTACCATTTTGCCCCTGTAGTTACATCTCACTCCTTAAGTACCACTGATTCCTCTAATGAACAATACAACATAGTCCAACTATGTGTGAACATCTCTCGGGCCAAGAGAAAGTGTGTGGCGCCACATCGTTCAATCCCTAAAATCAGCCCTTTAGGGAGCCATCTATCTACTTACCTCTGCCTCGAGCAAGGAGTGAATTCCATCTTGTGTAGCTGAATTCCCAGCTCTCAAATCAGACAAATCCCCAAAATGGTAGTTTTGAATAGGTGACCTGGCCACTCGAACCCATACAAATCAAAGGACTGCCCTCAATGGCAGAAGTTCCCAACTCACTCAGAATTGAGGTCATGTTACCTATGGTCATCCTAGTGAAGTGAAGTCTCTGTCATAAACGGTGTTATATAACGAGACATTAACACTTCGTGGTTAGGTCTTATACAAACATTTTGTATAGGACATCCCTGCTCGCATGTCCCCAATATGAATGATCAGGACCAGATCATCTGTGACAAGTCATAACACTTGTGACCATTCCACAAAGCAGGCCGCGTCCGTAGTATTACCAAGATAAGGTTTTCCTTCTTTATCCACTTACTATAGACCATTTTGGTTATCACTCAAGACATGATCCACTTGTATGTCACCGCATACATGCTTGAGTTACATACAGATAACTAGAGATTTTATGTTTATTGGTTTGTGGTAAAGCAAATAAAACAAATAACCGAGCAAAACAACAAGATGTGAAGTAAATATCATATATTAACAATCACTAGTGTTCGTATATACTGTTTATAAACTGCAGGACACGAGACTTTAGGGCATCAACCCCAACAACAAGGCTCATCAACATTTCAGTCAAAGCTATAAAATTTGATTGCAGTATCAAATCTTATATCCAAGATTGAAAAACCTGTTTCAATCCATAAATAGAATGATTAAGCTTGCAAACCCTTTATTTTTTTTTTTATCTTGTTTAATGAACCCCTTTTGTTAACATATAGATGGTCTCCTCAAGATTACCATTTAGAAAGGCAATCTTGATGTCCATTTTCTCATAGTCATAATATGTGACAATGAGCAAGAGAATCTGGATAAACTACATGGCAACAGGTGAGAAAGTTTCCTCATAGTCTACTTCCTCAACCTGGGTATAACCCTTTGCCACTAGTGTAGCATCAGGTCTGTACATCTTCACCTCTTTTCCTCTTATTGATCCACTTGTAGCCTATAAGTTTGACACCATCAGGTTAATCTATAAGATCCCAGATTAAATTAAAATACATATACTCCATTTCAAGATCCATGGCTTTAACTCATTCATCTTTTTCCACATCATCCATTGCCTGGTTAAGTGACAATGGATCCTTAACTTCACCATCTGATATGATGGTTAAGGTTCTTGTTAAACCCATATAACAAACAGATGGGTTTGGAACCCTCCCATTACATTGAGGATCCCTCAACTATTGAGGTGGATATGCTTGACTAGATGAACCAACATCAACAACATTGTTGATGTACTAGCCTTTGTTGAAGATTCAATAGTTTCATTGGAAATTTCATTCAACACAATCTTACTATAGTGCTTACGCTCCCTGATGTGGTCCTTCCAAAAAAATGTAACATTTGTCGACACAAATACTTTATTCTCTTTTGGATGATAGAAGTAACCACCCCTCGTTTCCTTGGGATAACCTATAAATAGATACAAATTTAAACATGGTTCCAACTTTTTAGGATTTGCCTCAAGCACATGTGCTAGACAACCCCAAATTCTAAAGTGTTGTAAACTACTTCTATAACATCTCCATAATTCCAAAGGTGTTTCAGAAACATTCTTGAATGGAACACTGTTCAAAATGTAAGTTGAAGTTGATACTGCATAACCCTAAAATGAATCAGGTAAATGAGCATAATTCATCATAGACTGAACCATATCCAATAGGGTTCTATTTCTTCTTTTTGACACACCATTTTGTTGAGGTGTACTAGGTATCGAGAGTTGTGATGCGATTCCATGTTCTATCATGTAGTCCTGGAATCTTAAATCTATTTACTCTCCACCTCGATCTAATCAAAGTGTTTTAATGGTTTGACCTAATAATTCTCAACTTATACTCTTTGAAGTTTTCAAGAGCTTCAGATTCGTGTTGCTAATATTAAGTCAGCATACACATATCTCGAATAATCATCTATGAAGAGATAAAATATTCAAACTCTCCTCTTGCCTTAACATTTATAGGACCACAAAGGTCCGAATGTACAAGTTCCAAAGGTTCTTTGGCTTTATGACCTTTTCCAGTAAAAATGTCGTTGTGTCATTTCTTCTAACTTGCTTAGAAGTCCATTCTTAACTAATCTTTCAATCCTATTTAGATTTATGTGACTCAACCTTAGATGCCAAAGATGGACATTTTTCTTAGGAGAAATCTTTTGTTTTTTTTTTTTTTTTTATGTTGAGTAGTTGCAGTTATGAACATTTCAATATTTAATAGTGTTTTAGATACTAACAACCTTAGCACATATAAACTACTCTCTAAGTTTGCAGAACAAATATTAACACAATTCTTATAAAATAAACGTTTTATTTACCATAAAAAAAAATAGAGTATTGTTGTTTTGGAAAAGTTTTTACAGAAACCAGTTTTCGTTTTAAACTCGAAACCACGTAAACGCATCCCAATGCAACCCACATTATCATCTTGTCAAGTCCCGAGCTGCTGCCGGAAACTAATTCCTTGAAAAGAAGAACAAACATGATTAGTGAACAGTTATCCAGACTAAATCATTTTTCTCCACTAAATAAGTTTGAAAAACTAGTAAATCATGTTTACCTTACTTAACCTCCTTTTTCTCCGCAAAATACTAGAGACAGTTTTGTTTTCAGTGTCCCTTCTAGTTGCAATGGAAACAGGTTCACTTGGTAACTTTGACCTTCTTGCCCTTTTGGGCTGCAACAGGGTTAGCTTTATTCCCCTGACCTCCATTCTTCTTCTTTCACTTTTTAGTGCCAGATAAAGAAGGCACATGTTCAGTTCTAGATGTCGAACCTCTGTGGAACTTCCAAGAGGTTGTGGCAACATTTATCTCTCCTTTCCATTTCTTGAATTTCATCAAGGACTGATTAGTCTGTAGCTCTCATTAAGGAGGGTGGTCAGAGTGTAGTCTAGCTTGTCTTGGGTTTTATGCCCTAAAACTCATAGATAGTAAATGCTATTAATTGACCGTCATCAATAAAAAGTTATGGATGTTAAATTAATAAATGTTATTATTTGTATTATTTTCTATTTTGTCTTAATAACCCTAAATCCAATAAAATAACATCTAAGGCTGAGATGAGTCTTGAACTGTGTGTGGTGACATACAGGGATCAATGTTCAAGATACAACCTAAAGGGTCTATATTATAGGAATAAGGCTGGGTACTTTATCCTTGTAACACTGGGAGGGGGCGGGCTTTCCTATGGTAGTCCCGCTGCGGCCTCTGACCGTCCGTCCCGTCTCATCTTTCTTTGGCTACAGGAGTGAAAAGAAGCTCGACTGAATATAGGACCCCTCTTGTAACTCCATCCTTCCCACTTTGTGTTTGATATAAATGTAATGATCCAACGTGTTCGTGTAGGTGAGAGTGAGGTATCTTATGCACAATGAGTTTGCATAAGACTGAACCATGAAATAGTAACTACTAGATGTAACAACGTTGACTAGTTAGGTTCCTATTTCAATAGGATGGCCTAGGTGACTTACTTTTAATCCTGAGTATATTATGTACTTCTGTTCAAGAGGGATTGTCCTTTGATTTTCATGGGTGAGGGTGGTCAGTTCACCGACCCAATATGTCCACCATTTTGGGGACAAGACTGAATGATGAGCTGTGAACATAATAATACAAGATGAAATTCACTCATTCCTGCCTTAAGGGTAAGTAGATGAGTGTTCCTTTAAGTGGTATCTTTGGGACTTGAACAAAAGGGCCCTACCCTCTCGTTGGCCTGAGAGGAGTTTTTGTTTATTGGTTGGACCATAAACAGATTGTTCATTAGAGGAGCACTGGTATTTAAGGAGTTAGAGGTAACCCAAGGGTAAAACAGTAATTTGACCTTATAGTGAGAAGAGTGACCTGGAGTGTACCCACAGTTAACGAATATTGATTAATTTGGTTAATGAGTTTAGCCAATTAATCTCATATTGTTGGAGCTTCTGATCTACAAGTCCACCAGGTCCCCCGTTAGTTCATTAGAGGATACTTAAGAGAGATAATTTAAATTGTTTAAATTAATTTGGGGAAACTATATATCAATGTGATTAATATATAATTAATTATGGATATGATCTATAACTAAATTAGAAAGTAATATTTGAATAAAATTTAAATTAATTAATTTAGGTGAATTAGATTCACAAAGAATTAATTAATAGAGATGTTTTGCACATATACATGAGATGTATATGATAATTAAATATATACATTAAATTGAGTTTAATATATAAATAGTTATTTAAATATTATGAAAATTAAAATTAAATAAGTGTTATTTAATTATTGTGCAAATTAAAATTAAATAAGTGTTATTTAATTATGGTGCAAATTAAAATTAAATAAGTGTTATTAATTGGGCTAATCAATTAAATAAGTGTGATTTAATTAATTATAGAAAAGAAAATATTAGGAAAAGGGTCTGACCTTTCTTTATATAAAGACCTCCTTGTGGCCTTTTGTGAGTTACAACACACATTCTCATACAATTTTAACAATACACAATACCTTAGTGTTATTGTGTAGAATATTTTTAGTCTTTCTACTCTCCAAAACCTTATTCTCCTGCTCCTCTTCTAATAATTGGATACCACCTATCCTCTATTGCAATCCTATGAGAATAACGAGATTACTTTCATGGTAGTATTCGAGATTACGTAAGGAATTGTTCATGATAAAGACCGTTTGGAGTTCCATTCGTGGAACCTTGGTGGGCTTGATCATAATATTAAGGAATCCACAAAGGTAAAAATCGTTCTAATCTTTTCCCTATTGCATGCTAATTCACATGTTTATACGTTCTGTTTAGTATATTGATTCTGTTTATAGTAAAAATCGAATTGTGGGATGCAAGACGTTCTAACACAACACTTCCACTGCGAGATTCGATCCTCCCCTCCCCCCCTCCCCCCCAAATAATTGGTATCAGAACCAATTCCTTGCATCTTCGTTCTTCGTATTTTTTGAAACAAAATTGTTTAAAGGTGGGTTTCATTTTCTGCATTATGAAATGTTTGAATATTGGCTTGCAAAATTGGATGCTTTCAATTTTGACACTAGATTACTTTTGAATTTGATTAAATTGTAAGGGCATGTTGTGTTTTTAGGCAATTTAATTCTTGCACCGAGTCTGTAAGTCCGTGTCAATCGATAGAGCAACATTTGCTGAAGAGATTGGGAAGAAACAGAGGCATTTGGGGCAAGTTTGAAGCCGAAAATATGCAGAATAGGAGTGTTTTTCCGTTCAGTGTCGCGACGTTGCTATCGCAGTGTTGCAATGCTGATGGGCAGAAGCAACACACATCAGTCACAACATTGCAATGCTACCCTCAATCTTGCAACGCTCCAAGTATCGATAGAGCAAAGGTGGTGTGCGCGTGAAGACGTCTCCAACAGTTGTTTTGACCTACTTTCCTTGTAATATTTAATTAATTATTAATTAATTAAATTAATATAATAGTTATATTAATTTAATCAATTAATTTTGCATTAGGGTGCATAAATCGGTCCAAATTTTGCTGTTTCATTTAATTATGCATTGGATGAATATTTTTAATTAATATTTAAATTCATATTACATATTGTATGTCAGATGAAACGCTCGAACTGAACCGCTCCTTAAAGAACATCTTGTAGCAGATCATGTAGCAAACGCACTATGCGTCGAGTATACAACACTATGTGATCGCGTAGCTAATGATTATGCAATGAGCATGATAGTCTACGCGATCGTGTAGCACGCAAGCATGCGTCGAGTATCCAATACCGCGTGATTGTTCAGCAAGCAAGCACCTATGCGATCTTGTAACAAATGCCAGACGATCGTGTAGCAAACTCTACACAATCGCGTAGCATTAGCTATGCGATCGTTTAGCAAATGCTACACGATCATGTAGCAAATTCTACAGGATCGCATAACTAAAGCTACCCTATCATTTAGTTCTAGCTACACGATTCAGAACCTTTGTTTCGTCTTCTCCATCGAAACTACGAACTGCAACCCTTCTTTGAAGCCTCCGGAACACCACGAGTGACTCAAAACTAACAAATTTATAGTCTTGATTGCAATAATAATAATGCCCAAGAAACGCAGAAGCCCTTTACAAACCAACTTTGTAAATTTAAAGAAAGCCTTAAGTTGAGATTTCTATCCCGAAACATCCATCAGCAAAGCCATCCATAAACATTTATCACATAAATGGTATGCAGATTATAAAACTTACCAGTACTGTAAAAGATTCAATACAAGAATGGAATTTAGAACCAGAAACCAACAACCTGGCTTTAATACCAATTGAAGGAACTCGTATGACGAGATCCTTGAGGGGAAGAGAATAGACAAAATTCCATTAATTATCGAATACAAAGTTTACAGTAAACATACAAGCAGATATGCACTTAAGTTAAATTACAGCATGCTATTAAAAGAAAAGAGTTCAGGAAATATTACCTTTGAAGAACCTTTTCTTCGTGAATTTCCTCTGAACAGTCACGTACAACTTGAAGACTTTCTTAAAGATAGATCTCGAACCAAAACCTGGATACTACCACAGTGTTACCTTGATATTCTAAGAGTGAGAACCCAGAAGTGGTGGGCTCTAACTATTTTGGTTAGGAGGGAAAAGACTTAAGGTGGAGGAAGAAGAATATTGAGAACTGTCTTCGCACAAGACAAAGACAGAAAATTTTTTTAGTCAAACTTTCTCTCAATCGTTCAACCAAATAGCAAAAATGTAGAGGAAAAAGAAAAACCAACTTTTCTCTTATTCCTCTTACCATAAAAGATAACCACCTCCATTAAAGTGGGTGGAGAGAGAAAAGATGGGGAAGGGAGTTGTAACTCCCTTCCTTATTATTCAAATAATATATAAATAAATATGATAACTAACTTATCATATTATATTCATATTAAATTATATGTTATACCAAATATAACATATAACCTATAGTTTTAATATTATATCACATATAATATAAACTATAGTTTCTTTTCTCTATTATATGAAATTTAATATAAATCATATTTATATTAAATTTAATAACTATGAATCGAATTCATAGAAAAAAATATTTGAATCTCATTAAATATTTATTTCCTCCCATTAAGCTATAATGCATCAAATACATTATGAAAATTATATCATATATAATTGAAATGATTTAATTATATCATATATAATTAAATCTCTCTATTAGTTTAAACCATTCAAATTCATCCAAAAACTTATTCTCAACTAAATTCTTTTGAGCTACCAAGGGACCTCATAGACCTGTAGCTTGAAGCTCCAACGGTACATGAATAATTAATAAAACTCTTTACTTACATTATTCACCATCCGTTGGCACTCCACTAAAGACCGACAGTTGCACTCTTCGCACTATAGATATATTTCTGTGTTCATTGGATATAACCAATCAATAGTACGATGACCCTTCACAAATTACTCGTAAGTACAGTTGGGTCAAAATACCGTTTTGCCCCTATAGTTACATCTAACTCCTTAGGTACCATTGATTCCTCTAATGAACAATAAGTCCTAGTCCCACTATGACCAAGTCCCCCTTGGGATAGGAAAGGGTGTGGCCACTATGTTCAAGACCCAAAATCAGCCTTTAAGGGAGCAATTTATCTATTTGCCCTTGCATCGGGGAATGAGTGAATTCCGTCTTGTGTAGTTGTATTCCCAGCTCCCCACTCAGACGAATCCCCAAAATGGTAGGCTTGTTGAGTTGGCAATCTAGCCACTCTCACCTATACAAATCAAAGGATCGCCTTCATGAGTAAGAGTTCACAACTCACTTAAGATTCAGGTCATGTCACCTATGTGAAGGATCTCATGTCTAAGAGTTCCATGAGCGCGTTCGGATCGCTCCGATCTCACTGATGCGTTATTTTATGCGATGAAATAATGAAAGGAATTGCGGTGATGGAAAATGTGTTGTGCAACAAAGTATAAATCCTACTGAGTTTCCTAGTAAGCCCAGGGTCGAACTCAGGGACTAAGGAAAACAATATGCGGCAATAATTTTTAGATTACTTTGCGGTAACAAATAAATCAAAGAGTTGTTGGGTTGTTGTTTACAATATAAAATGTATGCAGTGGAGTTAAGAAAAGAGTTAATATTACGAAAGATGCGATGAATATGCAGGGGAACGGGTTGAGAAAGGGTTCAGCTAACACTTCCTAGGATTGTGTTCATGTTATGCGATCATGCTACACACATACAATAGCAAATCATCTCTCAACACAAATGCTACGGCTTCTAGTTTTAGACTGTATGCGATATATGCGATGATGTCTATAGGACTTACACATAAGCCTCTATTCTTTTCTATGCGATGACGATTGACACACACACATACAAGGCGGCCGCATAATACCATAACCTATCTCTAGGGTGCATGCGATGCATGTTGACAAACAGAGCTTATCTCTAAGTCTCTATCTCTTGCTTATGCAGATCTAATCTTGCTCTTTCGAGTCTAGATTCTAACTTAGCTCTCTCAAGTCTTAGGTTCTTTCTTTAGAATCTCTCTCGAGTAGCTCTAAAGGGGTGATGGGCGCAACATAAGACAAGATGATCGCATGCAATGAAAATCCCAGGTCATGTTAGCTAAGTTCTTCTCAACCCATTCGATAAATTTAGCTACTCATGCATGCTTTTAAGAGAGTGAACAGATGTAGATAAGCAAGTTCCATTTTATAGATATATAATCGAAATACAGAATGACAATGCAGAATAAGAATAAAGAGTCTGGTAGCAATCTCTTGCTTCCCAAGGCTTTTACACTGTTCTTCTCTACTCTGCTCAAAAGATAATCTTGCTCTCGCAAGAGTTAGCCCTCTCTCTATTTTTTCACGCCTCCTGGGTTCTCTCTCAAGCTGACCAGGGCAATCTTCCGGCGTCTCTTCCCTTCTCTCGCTCCGCCTTCTAGTATAAGAAACTATGAACAAGGCTATTTCTATTTATGGAGAAAATTATCTAACTGAACGAACTTCTTCACTAAAGGTGGCCTTTGGTATTTATAGAGCTTCGAGGTGAAAGGCTTCTTCTCTCTTATGATTGCACTGATGGGATGGCATTAACTCTCTGTCTGATGCGCCGAATATTTGTCATCGAAAAATTGCGTGTACTTGCTATAGTAGATCGTTAACGGCTTGTCAACTTAATTCGGAATCGACCGTCATCAGCTTTCTATCCCATCGTGATTTATTACGCTTTTCACCCAGATGGACCCACCATGATGTGTCGGCTCTATACGGCAACCTTCTTAAGCAGATAGTCGCAACGCAATTTGATCGCATAGCCTTGCGTCAACGCAATTTCTTAATGCGCTCGAGCGTTAATTTCTGTGGATCGCATTTTCGCCTTGCGTCAACACATTTTCTGCAAAAAAAAATACATAAGTTAACTGTTTTAATGCGATGGAAGCATGAGATTGCAATATTGTGAACTTAATGCTTTTGGACATAATATTGTATATTTTTATCAACGTAATCCTACATTGTTTTATAACTTTGCATTGTAATAACGTGTATTTTTGCCTGTTATAACTCACCGTGACCAAAATATAGATTATACATTCAAAACATATAGTTATGCAAACAAAACTTAATTAACGGCATGCTATGAACAAGAAAACAACAAGGGAAAGAGTTCCATACCAATTGAAGACGTTTTTCACACTTTGAAACTCGAACACAGTGGAAACCTCCACACGATCTACCAACACCCAGCAGCAGTGTCGATAACAACAGCACGAACAACGCACAAACACGAACGCCGCAGGGACGACACCACCACTAAAGAACCCCGGGAATTCTTGGAGTGAAAACCCAAAGGGTGGTCTTTGGTGAATTTGGTAGAGGAAGGAGGAAACCCGAATCCTATAGGCGATAAGAAAGTGGAAGGGAAAAAGACACTATCGCATAGCAGACTGCTTGTCGTATAGGAGGAGCTACACGATCATGTAGGATTTACTGAATGATCGTTTAGGAAAACGTACACGATTATTTACTAAAACTAGCACACTATACGATCGTTTAGAGAAGTTATCCGATCATGTAGGAAATAGCGTGCGATCGTTTAGGCGCGAGATAGACGATCGTTTAGGTGGAGAGTGCTATTGTATAGGCTCTCGAAAACACTTAAGCTATCGTTTCGCTTTCTACCAATGCGCGCTCTACGAATTCCTTGGACGATTGACGAACGACGCAAAAATGAAAACTCTTTTCATTTTTATTTCATCGGTTACAATAACCGACTCATTCCCACTAACCCACGTCCAAACGCGATTTTTTGGATTAATTATCATATAATTAACCAACTAAAACATTAATAAATATAATCATATTATATTTTTATCCTATAGTTTGATAGCACATATCTACTATATATTTTCTCCTCTACTTGATATAAATCATATTTATATATAATTTCCTCAAAATAATGTATCTCATACATTTAGCTAATTATATCATATATAATTAACTAGTCCAATTATATCATATATAATCGAACTTTCCCTTATCAATTTGAACATTTCAAATTAACCCAAACACTGTTTTTGGACTTTATCCAAGCTACCCAAGGGACCTAATAGACCTGTGGCTCAAAGCTCCAACGGTCCGTGAATAGCTGACTAAACTCTTTAGCCACGAGATCCATCATTCATTAACTGTTAGGCATTCCACTAAAGACCAACAACTAAACTCTTTTTACAACAGATATATTTCTCTGTCCATCGGATATAACCAATCATGAGTACGATTTTGAATTATACACTTCTCATTACGTGTTATAACTAATATACACCAATAATTATACCAATAAATTATTAAGATCTGTATATTAATATGTCCGATCTGACCACGAAATATTAATATTTATAAATTAATTATAAACTCTTTTGTACAAGGACACCCCCATCGGATATAACCAATCATGAGTACGACACTTATAAATTACCACAGATATTAATTAATTATGGATATGATCTATAATTAAATTGGAAAGTAAGATTTGAATAAGATTCAAATTAATTAATTCAAGTGAATTATATTCACAAAGAATTAATTAATATAGAGGTTTTGCACATATATATGAGATGTATATGATAATTAAATGTATACATTAAATTGGATTTAATGTATAAGTAGTTATTTAATTATTGTGCAAATAAAAAATTAAATAAGTGTCATTTAATTGTGCAAATTAAATAAGTGTTATTTAATTAGGTTAATTGATTAAATAAATATTATTTAATTAAATGGGCTAATTAATTAAATAAATATTATTTAATTAATTATAGAAAAGGAAAATTTATTGGGAAATTTGCTTGGTTCTTCTCTATATGAAGATCTCCCCATAGCCCTGCAATACACATTTTGATTGCAGAAAAACTCTGACAATACACAACTCTTTAGTGTTATTCTGCAAAATTTTCTCTAAGCCATAAATCCTTTCAACTCTCTTGAACACTTTTCTCCTCTCCCTTTCCCAATTGTTGGATACCACCTATCCCTCTATTGGAATCCCAGAGAATAACGAGGTAGCTCTCGTGGTAATGTTCTAGATCGCTCAAGGAGTTTTTCGTGATCAAGATTGTTTGGAGATCCGTTCGTTGGAACCTTGGAGAGGATTGTCGTGGCACTTGGGGAATCTACAAAGGTAAAGAATCGTTCTAACCCTTTCTCCAATAGCATGCTAGTTTACATGTTTATTCATTTAGTTTAGTATAACGATTTTGTTTATTGTAAAAATCGAATCGTGGGATGTAAGGCGTTCTCAAACGAGACGCTTCAGCTATGGGATTTGATCCCTTCATCATAGTCATAATATGTGGCTATGGATAAAAGAATTCTTATAGACTTAAGCATGACAATAGGGGAAAAAGTTTCCTCATAGTCAACCTCTCCCTCTGGGTATAACCCTTTGCTAAAAATCTAGCTTTGAAGGTCTGTACCTTCCTAGCTGCATCTCTCTTTCTTTTATAGATCCATTTATACCCTATGGGTTTAACCCCTTTAAGTAGATCTACAAGCTCCCATACTGAATTGGAGTACATAGACTCCATTTCAAGATCCATGACTTTGACCAATTGGTCATTGTATACGTCATTCATTGTTTGTTTATAGGACAATAAATCCTCAACGCCATCATCTAGTATGACAACCTGAGTTTCAATTAAACCCAAGTAATATTTAGGTTGTGATACATCTCTTCCACTGTATTGATGCACTCTTAATGATTGAGAAGAACAAGACTAAGCTGAAGTGCGGATTTTTCATTAACTCTTGATGAAGGACCAACTACATCAACAACTCTTGTCGATTCTTCAGTTGCTTCATTTAATACTAATTTTCTCCGTGGTTTATGATCTCTCATGTGGTCTTACTCTAAGAATGCAACATTTGTCGATATAAACACCTTGTTTTCTTGAGGATCGTAGAATAGACCACCTTTCGTTTCCTTAGGGTAACCAACAAATTGGCACAACCTTGAACGAGGTCCCAACTTCTTAGGATTTGTCATTAGCACGTGTGAAGGACAACTCCAGATTCTAATGTAATGTAAACTGGGTTTATGCCCCTTCTATAATTCAAGAGGCGTTTCAGAAACACTTTTCGAGGGAACATTATTCATGATGTAAACTGCAGCCTCTACTGCATACCCCCAAAACAAGCTAGGCAACTGAGCATAGCTCATCATAAAACGAACCATGTCTAACAAGGTTCTATTTCTCCTTTCTGACACACCATTCTGTTGAGGTGTACCAAGTACTAAGAGTTGAGATTGAATTTCATGTTCTATAATATAGTCCAGAAATTTTAAATCTATGTACTCTCTACCCCGATTAAATCGAAGTGTTTTAATCGTTTTACCTAACAGGTTTTCAACTTTCGTCTTGTACTCTTTGAAATTTTTAAAGGCTATAGATTTATGTCCCATATATAAGTAACCATACCTTGAATAATTATCCATGACAGATATTAAAGTATTTGTACCCTCCTCGAGCTTTTACATTCATTGGACCACAAAGATCCGTATGTCTGAGCTCTAAGGGCTCTTTGGCTCTATAACCTTTTCCACTAAAACGTCTTTTAGTCATTTTCCCTTTAAGATAGGATTCACATTGAGGTAATGAATCACCTTCTAACTTGCTTAGAAGTCTACACTTTACCAATCTCTCGATCCTATCGAGATTTATGTGACCTAATCTTAAATGCCAAAGATAACAATTATTGTTACTTGAAGAAATTCTTTGCCTTTTGGTTTGAGTATCTACAGTTTTAAACATCTCATGATTTAAAAGTACTTTTGATTCAGTTGATCCCAATACATATCAATTGTCTTCTAGTTTAGCTGAACAAATCGTGACACCATTTTCATAATGAATGCTTCATTAAATGAAGAAGAAACAGAATATGATTGTGCAATTAAACAAGTAATAGATAGAAGTTCCTCTTCATTTTACGAATTATATACAAGTTTTTCAAAAATAGGTATCTCTTTCTAGAAAAAAACTTTGTAGCTCCCATTGCACGAGTTGAAGTGGCATCTCTTATTCCAACCTTGAGCATCATTTCATCCTCCTCGAGCTATTGGAAGGAGCTAATTCCCTTAAAGAAGAACAAACGTGATTAGTGACTCCCAAATCAAGTATCTAGACATTATGGTCATTTTCCACTAAACAAGTTTCTAGTACTAGTAAATCATATTTACCTTTCTTCTCTTTCTTCTTCTTGGGGAGGTACTTGAGGCAATTTCACTTCCAGTGACCATTCACATTGCAGTAGAAGCATTTGCTCTTATCAGCCACCTTGGCTTTGCCCTTTCTTTTTCCAGCAGTGGGAGCCTTTCCCGTCCCTCGTTTCTTTTTTTGGATCTTCTTAGAACCAAAAGATAATGGAACAATAGTCCATTTTCCATGCATTCCTGTCACAAGTTTTTTACGGGTAATAATTTTTCGTCACCAAGTTTTTGGCATTAACGAATGTATGCGATGACCATGCGTTCCTGTCACAAGTTTTCTTGCGTTCACGCCAAGTATAACGAAAACGCAAGTTTCACGGGTGATCCAAGGTCGAACTCAGGGACTTGTAACTAGACATAAGTGGTAATGTGTATGCGGCGGTTGAATAAAAGAATGATGGGGGGGGGGGGGGGGGAGGGGGGGGTTTAAGCTAACACTACTCCTACTCCTATCTAACAGACAACGCAATGAGAAGTATTCATGAGAGGGAGAGACATGACAACCATTGACGTGAAGTAAATGGATGGAAAATAGATAAAATGTGAGGATGTCTTCATTGCAACCTTTAAGAGTGACCGCAAGGGTAACCTTAGCCAACACAAGCTATGCGATCATGCTACACACACTTGAGCCTATTTCTAGGACGTATGCGATGTGTATGCAAAAGGGTCGAGATGACCGCATACCGCCACCATATCCTACTTCTTGGACGCATGCAATGTCCTCTTCGTAGGGTGCATACACTGTGTAATAGCAAATGGAGGTTATTCCTAAGTCTCCATTCTTACTTATGCAATCTTAATCTAGCTCTTCCGAGCATCGATTCTAATATAGCTCTCTCAAGTCTTAGGTTCTTTCTTTAGACTCTCTCTCGAGTAGCTCTAAATGTGTGATGGACGCATACATAAGACAAGGTAACCACAAAAACCTAGTGGACATAAGATTATTCCTATCTCTAGTGAACACTTGCTTACATTGCTTAATGCGACCAACCACTTACCCTCCCAGGCAGTTAGTTGTTGCTAATTTTACTTATAGACAAGCATTGCGTCCGCTTATAGACAAGCGTTGCTACAACTTCACACCAAGCAAATAATATTTTCTCACAACACTCACGCAAACGCACACCTCCTGGTGGTTTGCTACATGCCTCATATTTCTATTACGCATCATTAAGTATGCGATACTCTAGCAATCTCACTAAGTGATGCAATGAAAGTTAAGGATGTTAAGCAAATAAAGATGGAGATGGAAGCGAAGGAAGCAAAGAAATGCATTGAACACATAATGTATTAATTTCTTAATCCAAAATATAATACAATACAATATAAGAAAAGAAGAGAAAATGAAAGGACTAGCTGGAAGCAATGTCTTGCTTCCAGCAGATGTGTGTCAAGGTTGCCGGTGCCATAGATGGGCGGTGGAGCTGACTCTCTCGAGATCTAACTTCGGCGAAGGCTGCGGTCGTCATTCGACATAGAGGAAGAAGATGAAGAACTCTCAAGCTTTCTTCTCACGTGTTAGTCTGGATCACAAGGATCCGCCCGAAGGCCGAACCTTGGGCGAAAACCCTGGATGATCTACAATTCTGCTCAATTGCTTCTATTTATAGAGCTGGATCGCTGACAACATTAATAGACTGCTTTGATTCTGACATTCGGGGCGCGTTAGTCCTTTTTTGAATCTCTGCTGCTAATGGCGTGGTAGGTGAAATGTCAACATCATCTTTTGATTTTCCCGAGATATGCATTGATGCCTTCATTCCACCAACCTTGTGTTCATCCCACTATTATGGTTATCGTGTAGCCGCAATTGTGTAGTGACCGCATTTGCTTAATTACCGTAACTTCTACACGATGACCGCAATCGCTTGACGATCGCAACTCCTATGCGATGGACCCATGTGGTTGATTACCGCAACACCCATGCATTGATCGTATGCGTTCGCCTTTACGATGGAGAGTTTCTTCACATGTAGTCGTCTATGCGGTAGCCCGGCTTCCGCGTTTGGGTCCAGTTCCTGCGTTAGCTATAAAAATAGACAATTGAACACATAATAATGCATAATAATGGGATAGCCGAGATTCTCAATGCTAAATGTCGTAAACTCATTTTCTCATGAATTCCTAACATAATTGCCGCATATTCTTCTTAACAGCCCTCATAATTCTAAATAAAGGGCCTAAGATGACATGCATTTCTACATGTCATCAAACCGCAAACTCATGAAAGCAACGGGGACGACACCACCAGAAAAGAGCTCCACGTATTCTCGGAGTGAGAACCCAAAGCATGGTCTTTGGTGAATTTGGTTGAGGAAGGAGGAAGAACAGATCGTGTAAGCGATAAGCAATTAGGAGGGAAAAAGACTCTACCGTATAGCAAGATGCTTAATGTTTAGGAAAAACTACACGATTGTTTAGATTTTACTAAACGATCGTTTAGGAAATGGTATACAATTGTTTAGAAAACTTGGCACACTATATGATTGTTTAGGGAAGCTATCCGATCGTATAGGAACTAGTGTGCGATCGTTTAGGCGTTAGGTAGACGATCGTTTAGGTGCAGAGCGACTATCGTATAGGCTCTCGAAATTAAGCGATCGATTACGATTTTAGACCAACGCGCTCTTTGAACTTTTTCCGGACGAACGATTCAAAATGAAACAAATTTCATTTTAATTCATCGATTACAATAGCTGACGCAGTTCCCACTAACACATGTCCAAACGTGATTTTGGGTTAATTATCATGTAATTAACCAATTAAAATATTAATAAATATAATCATATTATATTTTTAACCTATAATTTGATATCACATATCTACTAGAGTAATTTCTCCTCTACTTGATATAAATCATATTTATATCTAATTTCCTCCAAAATAATGCATCTCATATATTTAGCTAATTATATCATATATAATTAACTAGTTCAATATCATAAATAATCGAACTTCCTCTTGTCAATTTGAAATTTTCAAATTATCCCAAACACTGATTCTCAACTTTATTCAAGCTACCCAGGGGACCTAATGGACCTGTGGCTCGAAGCTCCAATGGTCCGTGAATAGCTGACTAAACTCTTTAACCACGAGATCCACCATCCGTTAACTGTCAGGCATTCCACTAAAGACCAACAGCTGAACTCTTCTTACCACAGATATATTTTTGTGTCCATCGGATATAACCAATCATGAGTATGATGACCTTTCTGTAGGATTGTATCAACAGCAGCGGAAGTACAAGGATCATCAAAGCATTCAAATTCACTAATTTTGGCAAAATATAAAGCATGATTTTGCAGAAAAAGTGAGTTTCAAGACATACCTCTTGAAGAACTTTTTCAAAGCTCCATCTCCAACTGCTATCTTCTTCATATCTTATTGTAGACCACCTCAAGATCTTTCCCACTATTCTCTTGGTGCTCTAGATTGAGTTGTGGATCTTAAAACAAGCTTGAATCAAGGGATGAATGAGAAAAGCTCACTGTTGCAACCTTGTTGAAGAATCTTTCTTCAAACCAGTTTTTCTCTCAAAACTCTATAGATTGCATGCCCGATTTTCACTCCAGTCTCTTCATTATATTGCAAATCAACATACAAAAGAGAAGAGTTGCATGAGTTGCAGCTCATGCTTGGAGAAGACAAGGCCAAGACATTGCTTCATGTGTGAGCTACTTAGGTGATGGATAATGATAAAAAACCATTTTTCCATTTTGTGTTTTAGTTTTTAGATTTTCCAATTTTATCTAAAAATAAAAAATTTGATTTTATAAAATCTATTTTGATTTTAAAATGAAAAATTAATTAATTTCATAAATTAATTATTAAATAAAACTTAATTAATTTAATATCAAATATTAAATTAATTTTAACAAATATCCATCTTTATATATTTAAATCATATTTAAATATATAAATTCTCCTATTCCATTTAATTCTAAAATTAAACATAATTATATCTCATATAATTACTAATTCTCTTAATTCCAATTTAAACGTTTCAAATTAACTTATCACGCTATTCTAGAGCTAGTCCGTTACGAGCTAGTAGGGGGACCTCGCGAACCTACGGATCATGGACTTTAACGATCCGAGATTAATTGGCTAAACTCATTAGACCAAATTAATCTCCATTTGTTAACTAGTGGGTCATTCCACTAAAGCCCATAGTTGCACTCCCCTCATTGTAGATATATAATATCCACATGATTTAACCATAATCAGCAAGTCTACCCTTCATAGATTGTTCGTAATAACGGCTGGGTCAAATATCTGTTTTACCCTCGAGATTACGTCTTATTCCTCAAGTCCCTACTGATCCTCTAATGAACAACTGGTTATTGATCCAATCACCAAACCAAAATCTCTCAGCCCAGTGAGAGGGTGGGGCCACTTGTTCAAGACCTGGATTCAGTACTTGAGAGAATAACCTTTCTCCTATCGCTAAATCGGTAGGCGTGAACTTCATCTTGCACCCTATGTCCCCAGCTATCTATCCAGTCTTACCCCTGAAATGGAAGTCTTATTGAGCCGGCGTTGTTGAGCCAACCCTTAACTATGCAAACTAAAGGCAATCCTGAATAAACAGGAGTTCATAGTTAGCTCAGGATTAAGATCGAGTTACCTAGGTCATCTAGGTGAAATAGTCAGTCTTAACAGTAAACAGTGTTATAAAGTAAGAGTGACGTATTTTTTGGTCCAAATCTTATGCAAACTCATTGCATAGGACGCCCTCACTCCTCATGTCATAACATGTATGAATTAGGATCACATCATATGTAGCACTTTACAACACTTTGTAGCAACTACAGAGTAGGCCACATCCAATGGTGTTACCAGAATAAGGTACCCAAACTCATTCATGTACCATAGATCATTTTGACTATTTACTAAAACCCGATCCACTCTTATGTCTCCACATAAAGTTCAAGTACTTATACAATAGTCATGGGTCTTAGTTTATTGGATTTAGACTTTCATACAATTTATGAGATCAATAACAAGTATATTGATTATAGAAAATGTTTATCATTTTACAAACTGCGAGTTTTTAGGGCATCACAATACCCATCAATAATCCCACTTGAACTAAAATTCCAGTGAATCAATATATACAATGTTGAGTTTACATGGAGAAAATAAAATGTACAAATACAATAAATTAGGGCATCACAATACCCATCAATTCTCCCACTTTCCCTAGTGATACAAAACTCGTAGACCTAGTCCTACTAGGTGACCCTCGAACACTTTAGCCGATAGGGCCTTCGTAAAAGGATCAGCTATGTTTTTTTTTGCTGATTTACTTGCAGCAACATACTCAGCTTCCATTGTGGAGTCTTCAATAAAACTTTGCTTGATGCTCCTCCACACAACTGCTCCTCCATTAAGAGTGAATACTGACCCCGAAGTTGATTTCCTCGAATCAATATCGGTCTAAAAGTCAGAATCAGTGTATCCAGTAAGGATCAGATCCTTAGAACCATACACGAGCATCTAATCTCTCGTTCTCCGAAGATACTTGAGAATGTTTTTAACAGCAGTCCAATGGTCATGATCAGGATTGGATTGAAATCTGCTGATAATTCCTACGGCATAGCATATATCGAGACGAGTACACAACATTGTATACATTAAAATCCCAACTGCAGATGCATATGGAATTCGATTCATCTCCTCAACTTCTTCAGGTGTCTTAGGACTCTGTTCCTTAGACAAGTGAATTCCATGCCTAAAAGGTAAAGATTCTTTCTTGGAATTTTGCATTTTGTACTTAGACAACATCTTATCTATATAAGGTGCTTAAAATAATGCCAATGTTTTCTTCTTGCGATTTCGAACTATTTGGATTACAAGAACATATTTTGTTTCTCCCAAATCTTTCATTTGGAATTGTGAAGCCAACCATCTCTTAATGTTAGCTAGATATTCTACCTCATTCCCAATGAGTAGAATATCATCAACATACAACACCAGAAAAGAGACAGTTTTGTTGACGATCTTCTTGTATCCACAGGGTTCGTCAACATTTTGTTCAAAGCCATAAGATTTGATCGCAACATCAAATCTCATATTCCAAGATCTAGAAGCTTGTTTTAATCCATAAATGGATCGATTAAGCTTGCAAACTTTTTGCTCTTGACCCTGCTGTATAAACCTTTCTAGTTGAGACATATAGATACTCTCTTCAAGATAGCAATTCAGAAAAGTTGTCTTGACATCCATTTTCCATATTTCATAATCATAAAATGTGGCTATGGACAAGAGTATTCTAATAGACTTTATCATGGCAGCTGGAGAGAAGGTTTCTTCAAAATCTAACCCCTCTCTTTGGGTAAACCCTTTGCCACTAGTTTAGCTTTGTAGGTATGTACCTTACCAGTTTTGTCTCGTTTTCTCTTGTACATCTATTTGCAACTGATGGGTTTTAACCCTTTCGATTGATCTACAAGATCCTAGACAGAATTGAAATACATAGATTCCATTTCAAGGTCCATGGCTTTAATCCATTGGTCTTTATCCACGTCGTTCATTGCTTGATTAAAAAACAATGGATCCTCTAAACCATCATCTGGTATGATGACTTGAGTTTCAGTTAAATTCATGTATCGGTCAGGCTGTTGCACAACCCTCCCACTACGACGAGGCATTCTCAACTCTTGAGAAGGATGTGAAGTATCAGTTTCATCAAATACTCTTGTTGACAGACCTGCTCTATCAACAAATCTTGTTGAAGGACCTGTTCGATCAACAACTCTTGTTGATACATTTGTCGTTTCTCTAGACATTTCTTCTATTACTAACTTACTGTGAGGTTAATGGTTCTTTATATAATCTTGCTTCAGGAAGGTTACATTTGTCGATACAACTACTTTATCTTCTTGAGGATCATAAAAGAAACCACCTTTACTTTTTATGGGTAGCCTATAAATAGACATACTTTTGAACGGTGTTCTAACTTTTTAGAATTTTGCACCAACACATGTGCTAGATAATCCCAAATCCTAAAGTGACGTAAATTTCCTTTACATCCCATCCAAAGCTCATAAGGCATTTCAGAAACGCTTTTCGAAGGAACTATGTTCAAAATATATACTGCAGTCCCAATTGCGTGTCCCCAAAAAGAATTTGGTAACTAAGTGTAACTCATCATGGAACGAACCATTTCTAACAAGGTTTTGTTTCTCCTCTCTGCCACACCATTCTACTGAAGTGTGTCAAGGGCTGTGAGTTGAGACTAAATTCCATATCCCGGTTGTTGTAGAGTAAACCGGATTTCCAGCTCCGCTGTAGGGTGAACCTCCAACAACTTAAGCGGTCAAAGCCTGAAGTTTGAGTATTGTTGCTAGCTTTTCTATCAAATAGTTCTGGAATTCTATGTCCAAATACTCACCACCTCGATCTGATCGAAGTGTTTTAATCTTTTTACCTAATTGGTTTTCAACCTCAGCTTTATACTCTTTGAACTTTTCAAAAGTTTCAGACTTTTGGCGCATTAGGTAAACATGCCCATACCTGGAATAATCATCTATAAAAATGATGAAATATTCATACCCTCCTCTTGCTCTAACATTTAGAGGCCCATAAAGGTCTGAGTGAATCAGCTCTAGGGGTTCTTTGGCTCTAAGACTTTTTCCAGAAAAAGATCTTTTTGTCATTTTACCCTCAGGACAAGACTCACATGGTGGTAATGATCTGTCTTCCAACTTATTTAGATGATGTTCTTAACCAATCTCTCAATCCTGTTGAGATTTATGTGACCCAATCTCAAGTGCCAAAGATAGGAATTTGGAGAAATCTTCCTCTTCTTATGAGTCCCAGCAGTTTTAAACATCTCTATGTTCAAAACAGTTTTGACCTCAGTTGGTTTTAACATGTACAAGTTATTTTCTAATTTTGCAGAGCAAATCTGTTTATTTCCCATTTTGATGAACACTTCACCATTTTCCAAAATAAACTTTATAATTTTGTTCTAGCAAACAGGAGACAGAAATTAGATTCCTTTTCATAAGAGGAATGTAATAGACATTTTTCAAATAAATGTACTTATCTTCTATAAATAACTTCATATCTCCTACTACTTTGATTGAAACAATCTCTCGGTCCCTACCTTAAAGATCGTCTCACCTTCTGTCAACTGTCTCCAGGAACTTGTTTCCTGTGAGATAGATACATGATTAGTGACACCTGAATCAATTATCCAGATTTTATCGTTTTGCTAAACATGCTTCGATAACAAGTAAATCATATTTATCTTGTTGTTCGAATTCAGCATTCTTATCTATATAATTCATAATTTCAGATGAGTTGGGAGATAGAGGACAATCATCTGTTAAAACTCTTTTGGTATATCAACCGCTAGTAATTTGTTTATTGATTTGATTTTACTGTTATGTACATCGAAAATGAGTATTCTAGAATTCGACATGCTGATAAAATTCAAACAAATTCTAATTAGCAAATTGTAACTAAATCCAAAATCAAGTTTTAGCAAAATGTAATAATGTACCCATAACCATTATTTATTTGCAACGATATTTTACTGAGTCAGAATATGTGCTACCGTGAGGCAGTCAGATACTCCTTCAGTAAAACAAACAATTTTGACCAAACACTATCCCCGGAATAACTCTTATTCCTATAGTCGTTTAGTTATCGTTTTCGGTCAAGATCTATACTAACAACTTAGTAATTCTTGTAAGTGTGACCCGCCATTTTCAGATCCTATAGGACGGGATGAATTTGCCTCTGAAATAGAAGACAACATCCAAGACGGAACTATAAGACCCTATTCATTTTATTAAAGTCTGGGTTGTTCCGAATCCTATGTTACAACCCTTCGTGGGTATAGTCGTCGCTAAACGACTAGCAAAGGGCCGCTTAAAGCTAACCAGCATGCGCAACATAGGAATCTTACGGTTCAAACTAATAGAGAAGACCGTAGGATATATTGACACATATTCTTCACCCACTTACTATGAACTACTTCCTCCGTTTACCTTGATATTCACTCATACAAAACACTCTCCATAGGGAGGCCACTTCCAGGGTGACATGAAGCGTCATATGAATCTCATGGTGTAAACTATGTGGAGACGTGGTAGTTGAAATCTATTTATCGTATAATAGACTTATGTTTGAACAACTTCCTCTTATTCATCGAAATCTAGATTTAAACTAAAAAAAAATACTCTCCGTAGGGAGGTCACTCCCAGGGTGACACGAAATACCGCTTAAATCTAGATTGTGAACTCTAGAGACATGAGAGCTAAAAATAACGTATCGTATATGTTATTAATCTCTCACTAAAGTTTTCTAATCACTCTATCATATAGAAGTTATTAAACTGCCACTGAAGTGTTCTATTTGGGTATATTTATACTTAGGTTCTTTTCGGCTAATAAAACAACCCTAAGTCTATGTGGTTTATCCAAGTATAACTCTTATAATTGAATTTTAACCTACGATGTCTAGGTGATAAACCATTTTATTACCTCACATCACTCACGTATGCTCATAAAACCGGTTACCAACACTCAATAATTCGGCCATAATCCCCAGATAAGAGGTATTCCGAAAACCATCAACTTAAGTACCCCCAGCCTTAGACAGGATTATATACCAGTTGAGTTTGTAACCTAGGTTTTATAAGTTTTAACAATTAAAATAGGTGATCAACCTACGTGAGCATGTAGCTGTTGTTTATGGATTTTAAATGTCTAACCCAATTTTATAACAACTTATAAAACTTTAGACATGTTATTCATCCATAACATACTTGGGGCATTCAAATTTAATATAACATTTATATTAAATACAACAAACCCTAACATACATACTATATATTATAACAATTAAAACATACATTCAATGCATATTACATGCTTCTTATGGTAGGATTTTAAATCTAAATGGCATACTATATGCACATACAAGATTTATTTAATTATAACATACATCAAATGCATAAATAATTAAACATGGACTGATATGGTCCTAGTTTTGGCAAAAAAACAAGCAAACAAAACCTAATTATTACAAAACAGCTTCCGGACCGCTCCAAAATGAACTCAAGTAACTTGAACCAAACCTGAACCATCTGAACCAACCAGCCAAGTCTAAACCGAACCAACCAAGAACCATTCGAAGCTGAACCGGACCAGACCACAAGAGAACCGATCGAACCGACAGCCCTTACACATGTTCAACATCTCGCTAAGTCTTATCGTTTAGCAATGACGACCATCGTCTAACATTTTGCCAGATCGTTTAGTAAATCCTTGATTGTTTGGCGTTCGTAAAAGGTAAACGATCGTTTAATGCCATCGTATAGCATTTATGCATCGCCCAGCTGCCGCACAAAGGTATGTGATCGCGTAGTGCTATCGCATAACAACTCGACGCATCGCCTAGCTCCCGCATAAAGGTAAACGATCGCGTAGTGCTATCGTATAGCAACTCAACGCATCGTTTAGCCCCCGATCAAAGATAAACGATCATAGTAAGCGATCGCTCAAGACTATCGTATAGCTCTTGATAACTATCCTTAGTTTTATCGTACAGAACCAAACGATCGCTTAACCATCGTCTAGCACTGTATGTCATCGTTTAGTATCTGCCGTAGCTAAACGATCGCTTAGCTCTATCGTATAGAACATCATCGCATCGTTCAGCATCGTAAGTAAGCGATTTGTTTAGTTCCATTGCATAGAAACTTCAATGCATTGCTTAGCACTTCGTCTACACGTCGCTTAGCTTCGCATCTAGACGATCGCCCAGCGCTATCACGTAGCACTTCATAGCATCGCTTAGTGCGCATCGTTGCTAAACGATCACATAATACCATCATATAGTAAATTCAACTTATCATTTAGTTCCCACGCCAAAGCTAAATGATCTCTTAATGCTATCGCATAGCAAATTGAACGCATCGTTTAGCTCCCGCAGGTACACGATCGTCCAGCGTAGGATACCTCAATGATCAACGTCCAATGCTATACGATCATCTAGCTTTTCTTCACATCGTGTAGCGTCTGGAGCTAGAAGATCGTTTAGCAACTGGAACCTCAATGCGATAAGAACAGAGGCTGATTTTCTGGAACTGCAACTCAGCCTCTTCGCTTGTTTCTTCGATTTACAGCTTAATTTCAACTCTAATGACACCAAATAAATTACAGACTCTTGAGAACACATCAAAGCTCATCAAGCAAGAGTCAACTACAAATTTAAATGAGAAATTAAAGAGAATTAAATAGCCAAAACTCAGAAAACCATATCAGTAGACCAGTTTCATATTTCTCATATAAAACACCCACCAAACCAAAATTAAACCAAATTGAATGCTTATTTGATGCTCTAATACCAATTGTAGGATTGTATCAACAGTAGCGGAAGCACAAGAATCATTAAATCATTCAAATTCACTAATTTTGGCAAAATATAAAGCATGCTTTTGCAGAAAAAGTGAGTTTCAAGACATACCTCTTGAAGAACTTCTTCAAAGCTCCATCTCCAATTGCTATCTTCTCCATATCTTGTTATAGACCACCTCAAGATCTTCCCCACTATTCTCTTGGTGCTCTAGATTGAGTTGTGGGACTAAAAAAAAGCTTGAATCAAGGGATGAAGGAGAAAAGCTCATGCTGCAACCTTGTTGAAGAACCTTTCTTCAAACCAGTTTTTCTCTCAAAACTCTATAGATTGCATGCCCGATTTTCACTCCAATCTCTTCATTATATTGCATATCAGCATGCAAAGAGAAGAGTTGCATGAGTTGCAACTCATGCTTGGAGAAGACAAGGCCAAGACATTGCTTCATGTGTGAGCTACTTAGGTGATGGATAATGGAAAAAACCATTTTTCCATTTTGTGTTTTAGTTTTCCAATTTTTCAATTTTATCTAAAAATAAAAAAATTTATTTTATAAAATCTATTTTGATTTTAAAATGAAAAATTAATTAATTTCATAAAATAATTATTAAATAAGATTTAATTAATTTAATATCAAATATTAAATTAATTTTAACACATATCCATCTTTATATATTTAAATCATATTTAAATATATAAATTCTCCTATTCTGTTTAATTCTAAAATTAAACATAATTATTGTTGGGGTTGATGCCCTAAAGTCTCGTGTCCTGTAGTTTGTAAACAGTATATATGAACACATGTGATTGTTAATATATGATATTTACTTCACATTTTGTTGTTTTGCTTATTTACGTGTTTTATTTGCTTTACCACAAACTAATAAACATAAAATTCCTGGTTATCTGTATGTGACTCAAGCATGTATGTGGTGACATACAAGTGGATCATGTCTTGAGTGATAACCAAAATGGTCTGTAGTATATGGATATAGGAGGGAAGCCTTATCCTAGTAATGCTACAGACATGGCCCGTTTTATGGAATGGTCACAAGTGTTGTGATTTGTCACAGATGGTCTAATCCTGATCATTTGTGTTGGGGACATGTGAGCGGGGACGTCCTAGGATGACCATAGTTAACATGACCTCAATCCTGAGTGAGTTGGGAACTCTTGTCATTGAAGGCGGTCCTTTGATTTTTATGGGTGCGAGTGGTCAGGTCGCCAATTCAAACCTACCATTTTGGAGATTCGTTTGATTTGGGAGCTGGGAACTCAACTACACAATATGGAATTCACTCCTTCCCCAAGGCAGGAGTAAGTAGATAGATAGCTCCCTTAAGGGTTGATTCTGGGGCTTGAACGATGTGGCGCCAGACACCTTCTCTTGGCCCAAGAGGTGTTCATACATAGTTGGACTATGTTGTATTGTTCATTAGAGGAATCAGTGGTACTTAAGGACTGAGATGTAACTATAGAGGCAAAACAGTAAATTGGCCCAGCTATACTTACGAGCATCTGTGAAGAGTCATCGTACTCATAATTGGTTATATCCAATGGACACAGAAATATATCTCTGGTAAGAAGAGTTCAGCTGTTGGTCTTTAGTGGAATCATTGACAGTTAACGGATGGTGAATCTCATGGCTAAAGAGTTTAGTCAGCTATTCACGTACCGTTGGAGCTTCGAGCCATAGGTCCATTAGGTCACCTGGGTAGCTTGGATAACGTCGAGAACCAGTGTTTGGGTTAATTTGAAATGTTCAAATTGACAAGAGGAAGTTCAATTATATATGATATAATTGGACTGGTTAATTATATATGATATAATTAGCTAAATGTATGAGATACATTATTTTGGAGGAAATTAGATATAAATATGATTTATATCAAGTAAAGGAAAAATACTATAGTAGATATGTGCTATCAAACTATAGGATATAAATATAATAAGATTATATTTATTAAATAAATAAATTGATTAATTATTTAATAATTAACTAATTAATTCATGTATGAACGTGGGAACGTGGAGCCACAAGGATTAAGGTAACCGGTGGGTTAAAGATTGAAAATGGTTTTTCATTTTGAGAATCAATTGAATTTGTGCATTCGATATCCCGCGCCCCAAAAGAAACCATGAAAGATCGATCGCCAAGAGCCTATACGATAGATTCTCTTTCGTCTAAATGATCGTCTAGTTCACGCATTCCCTAAATGATCGTATACCACTTTCCTAAACGATCATCCAGTTTTTCCTAAATGATCGTGTAGTTTTACTATACGATAAGCATCCCCGCTATACGATAGCAGAGTTCTTCTTATGCGCGCTTGTCATCTACACAATACCCTTTCCTCTATCCTCTACCAAACTCACCAGAGCCCACACTTTGGGTTTTTGATGCCGAGGATACCTGAGTTTCCTTGGTCGTGGTGTTGTCCCCGAATCCTTGTTCGTGTACGTTCAGATCGTGCAGTAACAGTCGAGAGACTCGCCGGGTGCTAGTAGATCGGTGGAGTTTTCCGTTGCTGTGGGTTCACACAAAAGAAGATCATCTTCCTCTGGTATGAACCCTTTCTCTATGTTTTATCGTATTCTGAGCATACTGGTTATGAGTTTAATATGCATAACTATTAGTATAGAATGTATATCGTTTATGTTTTGGTCATTGTGAAATCGGAGCGATCTAAGCCCACTCATAGAACTCTCGTATTGAGATCCTTCAATTGGTATCAGAGCCAGGTTTCTGATACTCCGATTTCATTTTTGCAAGAAATAACATTTACATTCATGGTGGGTGCATTTCTACACTGTTTTTAAGTGTATAATATTGTTGTTGATGTGTCGGATTAATGGATGTTTTCGGGATGAATTGTCTCGGTCTATTTAAATTCCTTTTACATTTGTGGTTGTATGTAAAGGTCCCTGTGTTTTTGGGCATATATAATCGTCATCAAGTCTGTATTCAAAGTGTTTAAAGTCTTGAGTCGTTCATCGAAGTTTTGGGCAAAGGTTGTTGCTCTTCGAGGTAGGAGATGATCTAGGGTTTATCGCATCGTGCAGAAAAAGTTCTATGTGATCGCTATCCATCGCATCGTGAAGATGAAGGACTAAGCGATCATGGTTGAAAGCATCGTTTGAACGATGAGGTATGCGATCAAGCGTTGGTCGTATCGGGAAGACGATCGGGCACGAGATCGCTGAGTATCGTTTAATGCGCGCGCGAGCAAGACGATCGTTTAGGTCAACAAGCTTCATCGCTTAGTAACTGATTAAACGATCGCTTAGCATCGCAAGGTAAATCATTTACCAAGTTGCACGCATCGGTTACACGATCAGACGCTCACATATCGTTTAATGATCGCTAGATGATCGTTTAGGTCAGCAAGCTTCATCGCTTAGTAACTCAAGGTAAATCGTTTACCTATAGTCGCGCTACATGATTGCATGGATTATTAGGCTTTGCAGCCTCGTCGTCGTCTACGTGATCGTTTGCTAAAGTTCCTATCGTCTAGTGCACATTGAACGATCGTCTAACTGCTAAAGATTGCTACATGATGGAGACCTTCTGGCGGTTCAAGACCCAGTTTTCTTGTGAACCAGTTTGCTCGATGACAAATGTAATAGATAGGGTTTTTCATTCTAGTTCTTTTTGGTTTAAAGGCTCATCCCAGTCCATTAATCTATTTGTTTAATACATGTGATGTATGTCTTATATGTCATATGATATGCACATATAGTAAATCCTACCTTAGGTTATGCATTGATCATGCATCATCTCTTTATTGTAATTGTTATAATTTAGAGAAGCATGATTTTATTATGGAAGAGCATGCTCATGCCTCATTAATATAAGAGTTATATTTATGCATGCATAAAAAGCATTGACATGCATCATCTTTATATTATAATTGTTATAGTATAAGGGTGAATGATAGCATGTTTGCTTGGTTATTATAAAATAACCTACGTGTTATATAAAAGTTATATAGTAATGACCAGACATTGCATGAAGCATGACACATAGGTTATTTTATAATTGTTATAAACGCCTCGTTATGCACAATTTTTTTAGTTGTTTCTTTTTAGGAGTTAAAGAGAAATTAGAACTAAAAGAAATAAGAAAGATATGTATGCTCATTTAGGTTTAATTCATGTTTTAAAATGTTTAAAACTTGGATCACATAGACCTAAGATCACGGTTCTAATATGATTATCAACCCTAAGACTTTAATCTTTTAATCAATTTAATAGGATTAAATTGGCTAATAAAAGGTTAAAGTGTAGCAAATCTATCTATAAGGGACTTTTTTTCTAAGGCGGGTTCTGTCTAGGCTGGGGTATTTAAGTTAACGAAAACGTAATACCCTTACCTGGGAACTTACCTGGAAAGGTGAATTAGATAGATTTGATGCATGCATGCAAGTTAAGGACAGTCCATTAAAGTGTTTAAATGTGACTACTTGAACTTGTTTATATTTCATAAACAAACGTTGTTTATGAGCAGACTTTAAAAAGACCACTCAGACTAAAATCAATAGTCGAATTGTCTAGGTTAACGAATTCCTAGGTAGAACATTCAGTGAGAGGTACTTGGGGCATAAGATGCTTCAATTAAACCTTTCACTTTTCTCCTAAAGTCCACACCGTGAAATCTATCCTCGTCCTCACGGCACCTTTGGCATGTCCCCTCAACGGATGGTGTTTGGGTAGGTTAATATCAAGGTGGATGGAGAGAATGTTCATAGTAAGTGAGAGCGGGAAGTGCGATAGCATATCCCTCGGTCTCCCTCGTTAGGTTGAATAAAGTTATTGTGCATCGCCTCGAGGCACCCTGGGAGTATCCCCTTAAAGGATGGCAATTTTGTGCGTTTCTTTATTTGATCTCCTGTAAGAGGATAAGGTAACTTAGACTCTTGTCCTAATCTGTCTTTTCCCTACAGTAAGCACATTAGGGCGGGACTCTGGCACCAAAAACGAGGGGTTACACTTACACAGAATAGTTAAATGTTAACGATTTTGGACCAAAAAATGGTGGCTGTTAGGTTCAGTTCCAAGAGTTGGTTCTGCCTAATGATTGAGAATGTCTCATCCCAGTGAAGGTGTAATTGATCACCCCACCAGTGGCGTTTGTCCTGACTCACTGAGGCATCATTGCAAAATAGAAGTCTATAACTTAGGGTACTTGAAACTGTTTTGAAAAACTAATTGGTTTAAAAGTGGTTTACCAAAAACTAATCAAGATTTTTTCGTATTTTCAGCAACTTTTTCAAATGGCTACAGCCACTTTATCTTTGTTAAGCGCCGAAAAATTGACTGGCGACATTTTTTAACATGAAAACACATAATCACGACGATCCTAATCATCGAGGATCTCATTTCGCTCTCACGGAGGCTTGTCCTCCTATTCCAGCTCCAAATGCCGCTCGAAATGTTCGAGAGGCATACGAGCGATGGACAAGGGCGAATGAGAAGGCTCGAGCCTATATCTTGGCAAGTCTTTCTGACGTCTTGGCCAAGAAGCATGAGCCTATGGTCTCAGCTCATGAGATCATGAAGTCTCTGTGGGGGATGTTTGGACAACCGTCTGAACAGCTTATGCATGAGGCTCTAAAATATATATTCAACTCCAAAATGCAAGAAAGCACCTTTGTTCGTGAATATGTGCTAAACATGATGGTCCACTTCAATGTGGCGAAGTTGAATGTGTCTACCATCGATGAGGGCAACCAGGTTAGCATAATCCTGCATTCTTTGCTGGAGAGCTTCCTGCACTTTGTTAGTAATGTGATTCTTAACAAAGTGAAATATAACCTTACAACTTTCATCAACGAGTTGCAGACATACCAATCTTTACTGAAAAGTAAGGAGAGTCAAAAGGGTGAGGCAAATGTTGCTTCATCCTCAAGGACGTTCTATAGAGGTTCGACCTCAGGAATGAAGTCTGCACCTTCTACTTCTAACTCTAAAAAGGGGAAGAAGAAGAAGGGTGGTAAAGGAAAAGGGAAGGCACCTGCTAACCCACTGTCTGTCGCCCCGAGGAGGCATCCACCAGTTGCTAAAGGAAAGTGTTTCCATTGCAATAAAGATGGACATTGGAAGAGGAACTGTCCTCGGTATCTGAAGGAGAAGAAAGCAGCCAAGGCTAAGGCCAAGGCGGATAAAGGTAAATATAATTTACTTGTACTCGAAACTTATTTAGTGGAGAATCATAATTATGCCTGGATAATTGATCTAGGGCCACTAACCATGTTTGTTCTTCTTTTCAGGGGATTAGATCCTGGCGACAGTTGAAGGCTGGTGAGATGACGATGCGAGTAGGCACGGGGTACGTCATCTCAGCTGTGGAAGTGGGAGAGATCCAATTGACTTTACAAAATAGGTTTTTAAATTTAAATGATGTATATATTGTTCCTGAACTAAAAAGGAACCTTATTTCTGTAAAGTGCTTATTGCATTGTAAATACACTATTTCTTTTATTTTGAGTAAAGCGTTTATTCATAAAGATGGTGTCCTTATTTGCACAGCAAATCTGGAATCAAATTTATATGTGCTAAGGCCGTTAGCCATTAATTTCCTTCATAATACTGAAATGTTCAGAACTGTCGTAACTCAATCAAAACGTCAACAAATTTCTCCAAAAGAAAATGTCCAACTTTGACATTTACATTTAGGGCACATCAATCTCAATAGGATTGAGTGATTGGTGAAGAAGTCCTTTACCTGTGTGCGAATCTTGCCTTGAGGGTAAGATGACTAAACGACCTTTTACTGGAAAAGGTTTTAGAGCCAAAAAGCCTTTTGAGTTAGTACATTCTGACCTTTGTGATCCTATGAATGTGCGAGCCCGAGGTGGCTATGAGTATTTCATCAGTTTTACTGATGATTACTCCAGGTACGGGTATGTTTATCTTTTGCAAGGGAAGTCTGAATCCTTCAAAAAGTTCAAAGAGTTCAAGGCTGAAGTTGAAGACGCAATGGATAGACGGATTAAAACACTTCGATCAGATCGAGGTGGAGAGTGTTTGGACTCCGCATTCCAGGACTATTTGATAGAACATGGAATCGTTTCCCAACTCTTTGCGCCAGGCACACCTCAGCAGAATGGTGTAGCGGGGAGGAGAAATAGGACCTTGTTAGACATGGTTCGTTCGATGATGAGCTAATCTTTCTTACCGAACTCGTTTTGGGGTTTCGCAATGGAGACTACGGTGTACATACTCAACTGTGTTCCCTCACAGAGTGTTACAAGAACACCTCTGAAGTTGTGGAATGGGCGTAAAGCTAGTTTACGTCATTTTCACATTTAGGGTTGCCCTGCACATGTGCTTGAGGCTAATCCCAAGAAGTTGGAACTAGGTCGAGGTTATGCTTCTTTGTAGGCTACCACAAAGGTACACGAGGGGGTTATTTTTATGATCTGACGGAAAATAGGGTGTTTATTTCAACAAACACTACTTTTCTAGAGGAGGATCATATAAGGGAGCATAGTCCACGAAGCAAAGTTGTGTTACGTAAGCTTTCCAATGAAACTACTAAAACTTCAACAAGAGTTGTTGAAGAGCCTACTACATCAACAAGAGTTGTTGATGGGAGTTCATCCAATAGGTTGGTTCCACCTCAAGAGTTGAGGGAACCTCGACGTAGTGGAAGGGTTGCAAACCCACCCATTCGCTATCTGGGTTTCATGGAAATCCTTGCTATGGTACCAGATGGTGACTTGAGGATCCGTTGTCTTATAAGAAGGCAATGGAGGATGTTGACTGGGATGAACGAGTCAAGGCCATGGATCTCGAGATAGAGTTGATGTACTTCAACTCAGTATGAGATCTTGTAGATCGGCCTAATGGGGTTCGCCCTATAGGTTGTAAATGGATCTCAAGCGCAAATGAGATGCTAATGGGAAGGTACAGACCTTCAAGGCTTGACTTGTAGGAAAGGGTTATACCCAGGTAGAGGGAGTTGACTATGATGAGACTTTCTCGCCCCATGTTAAAGTCGATCCACATCCTCCTGTCCATTGCAACTTATTATAATTATGAGACCTGGCAAATGGACGTCAAGACGGCCTTTCTAAATGGCAATCTTGAGGAGACCATTTATATGGTGCAGCCCGAGGGATTCATAGCCCAAGGTCAAGAGCAAAAGGATTGCAAACTGAATCGGTCCATTTATGGACTGAAACAGGCATCTCGATCTTGGAACATACGATTTGATGCTGCAATCAAGTCGTATGGCTTTGACCAAAATGTTGATGAACCTTGTGTCTATAAGAAGATCATCAACGCTTCAATAGTCTTCTTAGTGTTGTATGTAGACGATATCCTACTCATTGGGAATGATGTAGGTCTACTGATTGCAGTTAAGAACTGGCTAGCGACCCAATTCCAAATGAAAGATTTAGGAGAGGCTCAGTTTGTTTTAGGTATCCAGATTTTTCGGGATCGTAAGAACAAAGTGCTAGCACTGTCTCAGGCATTGTACATTGACAAGATGTTGCTTAAGTACTCAATGCAGGACTCCAAGAAGGGCCTACTGCCATTCAGGCATGGAGTCACTTTTTCTAAGGAAATGTGTCCTAAGACGCCTCAAGAGGTTGAGGAGATGAGACGGTGTCCGTATGCGTCTGTTGTTGGCAGTTTGATGTACGCAATGCTTTGCACTCGTCCAGACATCTGCTATGCTGTGGGTATAGTCAGTAGGTATCAGTCTAACCCAGGCCAGGGTCATTAGACCGCAGTAAAGAACATCCTCAAGTATCTTCGGAGAACGAGGGACTACATGCTCGTGTATGGTTCTAGGGATTTGATCCTTACAGAATACACGTATTCTGACTTTCAGTCTGATAAGGACTTTTGCAAGTCCACATCAGGGTCAATCTTCACTCTTAATGGAGGAGTTGTAGTGTGGCGAAGAACTAAGCAGGGGTGCATCACCGACTCCACTATGGAGGCGGAGTACGAAGCGGCTTGCGAAGCTGCTAAGGAGGTCGTCTGGCTCAGAAAGTTCTTGACAGACTTGAAAGTTGTTCCATATATGTCTAGTCCCATTAACCTCTATTGTGATAATAGTGGGGCAGTGGCGAACTCCAAGGAGCCAAGGAGTCACCGGCGCGGTAAACACATAGAGCGGAAGTATCATCTGATCCGTGAGATAGTGCATCGAAGGAACGTGATCGTCACGCAGATTGCTTCGGAGCACAATGTTGCTGACCCGTTTATGAAGGCTCTCACAGCTACAGTGTTTGAGGGTCACCTAAGAAGCATGGGTCCACAAGATCGCCCACAGCTGAACTAGGGCAAATGGGAGATTTTATTGTACTGGGCTTTTATGCCCTAGTTTATTGTTTTGTACTCAATTTTTTGTATAACCCACTTCGCTTTAGGACAAGTGGAAGATTGTTAGGGTTGATGCCCTAAAGTCTCGCGTTCTGTAGTTTGTAAACAATGTTTATGAACACATGTGATTGTTAATATACGATATTTACATCACATCTTGTTATTTTGCTCATTTACGTGTTTTATTTGCTTTACCACAAACCAATAAACATAAAATCCCTGGTTATCTGTATGTGACTCAAGCATGGATGTGGTGACATACAAGTAGATCATGTCTTGAGTGATAACCAACATGGTCTGTAGTATATTGATATAGGAGGGAAACATTATCCTAGTAATGCTACGGACGTGGCCCGCTTTGTGGAATGGTCACAAATGTTGTGACTTACCACAAATGATCTGATCCTGATCATTCGTGTTAGGGACATGCAAGCGGGGGCGTCCTATACAAAGAGTTTGTATAAGATCTGACCACGAAGTGCTAATGTCTCGTTATATAACACTGTTCAAGACAGAGACTTCACTTCACTAGGATGACCATAGGTAACCTAACCTCAATCCTAAGTAAGTTGGGCACTCCTGCCATTGAGGGCGGTCCTCTAATTTTTATGGGTGCGAGTGGCCAAGTCGCCGATTCAAACCTACCATTTTGAGATACGTCTGATTTGGGAGCTGGGAACTCAACTACACAAGATGGAATTTACTCCTTCCCCGAGTTAGGGGTAAGTACATAAATGGCTCCCTTAAGGGCTGATTTTGGGGCTTGAACGATGTGGCGCCACACACCTTCTCTTGGCCCGAGAGGTGTTCACACATAGTTGGACTATGTTGTATTGTTCATAAGAGGAATCAGTGATACTTAAGAAGTGAGATATAACTACATGGGAAAAACGGTAAATTGGCCCAGCTGTACTTATGAGCATTTGTGAAGGGTCATCGTACTCATGATTGGTTATATCCAATAGACACATAAATATATCTCTGGTAAGAAGAGTTCAGTTGTTGGTCTTTAGTGGAATCACTGACAGTTAACAGATGGTGAATCTCGTGGCTAAGGAGTTTAGTCAGCTATTCACGTACCGTTGGAGCTTCGAGCCATAGGTCCATTAGGTCACCTGGGTAGCTTGGATAACGTCGAGAACCAGTGTTTGGGTTAATTTGAAATGTTCAAATTGACAAGAGGAAGTTCAATTATATATGATATAATTGGACTGGTTAATTATATATGATATAATTGGCTAAATGTATGAGATACATTATTTTGGAGGAAATTAGATATAAATATGATTTATATCAAGTAAAGAAAAAAATACTATAGTAGATATGTGCTATCAAACTATAGGATATAAATATAATAAGATTATATTTATTAAATAAATTAATTGATTAATTATTTAATAATTAACTAATTAATTCACGTATAAACGTGGGAACGTGGAGCCACGAGGATTAAGGTAACCGGCGGGTTAAAGATTGAAAATGGTTTTTCATTTTGAGAATTAATTGAATTCGTGCATTCGATATCCCGCGCCCCAAAAGAAACGGTGAAAGATCGATCGCCGAGAGCTTATACGATAGATTCTCTTTCGTCTAAATGATCGTCTAGTTCACTCATTCCCTAAACGATCGTATACCATTTTCCTAAACGATCGTCTAGTTTTTCCTAAACGATCGTCTAGTTTTACTATACGATAAACTTCCCTGCTATACGATAGCAGAGTTCTTCTTGTGCGCGCTTGTCGTCTACACGATACCCTTTCCTCCGTCCTCTACCAAACTCACTAGAGCCCACACTTTGGGTTTTTGATGCCGAGGATACCTGAGTTTCCCTGGTGGTAGTGTTGTCCCCGAATCCTTGTTCATGTATGTTCGGATCGTGCAGTAACAGTCGAGAGACTCGCCGGGTGCTAGTAGATCGATGGAGTTTTCCGCTGCTGTGGGTTCACACAAAAGAAGATTGTCTTCCTCTGGTATGAACCCCTTTCCAATGTTTTATTGTATTCTGAGTATGTTGTTGATGAGTTTAATATGCATAACTGTTATTATAGAATGTATATCGTTTATGTTTCGGTCATTGTGAAATCGGAGCGATCTAAGCCCGCTCATGGAACTCTGTATTGAGATCCTTCAATTATATCTCATATAATTACTAATTCGCTTAATTCTAATTTGAACGTTTCAAATTAACTTATCACACTATTCTAAAGCTAGTCCATTACGAGCTAGTAGAGGGACCTCGCGGACCTACAGATCATAGGCTCCAACGATCCGAGATTAATTGGCTAAACTCATTAGACCAAATTAATCTCCATTCGTTAACTAATGAGTCATTCCACTAAAACCCATAGTTGCACTCCCCTCACTGTAGATATATTATGTCCACATGATTTAACCATAATCAGCAAGTCGACCCTTCACAGGTTGTTCGTAATAACGACTGGGTCAAATATTTGTTTTACCCCCGAGATTACGTCTTATTCCTCAAGTTCCTACTAATCCTCTAATGAACAACTGGTTTGTTATCCAATCACCAAACCAAACTCTCTCAGCCCAGTGAGAGGGTGGGGCCTCTTGTTCAAGACCTGGATTCAGTACTTGAGAGAACAACCTTTCTCCTATCCCTAAATCGGGTAGGCGTGAACTCCGTCTTGCACCCTATGTCCCTAGCTATCTATCCGATCTTACCCCTGAAATGGGAGTCTTATTGAGCTGACGTTGTTGAGCCAACCCTCAACTATGCAAATCTAAGGGCAATCCCAAATAAACAGGAGTTCATAGTTAGCTTAGGATTAAGATCGAGTTACCTAGGTCATCTAGGTGAAATAGTCAATCTTAAATAGTAAATAGCGTTATAAAGTAAGAGTGACTTATTTCTTGGTCTTGATCTTATGCAAACTCATTGCATAGGACGCCCCTACTCCTCATGTCATAACATGTACGAATTAGGATCAAATCATATGTAGCACTTTACAACTCTTTGTAACAACTACAGAGTAGGTCACATCTAATGGTGTTACCAAAATAAGGTACCTAACCTCATTCATGTACCATAGATCATTTTGACTATTTACTCAGCCCGATCCACTCTTATGTCTCCACATAAAGTTCAAGTACTCATACAATAGTCATGGGTCTTAGTTTATTGGATTTAGACTTTCATACAATTTATGAAATCAATAACAAGTATATTGATTATAGAAAATGTTTATCATTTTACAAACTGCTTTTTTTTAGGACATAAAACCCAACACCTTCACAGATGCTCGTAAGTACAGCTGGACCAAATTACCGTTTTGCCCTTGTAGTTACATCTCACTCCTTAAGTACCACTGATTCCTCTAATGAACAATACAACATAGTCCAACTATGTGTGAACACCTCTCGGGCCAAGAGAAGGTGTGTGGCGCCACATCGTTCAAGCCCCGGAATCAACCTTAAGGGATCTATCTATCTACTTACCCCTGCCTCGGGGAAGGAGTGAATTCCATCTTGTGTAGTTGAGTTCCCAGCTCTCAAATCAAACGAATCCCAAAATGGTTGGTTTGAATCGGCGACCTGGCCACTCGCACCCATACAAATCAAAGGACCGCCCTCAATGGCAGGAGTTCCCAACTCACTCAAGATTGAGGTCATGTTACCTATGGTCATCCTAGTAATGTGAAGTCTTTGTCATGAACGGTGTTATATAACGAGACGTTAATACTTCGTGGTCAGGTCTTATACAAACTCTTTGTGTAGGACGCCCCCGCTCGCATGTCCCCAACACGAATGATCAGGATCAGACCATCTGTGACAAGTCACAACACTTGTGACCATTCCACAAAGTGGACCGCATTCGTAGCGTTACCAGGATAAGATTTCCCTCCTATATCCATATACTACAGACCATTTTGGTTATCACTCAAAACATGATCCACTTGTATGTCACCACATACATGCTTGAGTTACATATAGATAACCAAGGATTTTATGTTTATTGGTTTGTGGTAAAGCAAATAAAACAAGCAACTGAGCCAAATACAAGATGTGAAGTAAATATCATATATTATACAACACAAGTGTTCGTACAATCTATTTACAAACTACAGGATACAAGACTTTAGGGTATTACCACAACACTATAATCAACTAGAAAGATTCTCCAACGCAACCTGACTGGCGCATGCTTATGGAGTATATGGCTGGAAAGAAATAATCAAACATTCTCAGACACGGTTTGTATACTACTTGGCAATTGAGGGAAGATATCATTCATTTGGTTGTTACATGGTGCAAATCTCCTACTTTTTGTAATTACGATATTTCATTTATTGCTCTTAATTGGAAGGTTTTCCTTTAGTTTCTCCTTGACTCTTTATATTTTTCTACTCATGAATGAAATATCTCACTTTTGGCCATGTAAGATGATGAGGTACTAAAGATGTATCAAATTGAGATATATAAGTGCGTCTACTGATTTCAGTCAGTTCTATCTCATCCCATATTTGGTGCACTAAAAATTGAGTATGATACCTTGAAAATTAAAGCAATTGGATAAGAAATTAGTATACGTGTGAATGGAAAATACACATTTTAATTTGCCTAACTTTTTAAAAATTTTAGACAAGACATTTGAATTTTTATTTTGTTAAATGACCTAATTCACTAATGAAAATTCAAAATTTATTAGACATGGACATAAAACTAATTTAGAATCTAGACTTATAATTTAGGCCACGTTGATCAAATCGTAACGAAAATTGACGTAATCGGAATGAGATTTTATTGATGGATGAATTGTAATAAGTCTGAATCACAAACATAATTAGATTGTTTTTTATCGTGTTTACCTAAAATTATGAATTTGTCACTCAATGATAACGATAACGGTAATGATAATAGTAACAGTAACATTAAAGATAACAATAAATGTGGCAAATTCATAACTCATAATTCTCTAATTGTAACGGTAAAGGTAGTGGGTCCCACATAATTTTCAACCACAATCAGATTGAACATCTTTCATTACTCAATTAGATTACACGATTTGATTACAAATTTTAAGATGGACCCCATATTTATTACAATTATGGGTAGCAAGTAAACAATAATAAAAGTAATAAACTATGACTACTTTTTACATTATCATTGATGAATTACATTTTCATTAATATAAATGTGGCCTTAATTTTACTAAAAGCAACTTATAATTTAACTTTAAAAAATGTGTTGAAAACATAAAATTGGATTCCACAATAAACGCGTGAACACAACTCAACCTAGGTTGCCTACCACATATACCGTAAACTTTTTCCTAAGCTATCTTGTGGACCGATGTTTCAATCTTGCAAGCTTTTTTAAACATTATAATCACATTAGTAACTTGCCATTTACTTCAAGTATATATTTATAATTCAGTTATATTTTATTGATTTTAGTATACATCAATTTAGTTTTTTTATTTTTAAATTTATCACATTTTAGTCTATATTTTTTTAAAAATTTGTCACAAATTAATCTCTATATATGGAAACAAATCCTCCAAATTGAATGTTGATTTTTATGATGTAGCGATTTAATATTTGTATTTTATAAACACATTTGATACCTATTTAGTTTTATCGATGATCTACTTGTACAAAACAATCATTCAATCTTAACAATATTTTCACAATATGGAACAAATCATAACGATCATGGATTAGCCTCGTGATAAATAAAGGAACATCCATTTTTTAAAGACTAAAAAGTCATGCATTCAATCCATGGTGATCACCTACTTAAGATTTAATATCCTACGAGGTTCCTTGATATAATTTCTTTCTTATGCACCTACCTACTTAAGATTTAATATCTTACCGAGTACACAATTATTGTTAGACCAAGTCGTGGCCTCCATGTCAGCGTATGACTTGGTCAATGAAAAACAAATTCGTGGATGGAGTTCACGATTTTCATATTTTTATTTTAAAAAAATCATAAAATTTGAACAAAAGCATTGGCTAGATGGCTGATGTGGAAAACCTCTCTCGCGACTTGGTCTTCGAGACGTCTCGTGAAGATGAATAGATTGTCTTATGAAATAACTTCACGAGACAAACTTATAATATTATAAAAAATAAATACGTCCCATGAAGATTAATAGATTGTCCCGTGAAGTAACTTCACGAGACAAACATACAACATTATAAAAAATATACAGGACATCTTGTGAAATAACTTCACGAGACAAACTTGTGAAGTTACTTTTCAACAAATCGATGACATGTGGCTAGGAAATCGTAAATCGGGTAACTGATTTATCTGCTGACTCGATACTTTCAAACTAATTCTATTTTTCCTAATAAATATTAAAACAACATTATTAAAAAAAAAAAAAGTCTAGTTAGTGAACAAAATATGGTTAAAAAAAAAGTGGAACCTGCTGTTCCGGTATCCGGTTGGCAGTAATTACGGCGCAACATTAGCTGTTTATACTGCGGTCAATAAAGCACCATAGTCGTGTTCCCACTTACACCCTAACCCACGCGTAAAAGGATACGTCTTTAACACGCTCCTGTGAGGGGTAAATTTGTAAAACCACCTCCTTCCTTCCGGCCCGCCGAAAAACTCCGGTTTCGCGTCCTATGTCCTACTCCTGCCCACATTTTTTGACATTCAATAATTCAATTTATTTCTCTATCAAAATACATTGTAGAAAAGCAATTCATTTTCTTATTTAGGTTTTAATTAATAAGTAGATATTTAGTCCCTAAAATGGGGCATGTAACCATTCATTTTCTTTAAGTTAAAATTGAGAGAATAATATCTTCTTGGTTCTTAGGTCTTTGCTCTAGTTTTTATTTCATTTTTATGTTTTAAAATGTTATACATTTAATCCATAAGTTTTGAGTTTTGTTTCAATTTAGTCCTTAAATTTTAAAATATTACAATTTTACTCTGGAAATTTAAATTTTATTTCAATCTGGTCCCTAAGTTTTGAGATTTTACATTTTTAATCTCAATTTTCATTAAATACTCATCTTCAATCCTTGACGTCAATTTCTATTAATTAATTAAAAATAATTTTGAAGTAAAATTTTAAATTTAATTTAAAAAATTATAAAACAGTGAAACTTGATTAATTATAATTCTTTTAAAGATTTTTAATTTATTAACATAAATTAACTATAAATGTGGAAAGTGACTATTTAGTAAAATATGGGGGTAAAAATGTAAATCTTCAAACATAGGGACTAAATTGAAACAAAACTCAAATTTTAATAGTAAAATTGTAGCATTTTGAATTGTAGAGACTAAATTGAGACCAAACTCAAAACTACTAATTGTGTAACATTTTAAAATCTATGAACTATATAGAAACTAGAACCAAAGTCTAGAGACCAAAAAGATATTTTCCCTAAAGCTTATATCGATTTAGCTCCCTAGAAGTTTAAATATTTATACTTCACTTGTTAAACTAAAAAAAAATTATGGTGATTTTTTTTTTTTTCAAGACCAAGTATCAATTTTTATTGCATAATGATTTGATTTCTTAGTCTATAAATATAGTTCCTAACTACTCATTTTTCTATTTTATTTGTGAATATAACTTAATTGATAATTGAAATGTAATCATTTATGGTTTAGATTTTTATTCTCTTTTTCATACTAAAAATATGTCAATATATACATACATGAGTGTAAGAAATCTCACATGATAATTATATGACATTTCAATCTAATCACATTCATGTGATGAGATGAAACAAATTTATTCCCCAACAAATAATTTGAACTTCCAAAAATAAGCTAAAATTCAAAGGTGATCCACTCCTTTTTATCGTTCTAATCAACTTTAAAATTGTTCGTAGTAACCTTTAGATTTAAATCTCATTAAAATATTTAACCATTTTTTTAGGAAAATTTTTTAAAATAGAAAATTAAGAAAAACTATTTATACAAAATAATAAAATTTTAATCTTCTTTAGATGCTAGTTTTTTTTTTTTCTATTTCTATATAAGTTTGGTATTTTTTTTATTTATAAAAATTTCTTATTTTTTATATAATTTTAAATATTTTTTAGTTCGGGTCCTATTTTGTAAAACCATGTGCAATTTCAGAATCCCACCTTGTACTAAGTTTGGTATCCAATTTTATTATTGGGTTGTTTCAAAAAATATATATATACACACGCATATATATATATATATATTGAGGAAAAAAGTTTACTTTTTACCGAGAGGTTATATCAAATTTAGCAAAATTTTAATTTCATGATTTAAATTTCAAATTTGGTAAAAGGTACAAAGTTTAGCCTCCAACATCCAAATTCATCCATTTAAACTTAAAACTTGAATAAATATATGAATTAACAACATCAGTTAAGTGTATGTTTCAATAAGAGTTAAAAACGTTTTCCATATATGTGCAAAGTCATTTGTTACTCTGTGACATGTGTTTATTTATTTTTTAATTAAAAAAAAACTAAATCATTTCATATTAGGTAACCACTGTCATGAAAATCATAATATGAATCTCGAAAGTAAAATACACATACAAACTATCCGTTCTTCCTAAAACTGATGGACTAAGCATAATTTTTCAGCAATTTAATTTTTGAAAAAGAAAAACAGTAGATAAGTGCATATCATATATCAATAGATTAAATACCAAAAAAATTACCAACAACATATTAAAAAGAAGACTCAATTACAGTATGAACTAATTTAAAGAAACAATTCAATCATCTTTTTTTAGTAGATGAGAATTTAAATTCAAGCTAAATAAAGATATATTGGAACAAAAATTCAATCATTTTAAAACAGCAAATATCTAAAAATTAACCCATTTATTATTGGGATTTTTTTTTTTTTTTTTTAAAAAGCAATTAATTATTATTTCTTACCACATTCAAGTAGTAATCACTCCCAAAATTCAGCTTAGCCACAAGAGGGAAAAAAAAGGGGTGAGGCTGTCATCTTCCGATCTTATCCTCACCCGCGGACATCTTTTTTTACTCACACGCCGTCGATTTTCCACCTCAGATTTAATGACTGGCCACGTCCCATTGGTCCGTCTCGTCAAACCTGACACCCACAGGTCACCACCACCACCTTCGCAACACTTTCACTTTTTCCGTGTTCGTATCACTATATAAATATCCTCCACTTTCCCCTGTTTCAGAATCAGGTCCCTGTGGTCCTCTCTTCCCTCCCCCCGACCCATTTCTCCTCCGCCGCCCAATCATGTCCTCCGCCGCCGCATTCCACCGTATCTCCGCGGCGCTTTTCCTCCTTCTCCAAATCTCCACTGCCGTCGTCGCCATCGGCGTCAACTACGGTACGCTGGCCAACAACCTCCGCCCGCCGGCGGAGGTGGTGAACTTCCTCAAAACAAAAACCAAAATCGACCGCGTGAAGATCTTCGATACAAATCCGGATATCCTAAGGGCCTTCGCCGGCAGTGGAATCCTGGTGACGGTGACGGTCGGAAACGGCGAGATCCCCGCTCTGGGAGATCTGGCCGTCGCTCGGCAGTGGGTAGCCGCTCATATCGCGCCGTTTCACCCTCGCACGCGGATTCATTACATTGCCGTGGGGAATGAAATCATTCACTCTAACGATAAGCCTCTGATCGCTCGTCTTGTTCCCGCCATGAGATCGCTCCACCGAGCTCTGGTTCTCGCCGGAATTAGGGACGTTAAGGTAATTAATTATTTTGATTTGTTGCTTCTCATTTGCTTTTTTTGCCGTTCATGAAAAAGCCGTTTCAAAGCTGTTGGGTTGTAATGATTTATTCTCTCGAGTGATTTAATTTAAATTAATGATGATTTTTTAAAAAAAGTAATTACAATTACTTCAAAAATTTCTAATTCCTATTGTATACAACGGTTAACATTTCCAAAATTTAAAATTATATATTCTTTTCTTTAATTTTTCTTCATGTCTATGCAACTCTCCTAACATGAATTAAAGTTTATTAATCTTGAAATTAGAGATTAGATTCTGGTAGACTATTTATTTTGTTAAGGATCCGAGTGATTTTATGTTCTAAATAATATGTGATTTATATTAACCATTTGTATTTTTTATAGAAAAATAAAAATCATTGCATATACATGTATGTTAAAAATATCTATATATTTTCCTTTTCAAAAATAAAGAAAAAGTATTTACATATCTCATTTTTTTTCTAAACATTATAATTCGCCAGTATAAGAACAGTTCAAACGATATTATATTTGTACGGTAGATGTCAAAGTAAAAAAACTCAGTTTCTCATCGTTTATGTTGTCAAAATTATGAATTTGTTTTACATTATGTTTTCATTGAGGTTTTAAAAGTATTATAATTTAGTCACTAAAATTTCAAGGTTATACTATTTTTGTTTTTATCTTTATTTTAATTTAATTAAAATAATGATGCAGTTTTTCTTTTCATAAACAAATTAATGAGGTAGTTTCTAATATATGCATTCAATATGTTAAATACAAGGACGATTTAAAGTCAAATTAAGTTAGACAAAAACATAAACTTGGAAAGATTTTACATACCAAAAAAAGAAAATTTAAAAGTTTAGTGATCCAAATTTCTAAATTTTCTAACGATGTCGTTTTTATTTTTCAGGTCACATCTCCACATTCTTTAGGCATCCTCTCAATCTCTGAGCCACCAAGCATGGGACGATTCAGGAGAGGGTACGATCGAACCATATTTGGTCCAATGCTTCAATTCTTACGAGAAACCAAGGCCCCATTCATGGTGAACCCATATCCTTACTTTGGCTACTCACCAAAAATGGCTAATTACGCTTTATTCCGACCCAATCGTGGCATTTACGACAAGTACACAAAAATCACCTACACCAACATGTTCGACGGCATGATGGATGCCCTCTACTCCGCCATGAAGAAACTCGGCTACGCCGACGTCGATCTCGTCATTGGTGAAACTGGATGGCCCACCAATTGTGACTATATTGCTTGTAGCCCTGACAATGCTGCTACTTATAATAGGAACTTGATCTGGCATGTCAATTCTGGGAAAGGAACACCATTGATGCCGAATCGAAAATTTGAGACGTATTTGTTTGGTTTGTTTAATGAGAATCTTAAACCCGGTCCAACAGCTGAGCGGAATTGGGGTTTGTTTCAGCCTGATTTTACTCCGGTGTATGATCTTCCTAACATTATGCTCGGCAGACGAGTGAGTATTTTTCTCTCTATAAGTTTTGGATTAGTCTCTAAATTTCTATTTAATTTGAAGTAGTTTTATTTTATTTTTAACTTCCTAAACTATTATTTTCGATTTTGATCTTTTAACATATCAATTGTTCGTTTTTTTTTTTCTATTTCCAGAATTTATGTTTGTTTCATCTTTTTTAATTACCGTTTTCCATGTTTCATTAAAAAAAAACATTTTAACTTCCATTTAAATTATAAAAATAAACATAAGTTTTTTAAAACATTTTTTTTCCTTTTTAAAGTTTTGTTTGGTTTTTTTAAAACATTAAACAAAATAATAATGGCAAAACATAAAAAAATTGTGAGTAAAAAATAGGGTTTATAATCTTAATTTCTCAAAAATAAAAATTCAAACGATGATTTGCAGGGGTATTATAACTTTGTCCTATTTTTTATTTTATACCAATAAATTTAGGTAAAAGACATATTTATTAACGTTTTAATTTCTTTTCCAAGAAAAAAAAAACCTTTTTATTTCAACAAATTTCCAAAAAAAAAGTTACATTAGCTTTAAAATGAGGAAAATTCTTATAAGAAAAATCTCAAAAAAAATATTTATTTTTTTATTTTTGGAATTTTTTTGCTATAGAGTGGAAATAAAATATTTTTTATATTTAAAAAGTCTCCTTAAAATAATTTCTTAAAATTTCCGTCTCATTTTCTCCCACAACAAACCAACTAAATCATATGGGATTTTAAATTACAGCGTGGCGGTAGGGGAGGTGGCCGGAGGACGCCGTCGCCGACACCGGTGGCTCCGTCGGGGCAGAAATGGTGCGTTCCGAGATCCGACGCGCCCATTGAAGCCTTACAGAAGAACATTGACTACGTTTGCAGCTCAAACATCGACTGCCGTCCGATCCAAGCCGGCGGCGCGTGTTTTCTACCCAACGATGTCCGATCCCACGCCGCTTACGTCATGAATTCCTATTATCAGACCGCCGGCCGCCACGATTTCAACTGCGATTTCGGTCACACCGGCGTTCTAACCACAGTCAATCCAAGTAATTACCCCCATTTTTTTCCCTTCCGATTAAATTGCTAAACTAAATTGAATTGGTTTGAGATTTTGTGAAGTGACCGCCGTGTGCGGTGGCTGACTGGCGGTTATCTGATGCAGGTCATGGCGGATGTGCCTACGTTTCTTAAGAGATCGAGCGGCGGAGGCGATCAAGTATTTGGTTGCGTACGGGCGGGTGCAGGAGAGGAAACCGTGAGACCACATAAAGCTTGCTGATCAATAGAGAGCTGCAAATACTTTTTTTACTTTTACTTTTTTCTTTTTTCTTTCATATAATGATTTATTTTACTTTGTTGTAATTAAATTGGATTCTTCTAGAAAAATCTCGCTCTCATTTTTCAAAAGTGGGATTTGGAGATTGCAAAGAGATTCCTTTAATTATTCAAACAACGTCGAGTTCATAATTCTTCTTTTTCTTCCTTTTTTTTTTTTAATTTATTTTTACGAGCAGAGATTTCAATATTTGACTTATTAATCTAGAGATGTATAATACCTTAATCAACTCGTTGGTATATTTTAGAATTATAATATTTGAAGATTTAAATATTTAATCAATTTACGGCTTGGATTACGTATTTATTCGTTTTTAAAATAAATTATACAAACATTGCAACAATTCTGACTTTAGATGTCAGTTGATATTTTATAAACCATGACAGATGGACTTTATGACGTCAGTTTTGGAAAAACATGCATTTTTTTATGGAAATATTGGCACATTAAAGTAAAATTCATATATGATTATAATTTGCGCTTGTCACTAACTAGCCATTTGGTTTACTGATTATTTATAATCAGTTAATCATTACTAACCGTTTTGTTTAAGATTTTAAAGATGATTATGTTTGATTTTGCATGTGAAATGTTATCAGAATTTTATGAACAAAAATTATGTTTATATTTAATTTATGAAATTAAGCATGAAAATCTTATATAATTTTAATAGATTAATTAATTAAACCATAAATATCATTCAATATATTGATAAAAGTTAATTAATTAAGAATCAATAATAATTTTAATTAAAAATATTTAAAAATGGTTATAATTAAAATTGACCAATTAATATATTTAAGGAACGTCATATTATTTATAATCTAGTATTTAATTATTTTTATAATTAATTAAGTTCAATCTTAGTAATTTTGAATTTTATTAAATAATATAATAAAATATATTTTAATAAATAATGTATTATATAAAAAGTGAAAATGAGATAAAAATATGATATATTAATAAAGAAAACTAAAAAATGTATAATAAATATGATATGTTAATAATTAATGAGATAATATAAATTAATCCAAATAAATAATTAATTGATTAATAATCAATAATGATTATATGTTCATAAAGAAAAATCAAATTAAAATTAATCTCAATAAATAATTGATTGATTGATAAAAAACAATAAAATAATAAATTATTATTATTGAAAAATGAAGTTATGCACTAACTAAATTTAACTAATCTTAATATACTAATTAAATATACTTATGACATTATTAACTAATTAATTAATAATTTTGTAAAAAAACCGTAGTTGCATTCATTTAATAAAGTTGTATTGTAAAAGTGAGTTAAGAAAATATTTTAATAGATTATAATTGATATATTAAAATAAATATTTATATTAATTTTCAGATGAAATTATATATAAAATGAAAATCAGATGAAAAGGAAAAAGAGAAAATCCATCCTTTCGAAAGGGAATAGAAAATCCGAGTGAAAAATGAGAATGTCCAGGAATAACTTATTTTGGTTCAACATTATAAAACAAATATGGAATTTGGATATTTATATAAATTTTCATGCAAAAAACCTTCCAACCAACCGACTCTTTAAGGATTATTAGTTACATGTTTTCTTACTTAAGCTTGAAGTTCCTCTTCATTTGTTAGTTGAGAAACTTATTCAATAAAGGTTATTTTTAAGCTTCTCCTATTATCTCTTCCTCCCTTTCACACTTTCCCCCCCTTTTTTGGTATTGTTCATCCTTGTGTGGCTCTCTGTTCAAAAAGACATGAATGAGAGATTTTGATTTTTTTGTTTTTTTAAAATCATCTCTGCAACTTTTCTTGATATGTTATTATATCTTAGCAAATAGAATTACTCTTATCCTGGCTCTTCACAATGTTGATTCAACCTCTTCCCATGTTTAAATTACATATAAATTATAATGTAACTCTATAAAATAACCTTTTTTAGAATACAGGCCAAGTAAAATTCGGTTGGAATGTGAATTTTTTAGGTAATGTAGCTTCTAAATCATGTGTTTTTTCTTCTTGTGGAGGTATATTTTAGTTGGTCTTTCAAATTATTTATTGGAGATCTTTGACACCCGTTTGAAACCAAGACATGTGTAAGCAATCAATTATTTACCTTGGGTTGAACACAATTCAGTTTCTTTGAATAAAGAATTTTGAATTCAATCCAAGTTAAATGGGGAAAAAATTCAATAAATAATTGTGATATGCCTCGACACCGTTGAATAACAATTTGTAGGAATAAAAGATTGTTCGATACCATCAATGCGTCTCACTTTGAATAATTATCTTACTAAAATTCAAAACTGATATATTTTCATTGTTGCTCAAACGTAAAATTTATATAGATAAGCATAAGCATGAAACTTTTTCTTTATAAAAAAAAACCATTGAAAATATGGAAACACACCTATATTATTGTTCATGTTAAGGATAGGTTGATTAGTTTTTAGAATTTGGATTAGAAAAGGTGTTGGAACTTGTGGTAAGTTAAATTAACCTTCAATTTTTTTTTTTTTAAATGCTTATAAATTTGAGAGGATAATAATCTTTCGTTGGATGTTTATGTCAAGGAGTTCAGTATTTTGGAATTTTTGTTGTGCATTGTTTCTTTCTTTAGTTTGGCCTCCATGTCTAACATGCGAAATACTTCTTGTGAATACTACATTCATGGTTTAGCTACTAGAGTGTACTTTATTATAAGTTGGAATGCCTTGAATTTATTATCTGACACTTCGACCATGTATGAAATACTCTTTGCAACGCACCCTGGTGGACATTCAAGGGTAATGTCTTCGAAATCTAAATTGTATTTGTATTTTCTATATTTACGTGATCTTAAGGTTTAGAAAAATGCACTATATAAAGTACTATCTAACTCTAGAAGCGCCTCTGATTTGTAATCTAAGTTATTCTCTCTAATAGTAAATTGTTCTCCCTCTACTCATAGAAGTAGTTAACACACCGTTAGTGAGCTATGTAAACCTTTTTGTCGATTCCATGCAAACAAAAGGCATGGATCTATTTAGTCGTTCAATTACTTGTGGATACAAAATCTCCCCTTTATGCTAAGGGTCTTGCTCCAAGATCCCTTCAAGATTCTCGGGTAGAGAGAAAGTGTCAGTGAGATTTTCCTAGTTGGTTTTATCTTGAGTGATTGGGGGAAATACAAGTATGGAAACTGAGGATTTGATTGAAGACTAAAGGAAACTTCAGTTAACTAAAGACGAAGACAAAAAGTCAGTTGGACTCATTCCTGAGATTGTGGGTGATATTAATGTGAAAGAACTCTTAACGAAGAGCATCCATGAGCGCATTTGGATCATTTCGATTTCACCATGACCGAAATACAATATATACATTCTAACAAACAGTTATGCAAAATTACACTAATTAAAGGCATGCTTTGAACAATAAAATTACAAGGAAAGAGTTCTCATATCAGTTGAAGACCTCTTCAAGCTTTAGAACTCATATGCAGCAGAAGAACCTCCACCCGTACTCTATCGCCCAGCAACCGCGTTGGCTAGTGTAGCATGATCAATCATGAACAAGTGAACGCAGCAAGGACGACACCACCAAAATGGAGCCCTTGGTATTCTCAGAGTGAGAATCCAAAGTGTGGTCTTTAGTGAGTTTGGTAGAGGTTGGAGAAAGAGCTAATCGTGTAGACGATAAGCAAGTGGGAGAGAAAAGAAAGCTATCATATAGCTAAATGCTTATCGTTTAAAAGAAGCTACATGATCGTGTAGGTTTTACTAAGCGATCATTTAGTAAAAGGTGGACGATCATTTAGAAAACACAACACACTATGCGACGTTTAGAAACTAACGTATGATCGTTTAGGTGCGAGGTATGCGGTCGTTTAGGTACTGAGCGACTATCGTATTGGCTCTCGACTATGCGATCGTTTACATTTCCACACTGGTGCCAATTTTTTCCGAACCTTAGTAAAATGAAACTAATTTTCATTTTATTCTTCGGTTACCATAACCGATTGCAGCTGCTCCCACTAACGCATGTCCGAGAGAAATTTTAGACCAATTATCATATAATTAATCAATTTAATAATTAATAAATATAATCATATTATATTCTTACCCTATAGTTTGATATCACATATCTACTATAGTAATTTCTCCTCCACATGATATAAATCATATTTATATCTAAATTTTCTCCAAAATAATGTATCTCATATATTTAGTCAATTATATCATATATAATCAACCAGTTCAAATATTATATATAATCGAACTCCCTCTTGTCAATTTGAACATTTCAAATTAACCCAAACACTGATTCTTGACTTGACTTTATCCAAGTTACCCAGATGACCTAATGGACCTATGGCTCGAAGCTTTAACGGTCCGTGAATAGCTGACTAAACTCTTTAGCCACGAGATCAACCATTCGTTAACTGTCAGGTATTCCACTAAAGACCAATAGTTGAACTCTTCTTACCACAGATATATTTCCTTGTCCATCGGATATAACCAATCATGAGTACAATGACCCTTCACAGATGCTCATAAGTACAGTTGGGCCAAATTACCTTTTTACCCCTATAGTTACATCTCACTCCTTAAGTACCACTGATTCCTCTAATGAACAATACAACATAGTCCAACTATGTGTGAATACCTTTCGGGCCAAGAGAAGGTGTGTGGCACCACATCGTTTAAGCCCTGAAATCAGCCTTTAAGGGAGCTATCTATCTACTTACCCCTGCTTTGGGGAAGGAGTGAATTCCATCTTGTGTAGCTGAGTTCTCAACTCCCAAATTAGACGAATCCCCAAAATGGTAGGTTTGAATCGGCGATTTGGCCACTCGCACCCATACAAATCAAAGGACTGCCCTCACTGGCAGGAGTTCCCAACTCACTTAGGATTGAGGTCATGTTACCTATGGTCATCCTAGTGAAGTGAAGCCTCTGTCATGAACGGTGTTATATAACGAGATGTTAACACTTCGTGGTCAGGTCTTATACAAACTCTTTATATAGGACGCCCCCACTCGCATGTCCCCTACATGAATGATCAGGATCAGACCATCTGTGATAAGTCACAACACTTGTGACCATTCCATAAAGCGGGCCACATCCGTAGCGTTACTAGGATAAGGTTTCCTTCCTATATCCATATACTACAGACCATTTTGGTTATCACTCAAGACATGATCCACTTGTATGTCACCACATATATGCTTCAGTTACATACAGATAACCAGAGATTTTATGTTTATTAGTTTGTGGTAAAGCAAATAAAACATACAACTGAGTAAAATACAAGATGTGAAGTAAATATCATATATTATACAACACAAGCGTTCGTACAAACTGTTTACAAACTACAAGACTCGAGACTTTAGGGCATCAACCCCAACAATCTTTCACTTGTCCTAAAGCGAAGTGGGGTGTACATAAAACTAGTACAAAACAATAAACTAGGGCATAAAAGTCCAGTACAAGAAAATCTCCCACTTTCCCTAGTCCAGCTGCGGGCGATCCTGTAGACCCATGCTCCGTAGGTGACCCTCAAACACTGTAGCCGTGAGTGCCTTCGTAAACGTGTCAGCAACATTGTGCTCCGAAGCAATCTTCGTGACGATCACGTCCCCTCGATGCACTATCTCGTGGATCAGATGATACTTCCGCTTTATGTGTTTCTCGCGCTTGTGACTCCTCGGCTCCTTGGAGTTCGCCACTGCGTACTCCGCCTCCATAGTGAAGTTGACAGTGCACCCCTGCTTAATGCTTCACCACACTACAACTCCTCCGTTAAGAGAAAATACTGACCTTGATGTATACTTGCGAGAGTCCTTATTAGTCTGAAAGTCATAATCCGTGTATCCTGTAAGGATCAAATCCCTAGAAAAATACACAAGCATGTAGTCCCTCGTTCTCCAAAGATATTTGAGGATGTTCTTCACTGTGGTTCAGTGACCCTGGCCTGGGTTAGATTGATACCTACTGACTATGCCCACAACATAGCAGATGTCTGGACAAGTACAGAGCATCACGTACATCAAACTGCCAACGGCAGACACATATGGGACCCGTCTCATCTCTTCAACCTCTTGAGGCGTCTTAGGACACATGTCCTTAGACAAAGTGACTTCATGCTTGAACGGCAGTAGGCCCCTCTTGGAGTTCTATATTGAGTACTTGAGCAACATTTTGTCAATGTACGATGCCTGAGACAGTGCTAGCACTTTGTTCTTACGATCCTAAAAGATCCCAAAAGATCCGTTGGCAGTTTGATGTACATGATGCTTTGTACTCGTCCAGACATCTACTATGTTGTGGACATAGTCAATAGGTACCAGTCTAACCCAGGCCAGGGTCACTGAACCACAGTGAAGAATATCCTCAAGTATCTTTGGAGAACGAGGGTCTATATGCTTGTGTATGGAGCTAAGGATCTGATTCTTACGGGATACAACATTGTTGATCCCTTTACAAAGGCCCTCACGGCTAACGTGTTTAAAGGTCACCTAGATAGTCTGGGTTTGCAGGACACGCGGCATCTTGTTTAGGGAAAGTGGGAGATGATACTGAGGTATGCCCTAGTTTATTGTATATTGTACATTTTTATATTGTATTGTACATTAGTCTCCCGAGTCATTAAGACAAGTGGGAGATTATTGGGATTAGTATCCTAATTCTCTCGGAGTCTCGTTGTTTTGTAAAGATACACATTGTTCAATGAATAAAAGAAATGTTATTTAATTCTGGCATTTACTCATATCCAATAAAAAAAACTCCTTGGTTATCTTATGTGAACTTAAGCATGTATATGTGATATACAAGTGGATCATGCCTTAAGTGATAACCTAAATCGGTCTGTAGTATAAGGATTAAGTTGAGATACTTGATCCTAGTGACACTACAGATACAACCCGCTTTGTAGAGGTTTGCAATTGTTTTAAACTACTACAGATGGTAGATCCTGACCATTTATATGGAGACGTGGAGCAGGGATGTCCTATACAAAGAGTTTGTATAAGACCTAGACCACGAGATGACTAGACTTTATATATAACGCCATTGATACTAGAGACTTGCATCTCACCTAAACGACCATAGGTGACACGACCTCAATCCTGATTGTTTTGTGAACTCCTGCCTTTAAGAGTGGTCCTTTGATTAGTATGGGTGAGAGTGGCCAGATTTCCGACTCAACATGCCTACCTTTCTAGGGACTTTTCTGATCTGAGAGCTGAGAACTCAATTCACAATATGGAATTCACTTCTTTCCCGAAGTAGGGATAAGTAGAGAGATTGCTCCCTTAAGGGTTGATTCCGGGGCTTGAACATAGTGGCCACAGCTTCTCTTTGGAAGAGAAGACTCAGTCATAGTAGGACTATGACTTATGTTCATTAGATAAATCAATGGTACTTAAGGAGACAGATGTAACTACAGGAGCATAACGGTCATTGGCCCAACTGTACTTACGAGCGATCTGTGAAGGGTTGTCGCCTTGTTGATTGGTTAAGATGGACACATAATATATCTGTAGTGAGAAGACTTCAGTTATCGGTCTTTAGTGGAGTGCCTGGTAGTTAACGAATGGTAGATCCCGTGACTAAAGAGTTTAGTCAATTATTCACGTACCGTTGGAGCTTCAGATCTACAGGTCCATGAGGTCCCCTTGGTAGCTTGGATTCTGTTGAGGATCAGTTCTTGGTGTTGATTTGAAATGTTCAAATTGACAAGAGGTATTTTGATTATATATGATATAATCGGTATGATGTATGAGATACATCTAGTGAAGGATTGATGTACAAGAGATTTACATTAAGTACCATGGAATAGAAAAAGAACTATGGTTTATATATTTCATGAGATGAAATATTAAAACTATAGGTTAAAAATATAGTATGATAAGTTGGTTATCATTTATGTTTATAATAATATTAATTATTGGATAATTAATACTTTTTCTTTTAAATAACCAAAATAGTGGGTGGTTATTGGATCATGGTAACCGTGAGTTTAAAAGGAAATTGGTTTCCTATTTTGAAAAGAAGTTTTTTTTACAAACATTTGAAAATGTTTTGAGTTTTCTCTTGGCAAAAAAGAAACTCACAAAGTCGTCAAGTAAATACAGATTTACTAAACGACGGCTGGGCGAGCTAAACGACCGTGCAGGTACGAGCTAAATGATCGTACAATGTTTACTAAACGATCGCATAGCCTTGCTAGACGATCGCTGGCCCAAGGTAAATGATTGTGTAGAGTCTGTAGGTGACAGATCGAGCTAAACGATAGAACTAAACGATCGCATAGCTTTTGCTAGACGATCGCATAGCTTTATCTAAACAATTGGGCATCGATCTATACGATACGTCTCTTACTTCTCCAACTTGCCCAGTCGTGTATGCGATTGTTCTTTCTTCCATTCGTCTGCCTCATACCAAGTCCGAAAAAAGCCCACCCTCTGGATTCTCACACCGAGAATACCAAGGTCACCTTATTGGTGGTGTCAGACTTCACTCGACACCGTCGAGGTTTTCTGGAGGCCGTTCGTGGTGTGCAGGCCGTTCATGTCCCTGAGGACGAGCGTGGTGTTTGTTCGTGTTGTGAAGAAGATCTTGACCAAGGAGATCATTGAGGACGAGCGTGAAGTGTTCGTGCTATGTTCGTGCGGTGTTACGATCGTGTAGATCGAGCACTTGTGGTTACTGTTGTTCGATCAGAGTCGCGCATCGGAGCGTGGAGACGTATCCTCTTATGTGCGTAGAGTGTTACTCTATGTTCCTTTGTATTTTACATGTTGTAATTTCTCTGTATAATCGCATAACCATTTGTTTGATGTCAACTATAAATGACTTGTTGATTCATGATTGTAATTTGGAATAGTCTTGTTCCGCTACTCATGGAAATCATTGTTTCCGATTTCCTTCACCCACTACGTCGAGGTTCCCTCAACTCTTGAGGTGGAACCGACCTACTAGATGAACTCCGATCAACAAATTTTGCTGATGTAGTAGGCTCTTCAACAACTCTTGTTGAAGTTTTAGTAGTTTCATTGGAAAGCTCATGCAACACGACTTTACTTCATGGACTGTGCTCCCTTATATGATCCTCCTCCAGGAAAGCAACGTTCATTGAAACAAACACCCTATTTTCCGTTGGATCATAAAAATAATCCCCTCGTGTACCTTTGAGATATCCTACAAAGAGGCATAACCTCAACGGTGGTTCCAGCTTCTTGGGATTAGCCTCAAGCACATGTGCAGGGCAACCCCAAATGCAGAAGTGACGTAAACTAGCTTTACGCCCGTTCCACAACTCCATAGGTGTTCCTGCAACACACTTGGAGGGAACACAATTGAGTATATATACGACAGTCTCCACTGCGAAACCCCAAAATGACTCCAATAAGGAAGCATAACTCATCATCAAGCGAACCATGCCCAACAAGGTCCTATTTCTTCTCTTCGCTACACCATTCTGCTGAGGTGTACTTGGCGCTGAGAGTTGGGGAATGATTCCATGTTCTATCAAATAGTCCTGGAATACCGAGTCCAAAAACTCTCCACCTCGATCCAATCAAAGTGTTTTAATCCATCTATCCAATGCGTTTTCAACTTTAGCCTTGAACTCTTTGAACTTTTCAAAGGATTCAGACTTCTGTTGCATAAGATAAACATACCCATACCAGGAGTAATCATCAGTAAAACTGATAAAATACTCATAGCCACCTCGGGCTCGCACATTCATAGGACCACAAAGCTCAGAATGTACTAACTCAAGAGGCTCTTTGGCTTTATAATCTTTTCCAGTAAAAGGTCATTTAGTCATCTTACCCTCAAGGCAAGACTTGCACACTGATAAAGAATTTTCTTCTAACTCACTTAGAAGTTCATTCTTCACCAATCTCTCAATCCTATTGAGATTGATGTAACCTAAACATAGATGCCAAAGTTGGGCATTTTCTTTTGGAGAAATATATCGACGTTTTGTTTGAGTTACAGCAGTTCTAAAAAATTCAGTATTATGGAGGGAATTAATGGTTAACGGCCTTAGCACATATAAATTCAATTCCAGATTTGCTGTGCAAATAAAAACACCATCTTTATGAATAAATGCTTTATCCACATTAAAAGAGATAGTATATTTACATTGCAATAAATACTTTACAGAAATGAGGTTCCTCTTTAGTTCGGGAACAATATATACATCATTCAAAACAAGAAACCTATTCTGTAAAGCTAACTGGAGCTCTCCCACTGCCACTACTAAGACGACGTGCCCAGTGTTTACTCGCATTGTCATCTCATCAGCCTCCAGCTATCGCCAATATCTAATCCCCTGAAACGAATAAACGTGTTTAGTGGCGCCCGAATCAATTATCCAGGCAAAATCATCATTCTCTACTAAATAGGATTCAAGTACAAGTAAATCATATTTACCTTTATCGGCCTTGGTTGTTTTCTTCTCTTTTAGATAGCGAGGATAGTTCTTCTTCCAGTGTCCATCTTGGTTGCAGTGGAAAAACTTTCCCTTTTCAACCGGTGGACGCCTCCTTGGGGCAACAAGCGGTGGGTTAGCAGGTGCCTTCCCTTTTCCTTACTACCGTTCTTCTTCTTCCCCTTTGTAGAGTTAGAAGTAACATTTTCCTCACCCTTCTTCCTCTCCTTACTTTTCAATAAAGATTGGTAGGTCTGCAACTCGTTGAGAAGAGTTGTAAGGTTATATTTCACTTTGTTCATAATCACATTGCTAACAAAATGCAGGAAGCTCTCCGACAAAGAATGCAGGATTATGCTAACCTAGCTGCCCTCATCGATAGTAGACCCATTCAACTCCGCCACATTAAAGTGGACCAACATGTTAAGCACACATTCACAAACAAATGTGCCTTCTTCCATTTTGGAGTTGATATATATTTAAGAGCCTCATGCATAAGCTGTTCAGACGGTTGTCCAAACATCCCCTGCAGGGACTCCATGATCTCACGTGCTGAGACCATGGGCTCATGTTTTTTAGCTAAGACTTCAGAAAGACTTGCCAAAATGTAGGCTCGGGCCTTTTCATTTGTCCTTGTCCATCCCTCGTATGCCTCCTGAACATTTCGAGCGTCATTTGGAGCTGGAATAGAAGGACAAGCCTTCGTGAGAGCGAACATAAGATCCTCGATGATTAGGATCGTCGTGATCATGTGTTTCCATGTTACGAAATTATCACCAGTTAATTTTTTGGCGCTCAACAAAACCAACGTGGTTGTTGCCATTTTGAAAAAAGTTATTGCTAAAAATACGAACAAAACTTATTTGATTTTGCTTAACCACTTTTAACCAATCAGTTTTGCAAAACAGTTTCAAGTACCCTAAGTTATAGACTTCTATTTTGCAATGATGCCCCAGTGAGGCAGGATAAACGTCACTGGTGGGGTGATCAGTTGTCCCTTCGCTGGGATGAGACATTCTTAACCATTAGGCAGAACCAACTCTTGGAATTGAACTTAACAACCACCATTTTTCAGTCCAGAACTGTTAACCTTTAACAATTCCGCGTAAGTGTGACACCTCGCTTTCGGTGCTAGAGTCCCACCCTAATGAGCCCACGTAGGGTAGAAGCAAATTAGGACAAGAGACTAAGTTACTTATCCTCTTACAGGAGATCAAATAAAGAAACACGCAAAATTGCCATCCTTTAGGGGGACACTCCCAGGGTGCCTCGAGGCGATGCGCCGTAACTTTATTCAACCCAACGAGGCAGACTGGAGGATATGTTGTTGCACTTCCCGCTCCCACTTACTATAAACACTCTCTCCATCCACCTTGATATTTACCTACCCAAACACCATCCGTTAGGGGGACATGCCAAAGGTGCCTCGAGGCCGAGGGTAGATCTCACGGTGTGGACTATTTAAGAGAAACTTGAAAGGTTTAAGTGAAGCATCTTATGCCCCAAGTACCTCCCACTAAATGTTCTACCTAGGGTTCATTAACCTAGATAATCCGGTTATTGATTTTAGTCTAAGTCATCTTTTTAAACTCTGCTCATAAACAACGTTTGTCTATGAAATATGAACAAGTTCAAGTAGTCACATTTAAACACTTTAATGGAATGTCCTTAACTTGCATGCATGCATCAAATCTATCTAATTCACCTTTCACTAGAAGAAATTCAGGCTTTGACATTAAAGATAATGTTATTAAAGCCCTTTAATGTCGGTTGCCTTTAATGTCGGTTTAAAACCAACATTAAAAGACTTCAATAACATAGCCTTCAATGTCAGTTGCAACCGACATTAAAGATCTTCAGTGAAATTTCCAACCGACATTAAAGACCTTCAGTGAAATTTCCATCCGACATTAAAGCCTGTGTTTTTTTTTTAATTCTTAACCGACATTGAAGCCGACATTGAAGCCCGAATCTGTCCATTTTTTTAAAAAAATTTCGTTGTCGAATCCATTTTTTTTAGTCAAAAAGTATAACATGCCACATCATCATCGAACGCTATGGCTATGGCATATTATTCATGTATGGATTATAAATCTATTACATTTAATCCACAAATTCTGCTATAAAATTATAATTTAAAAGGCCATACAATAATTCAGGCCTTGAAAACACAAATTACAAATAATACAAACATTATGATTTTACAAACACTATGAGTTTACTGTCCCTCTCCACTTGGTAAGTATGGATCCCTTCATAATTCTTCTTGAACAGGCCCCTCCAGTTTCAGTAGTGTCTAGTTATAGGCATCTTTGTCTGACCACTATTGTTCAAAGGATCACAAACAAAAAAGGTTTAAGACAAAGGATTGAAAGTGAAAATATGATCAGAATTCATATTCAACTAACCGTGTTTATTGGGAATGTGCATAAATGGTACATTCAAGGCAAAATTCTTGTAGTTAATGTGTTGGATCTAGAGTTCTCCAAAAACATAAAGAGGTTGCGATACAAAATCTTTACTCCTTTGTTGCACCTGCAAAACAAGAAAACTCAATAGTTGAATAAATGAGAAAATCTTCTTTTTCAAAATTTTCAACAGCATAACGATGCTACCACAACAAAACCAAAAATTTACCTTGAACCTATTCAAAGAAACACACTCCCAAAAATATTTCACAACTTGTTCTCAACAGAACTATCAGAATTCCCAAAAATGAATATTCAAGAACACATACATCAATAAGCAAACTTAGCTCACAATGTACTTCAAATCTCAAAAGTTGTAACAAAAAGTACCATAGTACATGAATAACCCACAAATTACCATAATGCAATCCACAAAATCAACCACCTTGAATCAAATCTAAACTACAAATAAATAGTACCCATGAGTCATAAATGGGTGTTACATTCTAATCCAATATGGTCCAAAGAGAAATAAACACACTATAACTTCTCAAACAGGAATTTTTATATCATTAGAGTCACTTGAAAACACTTAGAAACTATGCTTAAAACTACAAGCATTCAAAAATGCACTTACCAAGAACAATTTTTACGTGAATTCCTTGCTGTTGCAAGAAATCCATCTCCTCCCCACCCTTTCCAAACACCTAAAAACACACAAACAACACCATTAAAAGTATATGGTAGAGGAAGAGATTGAGAGAATACAAATGTGAGGCAACTTCAATCAACATGAAGGCTTGAATTGTTATTGCATGTTATCCATTAGAATCTTTTATTAAAGTTGGCCCCCCTTCCATAAACCAAAATGTAACCATGAGAAAAAAAAAAACTACACCACCAATGAAGAAAATCATATTGCTTATTCAAATTCCACCAAAAAAGGTTAAAACAACAAACTGAACAAGCAAATGGACAGGAAAAGACATAAGATCGGAATCTACACAACAAGACATTTGCATAAACACCTATTTCCCCTTTTGTGTTTACATATATCCAAAGAGCTAACTAAGAATGGTTCTAATATAAAAACATATAAGCCAGCAAAATGAGAGTCAGATAAGAGCAAGTTTGAATTGAAAAACTAGCAGAGAAATTTACTAAACAACAGAAGAAATAAAAGAAGATACAAACTGAGTGACAGTTGAAAAACAAAGATATAAAGTCTAAAATTCTTGTAGTATTTGATCCTGTAAGCATATCATTTTGTTTCAACTAAGTATAATAGATATTCTATCGCTGAAATTCTCGGCACTTACATATTATATAATGCATGTATAAGAACCATTCAATGGAGAGATTAGTTTAGAGACTCTAAAACAACACAATCAGTATCATCCTAAAGTTATTGTCCCTTTCATGTACTACCAAACTTCTCCTGAACTGTAACTTTCTGCAAAGACAAATTAACAGCTAAAGCAGGGCCTTCATAAAGTGCAATAAGAAAAATATACAAGAACGTCCCAAAAGTTTTAATAAATAAACTTTCCCCTCCAATAAGCAAACATACCAATCTCAGCACCTCCAATAAGCAAACGTACCAAGTAGCTTATCAATATTACATAACACAAATAATAATAAATAAACAACTATCAAAGCCAAAAACTAGCATTGATAGCATCAGAAACAAATGATATGTGCCCTAAATATTTTAACACCCCAATCTCAGCACCTTCGAATTGATTCAATGGCGCAGGGGTTATGATTGTGAATCATATTCTATGGATGAATTTGTTATGCCCTCTATCCAGAACCTCCCTGTACTCATGCGAGCGATATCATATGAGAGTGTATGAACAAAAAAATATAAGTTGCGTTAATATAAGCAATTTATAAATAACGAAAGAAATGAACTCAACCCATAAATAACTACCATAGTTGGACAATCATCATTGTAATTGATGGAACTCGAGACATACACAGCGGAATTAGGACCTAATCACACTCTAATTGTTTTTAATTTAAAGGAAAAAACATGCAATTTGAAGGGAAAAAAGAGTAATTAACTTACCTTTGAAGCTCCCGAAACCCGCTTTTTCTTGCTGAATCTCGACCCGAACTCTTTCGGACCACCACTAGAGTTGACCTACTATCCTCTGGACTCAGAACCGAGTTATGGGACCCGGCTGATGAAGAAAATCGAGAGAGAGAAATAGATGGAAAAAAGAAATGGAATTTTGGATTAGGTTTGGGTTTTGAATTTTTCTCCAAAAAATGTGATTTTTCTAGCCCAAATTTACAAAACAATTTTGACAAAATGGAAAAAACTTTTTTCATTCAAAATGAAAGCCCATTTTATAGAAAAAAAACCATGCAACAATTGCATGAACCAAATCCATAAAAACCAAACACCTATAATCCACTATCTTAGTGGGCTTAATGTCTCCACTATAAGCCAACACCTAGCCCACTATTTTGTTAGTGGAATTATCCAACAAAAGTTTAGATTTTCTCACTAACTTTAGTCAAAGGGCAAAATAATCATTTCGTCAAAGTTTGACTTTGACCAAAAAGTCAACATTTTGACTTTTTATGATTTTTTCCGTATTGACTAATTTTGACCTCCCGAGCATGAATCCGCATTCATTTTCTCGAAATTCAAATCACATTTGAATATAATGTCGGTCAAAGTTTGACTTTACAAAGTCAAAAGTCAACTCTTTGACTTTTACTTCTTTGACTATTTCCATTATTTTCGAGCTTCCGAATATGAATGTATTTATATTGTTGATATTTAAATCACATTTAAATATTAAAGCTGTATCTCTAAACTGAAAAACCCACCACTATATCACATATACTTGTCGATATCTCTCTCTTCACCTAATTCGAACAATTCGAATCATTCTGTCATAATGTTCTAAGTTTATTCCATATGAGCTAATAGGGGAACCTAATGAACCTATAGATCATGGGCTCCAACGATCCGAGATTAGCTAGCTAAACTCTTTAGACTGAGCTAATCAACATTCGTTAACTAACGGGTCATTCCACTATAGTCCTATAGTTGCACTCCCCTCACTATAGATATATTGTGTCCATTTGATATAACCATGATTAGTAAGCTAATCCTTCACATGTTGTTCGTAATCTCGGCTGGGTCATAAAAACCGTTTCACCCCTAAGACTACATCTTGTTCCTTAAGTTCCACTGATCCTCTAATGAACAATTGGTTTAAGGTCCAATCTATAAACCGAATCCCACTCGGGCCAAGGAGAGGGTGGGGCCCCTTGTTCAAGACCTGGATTCAGTACTAAAGGGAACAACCTATCTACTATCCCTATAATGGGTAAGAGTGAATTCCGTCTTGTACCCTATGTTCCCAGCTATCCACCCGATCTTACCCCTGAAATGGGAGGCTTATTGAGCCAGCGATATTGAGCTGCCTTCACCTATGCATATCTAAGGATAATTCCGAGTGAACAAGAGTTCATAGTTAGCTCAGGATTAAGATTAAGTTACCTAGGTCATCAATTAACGAAATAGTCAGTTAGATACATAAAATGGGATTTAGAACGTAAAAAATGATTATTTCATGGTTCAGTCTTATGTAAACTTTTTACATAGGATGCCCCCACTCACATATCTCTATATGAACGATTTAGGATCACATCGTTTGTACTAACTACAAAGTGGGCCGCATCCATAGTGTCCCCAGAATAAGGCGCCCAGCCTTATTCATATACTATAGACCATTTTGGCTATATATTTGAACTTAATTCACATTTGTGTCACTACATAAAGTTCAAACTACATTAAATAGCCCCAGGACCTTAGTTTATTGAATTCAAGATTACAATTTCAATAACAACTTTATCGAAAAATAAAACAGAATATGTTTATTAATTTACAAACTACGAGTTTTAGGACATAAAATCCAACGAATTCCCACTTGGACTAAAACTCCTAGTGGAGTATCACAATGTTGAATTTAAGTGAGAAACATATGAGTACAATAAACATATGAATATAATAAACTAGGGCATATACCCCAAAGTTCTTCCACTTGTCCTAGTTTACAAACTTTGTAGACCTAGACTCTGTAGGTGACCTTCAAACACTTTAGCCATGAGGGCCTTTGTAAAAGGATCAACAATGTTTTTTTAGAAGATATTTGGGTTACTACAACGTCTCCACGATGTACAATCTCCTAGATCAGATGGTATTGCACTCAATATGCTTGCTGCGCTTGTGGCTTCTTGGTTGTCTTGAATTTGCAACTGCACCACTATTATCACAATATAGGGTGATAGACAAATGCATATTTGGAACGACTTCCAAATCTATCGAGAATTTCCTCAACCATACTGCTTTCTTTGCTGCTTCATAAACATCTACGTATTCAGCTTCCATTGTGAAGTCCGCAATATAGTTTTGCTTCACACTTCTCCACACTACTACTCCTCCGTTAAGAGTGAAAACTGATCCACATGTAGACTTTCTAGTATCTTTATCGGTTTGAAAATCAGAGTCAGTGTATCCAGTAAGGATCAAATCCTTAATACCATACACGAGCATGTAGTTCCTCGTTCTCCTAAGATACTTGAGGATATTTTTAATGGCAATCCAATGATCATATCCAGAATTGGACTGATACCTACTGACTATCCCTACTGCGTAGCATATGTCAGGTCTAGTACATAACAGTACATACATCAGGCTCCCTACTACGGAAGCATAGGGAATGCGTCTCATATCCTCAACCTCTTGAGGTGTCTTAGGACATTGATCCTTTGACAAATGAATTCCATATTTGTAAGGTAACAAACCTCTTTTGGAATTCTGTATCTTATACCTAGACAACATTTTGTCTATATAAGCTGCTTGAGACATGACTAGTGTTCTATTCTTGTGGTTCCGAATAATCTGAATCCCGAGAACATACTACGCATTTCCTAAATCTTTCATTTGGAACTACGTTGTTAGCCATTTCTGATGTCAATTAGGTAACCTACTTCATTCCCAATGAGTAGAATATCGTCAACATATAAAACTAAGAACGCTATAGTAGAATTGACAATCTTTTTGTAAACACAAGGCTCGTCAACATTCTGTTCAAAGCCATAAGATTTGATCGCAGTATCAAACCTTATATTCCAAGATCTAGAAGCTTGTTTCAACCCATAAATGGATTTTTGAAGCTTAAAAACTTTTTGTTCTTGACCTTGTGCAATAAACCCCTTTGGTTGAGCCATATAAATACTTTCCTTAAGATCGTCATTTAGAAAGGCTGTCTTGACATCCATCTGCCCAATTTCATAGTCATAAAAGGTGGCAATGGATAAGAGTATTCTAATCGACTTAAGCATGGCAACGGGAGAGAAAGTTTCTTCATAGTCCACTCCCTCTCTCTGGGTATAACCCTTTGTCACAAGTCGAGCCTTAAAAGTTTGTACTTTACTGGCTTAGTCTCGTTTTCTCTTGTAGATCCACTTACAACCAATTTGTTTTACATCATTTGGTTGATCTACAAGTTCCCAAACATAATTGAAGTACATAGACTCCATTTCGAGGTCCATGGCTTTGACCCACTGATCACAGTGCACATCTTTTATCGCCTGTTTATAGGTCGATGGATCCTCTATGGCGTCATCAGGTATGACAACTTGTGTTTCTATTAAACCCAAGTAACGGTCAGGCTGATGAACAACCCTCCCACTACGTCGAGGCATTCTCAACCCTTGAGAAGGATGTGACTTACCAGATGTACTAGTTTTATCTACTACTTTAGTAGATGAACTAGCGATATCTGTAGCATTTTTGGAAATTTCATTCAATACTAGTCTATTGCGAGGTTGATGACTTCTTATGTGGTATTCCTCTAAGAATGTGGCATTTTTCGATATAAATACCTTATTCTTTTGAGGATCGTAAAATAGACCATCTTTTGTTTCTTTTGGATAACCTACAAATAGGCTTAGTTTTGAACGACGTTCCAATTTTTTAGGATTTTCCACCAACACGTGTGCCGGGCATCCCTAAATCCTAAAGTGACGTAAACTGCTTTTATGCCCTTTCCATAGCTCATAAGGTGTTTCTAAAACACTTTTAGAGAGAACGTTATTCAAAATATAGACAACAGTCTCTAATGCATATCCCCAAAAGGAATCAGGTAACTCAGCAAAGTTCATCATTGAGCGAACCATGTCCAACAAGGTTCTGTTTCTTCTTTCAGATACACCGTTTTGCTGAGGCATATTAGGTGCAGAGAGTTGTGACTTGATTCCGTGTTCTATCATATAGTCCTGGAATCTTAAGTCCATGTACTCTCCACCTCAATCTGATCGTAGTGTCTTAATTGTTTTACCTAATTGGTTCTCAACCTCAACCTTATATTCCTTGAATTTTTCAAAAGAATCAGACTTGTTATGCATTAGGTAAATATGACCATACCTTGAATAATCATAAATAAAATTGATGAAATATTCATACCCACCTCGAGCTTTGACATTCATTGGTCCATAAAGGTCTGAATGTACGAGCTCTAAGGGTATTGTGGCTTTGAGACCTTTTCCAGTAAAAGTTCTCTTAGTCATTTTTCCCTCAAGACAAGACTCACGTGGAGGTAAAAAATTGTCTTTTAACTGATTTAGGAGTCCATTCTTAACTAATCTCTCTATCATTTTGAGATTTATGTGGCCAAATCTTAGGTGCCATAGATAGGCATTAGAAGAAAATTTTTGTCTTTTATTCTGAGTTTTGGCTGTTCTAAACATCTCAGTATTTAAGACAAATTTTGCTTTAGTTGGTCTTAACTTATATTAGTTGTTTTCAAGTATAGCTGAACAAATTTGAATACCTTTTTCGAAAATGAACGCTTCATTAACTTCAAAAGATATTTTATATATTTGTTCCATAATACAAACGATAGATATTAAATTTCTCTTCATAAGAGGTGCATACAAAACATCTTTAAGTATGATATATCTATCGTTGAAAAACAACTTCAAGTCTCCCACTGCTTCGGCCGAGACAACCTCTCATGTTCCAACCTTGAGGGTTATCTCGCCTTCTTCAAACTTTTTCAGGGAACTAGTTTCCTGAAAAGAGAAGCAAATTTAATTAGTGGCTCTTGAATCTAATATCCAGGTTGAGGTATCATCCTCCACTAAACATGTCTCAACAACTAGTAAATCATATTTACCTTGTGCTTCTTTCCAGGCAAGGGCCTGAGGACATTCCTCAGTTAAGACAAATCTCAGGCCATCTATTACTAGTGTTGAATTCATATTTTTTTTCCATGTTGAGTAATTATCGCCATTTAGTTTCTCGGAAGCTAAGAGTTGATCTAAAGAGCTAGTCATGCTGAAAAGAAAAACATATCCTTTTTAGTAAAAACATTAATCTTTTAAATCCAATCAAGTTTAGAAAAAATTCTAATAATGTACCCTTCATTCTTATATTTTGCAACGATATTTCAACGGTTTAGAATAGCCTCCACCAAGGGGTGATCGACTATTCCTCCGTTGAACCAAGACTATTTTGACTAGATACTATTACCAGAATAACTCTTATTCCTATAGTAACTCAGTTATCGCTACTTTGGTCAAGAATTTACTAACACTTAGTAATTCTCGTAAGTGTGACCCTCCATTTTCAGACCTCGAAGATCGAAATCATTATGCTCCCGAAGTTGGAAAGATAAGAATGAAAATGGACCTGAGAGACCCTATCAAATTCTAGAGTTCACGGAGTTCCGAATCCTATAATACAGCACTCCGATTGGTAAGGTCGCTCCAGGGCAGACATGCAGGCACATTATAGGAATCTCACGATGCGACCTAATGGAAGAGACCGTAGGATGTCACACTTCCTTCTCCCACTTACTATGAACAACATCCCCTATTCACCTTGGTATTGACTCATGCAAACACTCTCCGAATGGAGTCCGCTCCCAGGGTGGCCCAAAGCCAAGCATGAATCTCACGGTGTGAACTCTTAGGGATGCTAGAGCTAAAACTACATTACTTCTCTCCAGCTAAATTGTTCTAGACGGTTAGGGTATAAAATACTTAGCGATACATTTCAGCTAACTAAACATATCCTAAGTCTAGATGATTCATCCAAGTATAACTTTTATACTGGATTTTTAACCTACAATGTCTAGGTGATAAACAAATTTTATTATCTCACACCGCTCACGCATGCTCATAAAACCGATTTAACCTAACTCAGACACTGACTCGATCTCTAGGTAGTAGGTGTTCCGTGATCCGTCAACTTAAAAACCTTCAACCTTAGTCATTTTATCTGACTTTTTGCCAAGGTCTTGCCGGGTGAGTTTTCTTGTAACTTTGGTTTTACAAGATATCGACCTATTTTCTATGAAAATTGGGATTGCTCGATGGTTAACCTTAAATGAGCATGCATCTTATCTTTGTTATAGATTTTAGAAGTCTAGGTCATTTTATAACAATTATAATCCTAGAGCATTCATCTATAACATGCTTCCTTCAATCAAACATGCTTTAATATAACACTTATATTAAAACTAAGCATACATAGTATATATTTTATAATACTTATAAGATATAATAAATGCATATCACATGCTTTTCCTATGGTGGGGTTTTAAAACTGTATGGCATACTATATGCACACATAATCATACAACATTATACATCACATGCATAATAGGTAAATAACACTAAAATGGACCAATTTTGGCATTAAAAACAAACAAATAACTAATTTATTACAAAATTCAGCAACCAGCTTCCTGGAATCGGCTTCAAAGACTTTGAACCATCTTGAACCGGCCCAAAAACTCCAAAAACCAAGTTAAACCAGTCAAACCGACTCAACCAGGTCAAATGGACTGGTTCAGACTATCTAGACCGGCTGGTCAACGCACGCTGGTGCAGTCAACAGAAGTGCGGGTCAGGTCGACGGAGGCGAAGCGGGCGCGCGGGTCACAAGCAGACGGGAGGCACACGGGCAACTTCGAACCGGGTCGTGCGAATCAGAGCAGGCCGGCACTCGGGTCAGATCCGGCTGAGCAGGCATGTGAAGCCAGGCACGCGTGCGGGGCTGCTTCGAACCGGGTTGCATCCAGGCTGTGGTCGGGTCTGGGAGCAGAATTCTGGTCTGTGATGCAATTTTCCTCCAATTTGGCTGTTGTTCTCTCTCTCGAAATCAAGTAATTACAGCCTAATTTCAACTCTAATGACTAATAAATTTACAGACCCTTTTTCACACATTAATGCTCATAAGCATGTGAGAAATTACAAATTTTCACAAGAAATTTAGAGAAAAACAATGCCAAAATCATAATAAATCCACTTTAGTCCACATTTCATTCAACACTTAAATAGATTAGAAAAAAACACCCACCAAAAGCAATTGAGCATAATTCTAGCATGCTCTGATACACATGATGGAACTCGAGACATACACAGTGGAATTAGGACCTAATTACACTCTAATTGCTTTTAATTTAAAGGAAAAAACATGCAATTTGAAGGGAAAAAACAGTAATTAACTTACCTTTGAAGCTCCTAAAAACCACTTTTCCTTGCTGAATCTCGACCCGAAATCTTTCGGACCACCACTAGAGTTGACCTACTATCCTCTGGACTCAGAACCGAGTTGTGGGACCCGGTGGATGAAGAAAACCGAGAGAGAGAAATAGATGGAAACAAGAAATGGAATTTTAGATTAGGTTTGGGTTTTAAATTTTTCTCCAGAAAATGTGATTTTTCTAGCCCAAATTTACAAAAAAAAAATTGGCAAAATGGAAAAAACTTTTTTCATTCAAAATTATAGATAGGCACTGTAGTCGGGCTTAAGCCAGTTTCACCGAGGGTTTCAGCAAAGCCCATTTTATAGAAAAAACCATGCAACAATTGCATGAACCAAATCCATAAAAACCCAACACCTATAATCCACTATCTTAATGGGCTTAATGTCTCCACTATAAGCCAACACCTAGCCCACTATTTTGTTAGTGGAATTATCCAACAAAAGTTTAGATTTTCTCACTAACTTTAGTCAAAGGGCAAAATAATCATTTCGTCAAAGTTTGACTTTGACCAAAAAGTCAACATTTTGACTTTTTATGATTTTTTCCGTATTGACTAATTTTGACCTCCCGAGCATGAATCCGCATTCATTTTCTCGAAATTCAAATCACATTTGAATATAATGTCGGTCAAAGTTTGACTTTACAAAGTCAAAAGTCAACTCTTTGACTTTTACTTCTTTGACTATTTCCATTATTTTCGAGCTTCCGAATATGAATGTATTTATATTGTTGATATTTAAATCACATTTAAATATTAAAGCTGTATCTCTAAACTGAAAAACCCACCACTATATCACATATACTTGTCGATATCTCTCTCTTCACCTAATTCGAACAATTCGAATCATTCTGTCATAATGTTCTAAGTTTATTCCATATGAGCTAATAGGGGAACCTAATGAACCTATAGATCATGGGCTCCAACGATCCGAGATTAGCTAGCTAAACTCTTTAGACTGAGCTAATCAACATTCGTTAACTAACGGGTCATTCCACTATAGTCCTATAGTTGCACTCCCCTCACTATAGATATATTGTGTCCATTTGATATAACCATGATTAGTAAGCTAATCCTTCACATGTTGTTCGTAATCTCGGCTGGGTCATAAAAACCGTTTCACCCCTAAGACTACATCTTGTTCCTTAAGTTCCACTGATCCTCTAATGAACAATTGGTTTAAGGTCCAACCTATAAACCGAATCCCTCTCGAGCCAAGGAGAATGTGGGGCCCCTTGTTCAAGACCTGGATTCAGTACTAAAGGGAATAACCTATCTACTATCCCTATAACGGGTAGAAGTGAATTCCGTCTTGCACCCTATGTTCCCAGCTATCCACCCGATCTTACCCCTGAAATGGGAGGCTTATTGGGCCAGCGATATTGAGCTACCCTCACATATGCAGATTTAAGGATAATTCCGAGTGAACAGGAGTTCACAGTTAGCTCAGGATTAAGATTAAGTTACCTAGGTCATGAATTAACGAAATAGTCAAATTTATACATAAAACGACATTTAGAATGTAAAAAGTGACTATTTCATGGTTCAGTCTTATGTAAACTCTTTACATAGGATGCCCCCACTCACATATCTCTATATGGATGATTCAGGATCACATCGTTTGTTCTAACTATAAAGTGGGCCGCATCCATAGTGTCCCCAGAATAAGGCGCCCAGCCTTATTCATATACTATAGACCATTTTGGCTATATATTTGAACTTGATCCACGTTTATGTCACTACATAAAGTTCAAACTACATTAAATAGCCCCAGGACTTTAGTTTATTGGATTCAAGATTACAATTTCAATAACAACTTTATCTAAAAACAAAACAGAATATGTTTATTAATTTACAAACTACGAGTTTTAGGATATAAAATCCAACAGTAATGATCCCAAATTTCACTGCTAAACTAAGGAACATTACCATATTTTAATCTACAACTAACTTTATAACTCTTATGTTTTAAAAAAATTTCGGCAACAAAGGATGCCTAAGAAGTTCCACTACCATAAACCACTCAATGGAAGTCATAAACAAATAAGCTTGAATTGGACAAAAAGAGCTTGCAAGAGAATGGTTTTGTATTACTAAGAGCTCAAATAAAGGTAAGTGTAGAGTGCAAAATTTAACATCGCTAACTAAGAATTGCTAATCCAGACCAAACTTCACAGGCTAAAACACATCATCAGCATGTGATCTTAAGAAAATTAATAGTTACCTTCCCATTGTTCCTCTAGAACTACTTCATGCTTATAAACTTGTTGTGCTGCCCATGCAAAGTATCCATCAGCCATACAAAGTTGAATATTAAAAATGCCATCTGAAGTAAATATGCTTAAAAATAAAGCTTCACCAGACAAATACTTTAACTAAACAAAGTCTGGCACATAAAAAACATGAATTTAAAGAAACCTATGTACTACCTTCAGGAAACCTAAACTTATCTTTGTCTCTGGTAATCCAGCTATTCGTATGGTGGGCACATGAGCAGGCCACTGGTGCGAGGTCTTCTTTAACCTCTAGCCGACTATAGCCCCCATTTTCCCCTCAATTTTCGATTGTTGTCCAATAATAATACTAGCTTTAATTTCTTCAAATTTTAGCAATTTCATTTCAGTTTTCGGTTTTCACATATATTACTTCAAATTAACCTCTAAACTAACTAACCTCAAGTTTTAAAGCTCTAAAAAACCACTCAAGAGCTCCAAATCAGCTTCAACAACTCAAGATCCTCTGTTTTTACAGGATTTTGAGCTGACTTATGAAATTGATCGAAATTTTTAACTTCCCGAGCTCCAATCAATTCAGCAGCCCTCTCTTCTAGCTTACTCGTTCTTCTGTAGTTTTACGAAAAATCTCATGATCTGCACGATTGAAATGAATACACCGCCTCAACAAGAAAGACAAAAAAAAATTAAGTGAGCATGCATGTCTTGCTTATTTTTTTAGTTCTAATTTCTCTTTAACTTCTAAAATGAAATAACTAAAAAACCATTGCACACAACAAGGTATTTATAACAATTATAAAGTAACATATGTATCATGCTTCATACAATGTCGCGTTCTTACTATACATAACTTTTATATAATGCGTAATAACCAAGCAAACATGCTATCATTCACCCTTATATTATAACAATTATAATATAAAAATGATGCATGTCAATGCTTTTTATGTATGCATAAATATGACTCTTATATTATATGATGCATGAGCATGCTCTTACATAATTAAATCATGTTTCTCTAAATTATAACATTGACAATAAAGAGATGATGCATGACCAATGCATAACCTTAGATGGGATTTACTATATGTGCATACCATATGACATATAAAAAACATACATCGCATGTATTAAACTAAGGATTAATGGACCGGGATAAACATTCAAACAAAACTATAAACATGATAGAAAAGAGGAAGAAGAAAAGAAATCATAACTCACCTTTGTTGATTCTTCTAGCTTTCCTCTTCCACTATTATCAATGGTCTCGAACTTCTCCAATGAAGAAGAACACACCAACAAAGTTACCTTGCTATTCTCTATGATTCCAAATAACTTGGAAGAGTGGTCTCCAAGAACTTTTGTGGAGGAAAAGGGTAGAAAATTTTTAGAGAGAAGGTGGAGGCTTGGAGGCTAGGTTTTTGTGTAATCTAATATTTGAATCTAATTCAAATATATCTCTCTTACATAATTTGGATATAAATCATATTTATATAATTAACCATTATATATTAATCTCATTAATATAAAATTCCTTCATTTACTTTGAACAATTTAAATCATTCTTCATTACTCTCCTTTACTGAGCTAACAAAGGGAACGTATGGACCTACAGATTAAAAGCTCTAATGATATGAAATTAATTGATTAAACTTCTTTAATCCCATTAATCAATATTCATTAACTACAGATTACTCCACTAAAGATCGATAACTGCACTCTTCACACTGTAGATATATTTCTGTATCCATGGATATAACCAATCAACAGAGCGACGACCCTTCACAAATGCTCATAACTACAACTGGGTCAAAATACCGTTTTACCTTTACAGTTACATCTAACTCCTTAAGTACCACTGATTCCTTTAGTGAATAAACAGTTTATAGTCCAACTATAAACTAACACCTATCAGGCCAGTAGAGATTGATGCTTCATTATTCAAAACCCAAAACTAGCTATTAAGAGAGCAATTTATCTACTTTTCAAGGAATAGGAAGAAGTGAATTCCATCTTGTGTAGTTGTGTTCCCAGCTTCCTAATCAAACAAATCCCCAAATTGGTAGGCTTATTGAGTCGGCTATCATGGCCACTCTCACCCATACAGATCAAAGGACTGCCCTCATAAATAGAAGTTCACAACTCACTCAGGATTAAGGTCCAGTCTCCTATGGTCATCCTAGTAAAATATTAGTTTCTTCAAATAATGGTGTTATAAAGAGAAACTAATTATTTTTTGGCCTGGTCTATGTAGAAACTCCTTTATACAGGATACCCCCACTCACATGTTTTTACATGAACAATATAGTTCATATTGTTTGCAATACTTACATCTCATGTAGCATTACAAATTGACCTATATTCGCAGTGTTACCAGGATAAGACACCCAACCTTTATCCATTTACTGTAGACCTTTTAGGTTATTACTTGAACATGAACTACATGTATGTCAATCATATACTGTTCAAGTGACATCATATAACCATAATGTTCAAGTGACATCATATAACCTTGGATCTTAGTTTATTGGATTGAATTAATGTTGTCTAAATGTCAAATAAAATACCTCTAATTTTATTAGATAAATAATTTGTGTTAACAAAACTACAAACCACGAGATATACTAGATTCCCAACAATCTCCCACTTGTTCAAATCTAGTGGAACGTATCAAATATAATAAAAAACGAGTAGGAAAGTAAAGTATTAATATACAATGTAAAGTAAAGTACCAATATACAATACAATAAATTAGGGCATACGATATACCCAATAAAGTCTCCCACTTGCCCTAACTTAGATGACTTATATGTCGTAGACCCAGACCCTTCAGGTGACCCTAAAAAACTTTAGTCGTGAGAGTCTTTGTAAATGGATCAACAATACTGTGCTCCAAGGCAATATTTGTGACGATCACATCTTCCTATTGCACAATCTCTCTAATAAGATGATACTTGCGCTCTATATACTTTCCACGTTTGTGCCTACGAGGATCCTTGGAGTTTATCACAGCATCATTGTTATCACAATAAAGTGTGATAGGCAAGGACATATTTGGAACAACTTTCAAATCTCTGAGAAATTTTCTAAGCTAAACGACTTCTTTAGCAGCTTCATAAGTAGCTACATACTCAACCTCCATGGTGGAATTCGTAATACAACCTTTCTTAATGCTACGCCATGCTATAACTCCTCTATTTAAAGTGAACACTGATCCTGATATGGATTTCCTTGAATCCTTATCAGTCTATGTATCCTACAAGGATCAAATCCTTAGAACCATACATAAACATATAGTTTCTCGTTCTCCTAAGATACTTGAGAATAGCTTTAACTGTTGTCCAGTGATCAAATCTTGGATTGGATTGATATCTACTGATTACTCCCACTGCATGATAGATGTCGGGTCTAGTACACAACATGACATACATAAGGCTACCCATTGCAGATGCATAGGGAATCCATCTCATCTCTTCAACCTCTTGTGGTATCTTAGGACATTGTTCCTTAGAAAAGATAATTTCATGCCTAAAGGGTAAAAAACCCTTCTTGGAATTTTGCATCGAATGTTTGACAAGCACTTTGTCAATATAGGATGCCTGAGACAAGGCAAGTGATTTTTTCTTTCAATTCCTTATAATTTGGATCCCTAGAAAAAATTGTGCTTCACCCAAATCTTTCATTTGGAATTAGCAACTAGTCATTCTTTAATGGTAATCGGGTAACCTACATCATTCCTAATGAGTAGGATATCATCCACATACAATACAAGAAAAGCTACTGAACTGTTGATGATCTTCTTGTAAACACAAGGCTCATCAACATTTTGATCAAAGGCATACGATTTGACTACAACATCAAACTTTATATTCCAAGATCGAGATGTTTGTTTCGATCCATAAATGGACCGATGAATCTTGTAAATCTTTTGCTCTTGACCTTGTTCAATGAATCCCTCTAGATGGGTCATGTGGATGGTTTCGTCAAGATTACTATTCAAAAATTCAGTCTAGACATCCATTTGCCATATCTTATAGTCATAATATATGACAATAGATAAGAGAATTCTGATAGATTTAATCATAACAACATATGAAAAAGTTTCTTTATAGTACACTCCCTCAACCTTGGTATAATCTTTTGCTATAAATCTAACTTTAAAGGTTTGCACCTTTCCATCTACACCCAGTTTCCTCTTGTAGATCCATTTGCAACTTATGAGTTTAACGCCATCAGGTTGATCTATAAGCTCCCAAACAGAATTGGAATGCATAGACTCTATTTCTCGATCCATGGCTTTGATCCATTCATGTCAACATCAACCATTGCCTTATTGTAAGATGTTTGATCCTCAACCTTATCATCTAATATGACGGTTTAAGTTTCTGTTAAACCCAAATAGTGAGTAGGTTGGGTTGCAATCCTCCCACTATGTTGAGGCTCTTCAACACTTGAGAAGGATGTGTTTGACTAGATGAAGCAACATCAACAGCTCTTGTTGAAGTGCTCGCCTCTTTTACAACTCTTGTTGAAGTTCCAGTAGTTTCTTTGGAAATTTCATTTAATACGATTTGGCTCATTGGCTTATATTCTCTAATGTGGTTTCCTTCTGAGAAAGTATCATTTGTCGATATAAATACTTTATTTTCTTTTGAATCAAAGAACAGACAACCTCTCGTTTCTTTATAATAACCTACAAATAGGCATAATCTTTAACGGGGTTCCAATTTCTTTGTATTTGTCACAAACATATGTGCTAGACATCCCTAAATCCTGAGATGCCGTAAACTAATTTTACGACCTCTCCATAATTCAAAAGGTATTCCAATAACACTGATGGAACCTGATTTAAAAGGTAAGCTGCAGTCTCGACTGCATAACCCCAGAACAAGATAAATAAATAAGCATAGCTCATCATAGAGCGAACCATGTCCAACAGGGTTCTATTTCTTCTTTCTGATACACCGTTTTGTTGACATGTACCAGATGCTGAGAGTTGAGATGTGATTCCATGTTCTTTCTACCTCGATTTGATCGAAGTGTTTTAATCTTTTTACCTAACAAATTTTCAATTTCAACTTTATACTCTTTGAACTTTTCAAGTGTGTCAAACTTATGTTGCATTAGGTAAACATGTCCATATTTTGAATAATCGTTCGTAAAAATGACAAAATATTCAAACCCTCATCTGACTTTTACACTCATCGGACCACAAAGGTTTGAATGTATAAGCTCCAAGGGTTCTTTGGCTCTCTTTTTCTTCTAGACAAGATTTACATTCAGGTAAAGAATTTTCTTCTAACTCATTTAAAAGTCTATTCTTAACCAACCTTTCAATCCTATTGAGATCAATGTGACCTAGTCTTAGATGCCAAAGATGAGCATTATCTTTAGGAGAAAAAAAATTCTTTTCTTAGTTTTAATGGTTGCAATGTTGAACATTTCAATATTGTGGAGCATTTTAGACACTAACGATCTTAGTACATATAAGTTGCTTTCGTTTGTTGCAGAACAAATATCGATACTATTTTTCAAGATAAACGCTTTATCCCGAATAAAAGATGATGGAGTTAGCATGAAATTAGCGGAAGAAATCAAGATCATTAAGCATTCTAATTCATCAATTTTAGCATCTAATCAAGCATGTTCATATCAGAAAAAGAGGGTTTAAAAAAAAAACTCACTTTTGAAGACTTTGAACTTCAAATTCAACTTTAATCTTCTCATCAACAAGGTGTGGACCACCAATAGATCTTCCCTACTATTCTCTTTGGATATTAGATTGAGTTGTGGGACTTAAAATGAATTGAACTGGGGGAATTTAGAGAGGAGAAGCTCACTGGTTTTTCTCTCAAGTTGAAGAACACTTCTTCAATAAAAATCTCAGCTAAAAGTTTGCATCGCCTCCATTCTCAGCATTAAAGCCTGAATATTGTACCCACACCTCATACAATCTGATTGCATCTCAAATGGATAACTCTTACTTAAATTGTGAGTGGGATTTTGGTGTCAAAATAGTGGGAAAATCTCACTTTAGTGGAATGATCCAAAGATCAATTTTCTTTCCAATTTTGAAACTATTTTTCAAAATTAATTTTAGAAAATCTAGTTTTCATTTAAAACCAATTTTCAAAATATAATTTCAATTAAATCAAAATTCATTTGGTTATTTGAATTTTCATAAAATTCAAATTTCCAATTTTAAATAAAATTAATTCAAACAATTAATTTCAATTAAAATTTATTTCATTAATTTAAATAATAAACATCAATCCCACAATTATGAATCTCTATTTATATAATTTAATATTTAAATCGAATTTAAATATTATCCAATTTTTTGATTTGGTTTGATTCGTTAATTAAACGTGTAATTATATCACATATAATTACTATTTCCCTTAATTCGAATTTGAACGTTTCAGATTAAACTCATCACTCTATTCTAATGTTTATTCTGTTAGTGAGCTAGTAGGGGGACCTAATGGACTTACAGATCATGGGCTCCAACGATCCGATATTAATCGGTTAAACTCTTTAAACTGGACTAATCAACATTCATTAACTATTAGGTTACTCCATTAAAGCCTAGTAATTACACTCCCCTCACTGTAGATATAATTGTGTCCACTCGATATAACCATAATTAGTAAGTTAACTATTCACAGATTTTTCGTAATAATGGCTGTGTCAATAACTGTTTTACCACCGAGATTACATCTTGTTCCTTAAGTCTTACTGATAATCTAATGAACAATTGATTTGTGATCCAATCATTAAACCGAGTCCCTCTCGGGCCAATGAAAGGATGGAGCCCCTTGTTCAAGTCTTTAATTAGTACTTAAGAGAACAATCTCTTTACTATCCCTAACTCGGGTAAGAGTGAATTCTATCTTACACCCTATGTCCCCAGCTATCTACCCGGCCTTATTCCTAACATGGGAGACTTATTGAATCGGCACTATTAAGTCAACCCTCACCCATGCAAATCTAAGGATAATCTCGAATAAATAAGAGTTTACAGTTTGCTATGGATTAAAGTCAAATTACCTAGGTCATTGCTTTGAAATAGTCCGTCTTAAACAGTAAACAACGTTATAAAGTAAGAGTGACTTGTTTCTCAGTCCAGTCTTACTCATTGTATAGGATGCTCCCACTCGCATGTCTCTACATGAACGATTCAGGATCACATCGTTTGTACTAAATACAAAGTGGGCCACATTGAATAGTGTTACCAGAATAGAATACCTTATTCGTATCCTATAGACTATTTTGGCTATTTACTAGAATTTGATCCATTCTTATGTCTCTACATAAAGTCCAAGTATTCAGTAATAACCATGAACCTTAGTTTATTGGATTAGTCTTTACAAGTGCAATTTATATATTTAATAACAGTTTTATTGATTAAACTTCAATAATATCTTTATTGTAAATAAAATATGTTTAGTATTACAAATTGTGAGATTTAGGACAATCAACCCAACAAAAGATACATTGAAAGAGTGTTCTAACAAACATAAAACTGAAATCAAGTTTCATTTAAAATTAGGAACATAGTAAACATTGTCTAACAACATAAACTTTGATTCAAAAAACAACTTCAAACTCCCAACTGCAATCGACGAGACAACCTCTCCTGTTCCAACCCATAGAGTCATCTCTCTCGCTACCAGTTGTTTCCAGGAACTAGTTTCTTGCAAAGAAGTGCAAACGTGTTAGTGGCTCCTGAATCAAGTATCCAGCTATTGTTATCATTTTCCACCAAACACATTTCTAGAACTAGTAAATCATATTTACCTTCTTTTTCCTTCTTTTTCTCGGTCAAATATTTTTTACAATTCCTTTTCCAATGCCTATCTTAGTTGCAATGATAATAGATTCCTTTTGCAACTTTTACTTTCTTGCCCTTTCTAGCATTATCAATAGCACTACCAAAACCATATTCATCGTGTTTCCCAAGTTGTATAATTTTCTCTAGTTAATTTTTCGGTGCCAAGCAAAGTAACAATTAAGCTAGACATGTTGACAAAAACAAATTACTTATATTAGACACTTGTGCAAAAAATCATTTTTCATTTTAATCCAACCAATTTAGCAAAAATTAATGAACCCCGACATCAATGAATTTGGAATGATACATTCAGTGATTTGGAATAAGTGTCACTTCAGGGTGTACAGTTATTCTCATCGCTGAAGTGAGACTCTCTCAATCAAATATTATCCCAGAATAACTCCTTATTCATATAATATTTAATTACCATTCATTTGGTCAATAAATCATTAACTGCCTTCATATTTTATCATAAGTGTAGCCCTTCATTTTCAACCCTATAACCTCGCTCCAACCAGTCTATCTCAGAGAAGAACATAATTGGTGCAATTGCTTATAGCGATCTTATCCATTTCTAGAGTTTGTAACGTCCTTCCCCCATGCAAATACCTACCTAAGGGAGGGTGCGTCCAGGGCACTACGAGGCAAAGCATGAAGGAAACATTACAAACTAACAAAGGAGACTGCAGGATATGTTGTCACACGTCCTTCTCCCACTTACTATAAATATTTTCTCCATTCACTTTGATATTGACCCATGCAAATACCTTTCTAAGAGAGGGTATGCATAGGACACCACGAGGTCGAGCATGAATCTCACCCTATGAACTCTTTAGAAGAATATGGGTGAAAAAAATATATATCACATATATCTTTTTTCTATCACTAAGTGATCTACCATTTGGGTTTATTAACTTAGAAAAAAAAAAGCTAAATTATTTTAACTAAGTCCTTGTTAAATTTTCTCAATATAACGTTTATATTGAATAATTTAACAATATGTATTTTTGTTCATTAAACTCTTTTAATGAAAATAATCACTTATTCCATGCTTATAAAATATTTGTCTAATTCACCTTCCAGGTCCATTCCCAGGTAAAGATATTCCATTTCCATCAACTTAAAAACCTCAGCCTAGACAGAACATTCCTTAGACAAAGGTCCCTTATGGACAATTATTTTATAAATTTAATCTTTTAACCAAGTTCATTTTAATCAAAATGAATTAAAAGATTAACTTATTTCTAATCTCATTAGAAAAACATTTAACATAAGTCAAGGTGAATCAATTTCGAACCATTTAAAAAGCTTTTGAACTTAAATTTACATGCAACTCTTGATTATCAATTTTAATCTAATTCATTGAACTTATAACCTTTATAAAACAATAAATTTGTCAAAATCCTTTTCGTTTGCATTATGACGACTTTGATTAAATATAATGTTTATATTAATCTAAATAATGTCATGCTCAATGCAAAATTCATTTTTCATCTAATTATAACGCTTATAATTATCATACATGAAAGATAAACATACGTATTCACTTATCTACATATTCATTATAACTTTTATGATGCATGAATATGCTCACTCAAAACATGCATCCAAATAATATAACAATTATATTATAATGCATGAGCATGCTTATATTAGTCATGTAACTATATAACATTTATATAATGCATGATCATGTTTATCCTAAGATGGGATTTTAAAACTATATGACATACATTATGCAACATATAAAACATATAGTTAAATAATACATTATATGCATATAAAACTATATAAAAGCTACGATAAACCAAATATTGATAATCTAATTTTAACAAAATTAGAATTACAAAGGAAAGTTGTCATCCTTTGGAAGAGACTTTTGCGATTAGCTATGTGCTAGGTATCTTTCATGATGCACAAACCGAGATGGATAAGGGATTTTCGTTAAACTCCACGCATGGTAGCTGAAGCGTTTGACACATGGATTTTGAGTATCACATGCGTTGGACAATGAAGCTCAACGCATGTACATCATCCCTCCTCATGCAACTATGAGCATTGCATCCACCGCGCCTAAGTCCCTTCACTACATGGGCATCGACTCACCACATGGGTATGCCACCTGCCACATTGGTTTTGAGTACCATATGTGTTGGACAATGAAGCTCAACGCATGGGCATCGTGAGTATTGCATCCACAGCGCCTAAGTCCTTTTATCATATAGGCATCGACTCGCCGTAAGGGTATGCTACCTGCCACATGGGTTTGCGTTCAGCCTTGTAAGTGTCAACACATGGTATGCGTTGACACACTTACCTTCAAGCTCCTCTGCTTTGCAAGGCCATCACCTCATTGCATGAAATGTGTCCTGCCGCAAGCCATCATCACATGTCATCTTGCCACAAGCTATCATTGCATGCCAAGATACGGCCAGGCGCTGCGAGACAAAAGCAAAATCCTCTATTTTTCTCTAAAAAAAATGGGCTACATGTTGGGATTAGTGTCCTAATTCTACCAGAGTCTCGTAGTTTATAAAATGTACACATTGTTATGAATAAAATAAGAGTTATTTTATTTGGCATTTACTTATATCCAATAAGCAGAGCTCCATGGTTATTGTATGTAAACTTAAGCATGTATATGAGATATACAAGTGGATCATGCCTTAAGTGATAACCTAAAAAGGTCTGTAGTATAAGGATTAAGGAGGGATACCTGATCCTGGTGACACTACGGATACGACCCGCTTTGTAGAGGTATACAAGTATTGCAAACTACTACAGATGGTAGATCCTGACCATTCATGTGGAGACATGTGAGCGGAGGTGTCCTATACAAAGAATTTGTATAAGATCGAACCACGAGATTAATAGTTTCTTTATGTAATGCCATTGATACTTGAGACTTACATCTCACCTAAATGACCATAGGTGGCATGACCTCAATCCTGAGTGTTTTGGGAACTTCTATCTTTGAGAGGGCGGTCCTTTGATTAGTATGGGTGAGAGTGGCCAGATTGTCAACTCAACAAGCCTACCTTTTTATGGATTTGTCTAATTTGGGAGCTAGGAACTCAGTTACACAAGATGAAATTCACTCCTTCCTCGAAGCAGGGGTAAGTAGATAGATTGCTCCCTTAACGGCTGATTCCGAGTCTTGAACATAGTGACCACAACTTCTCTTTGAAAGAGAGGACTTAGTCAGAAGAACTATGACTTATGTTCATTAGAGGGATCATACTTAAGGAGTTAGATGTAACTACAGCAGCATAACGATTATTGGCCCAGCTATACTTACAAGCGATCAATGGAGTGTCCAACAGTTAAAGGATGGTGGATTTCGTGATTAAAGAGTTTAGTCAGTTATTCACGTACCCTTGGAGCTTCAAGCTACAGGTCTATAAGGTCCCTTTGGAAGCTCAATGAATTCAAGTTGAGAATTAGTTCTTGGTGTTGATTTGAAATGTTCAGATTGACAAGAGGAAATTCGATTATATATGATATGATCGGTGTGATGTATGAAATACATCAAGTGAAGGATTAGTGTAAATATGATTTACATTAAGTACCATAAAATAGAAAAAGAACTATGGTCTATATATTTCATGAGAAATATTAAAACTATAGGTTATAAATATAGTATGGTAAGTTGGTTATCACATATATTTATAATAATATTAATTATTGGATAATTATCTCTTTTTCTCTAATAACCAATTGAGTGGGAGGTTATTGGTGGTTTTATGGTAACCGTGTGCTAAAAAGAAAAAGGTTTTCCTAAATTTAGGAGAGTTGCTATTCTCAGAAAGACACTCACGGATTGCTGTCAAGTGAATTGGTTTCACTAAACGATAGCTAAAAGAGAGACTAAACGATTGTGGAGTGTTACTATACGATAGTTCACTCAGCTGGTCGTAGCTAAACGATTGTAGGGCATTATCTATATGATAGGTTGTCATTGTTTACACGATTGAGCATTCGTCTATACGATAGACACTTCTCATCTCCCACTTGCTCAATCGTTTACTCGATTGTTATTCCTCCAGTCTCTTCCTCTAACCAAATCCACACAAAGCCCACACTTTTGGTTTCTCACACCGAGAATACCAAGGTAGCCATTGTAATGGTGTCCTCACTCAACTCGACTGAGTTTGAGGTATCTCATTAATATAAAATTCTCTTATTTGATTTGAACAATTTAAATCAATTTTCATTACTATCCTTTAGTGTGCTAACAATGAGACCTTATGAACCTACATATTAGAAGCTCAAATGATATGAGATTAATTGATTAAACTACTTTACTCCAATTAATTAATATTCATTAACTATCGATCACTCCACTAAATATCAATAGCTACCCTCTTCGCACTATAGATAAATTTCTGTACCATGGATATGACCATCAACAGAGCGATAACTCTTCACAAATACTCATAATTACAACTGGAGCAAAATACCATTTTACCCCTACAGTTACATCTTACTTCTTAAGTACTGCTGATTCCTCTAGTGAAGAAACAGTTTATAATACAATTATAAACTAACATCTCTCAAACCAGTGAGAGGTTGAAGCCTCATTTTTCAAGACCCAGAAGCAGCTATTAAGAGAGTAAGTTATCTACTTTTCCTAGGAATGGGAATGAGTGAATTCCATCTTGTGTAGTTATGCTCCCAGCTCCTTAATCAGATAAATTCCCAAAATGATAGGCTTATTAAGTCGACTGTTATGGCTACTCTCATCCTACAGATCAAACGACTGTCATCATAATAGGAGTTCATAACTCACTCAGAATTAAGGTCAAGTCTTCTATGGCCATCCTAGTGAAATATTAGTTTCTTCAAGTAATGGTATTATAAAGAGAAACTAATTATTTTGTGGTCTGGTCTATGTATAAATTTCTTTATACAGGATACTCCCACTCACATGTCTTTACATGAACAATATGGTTGATATTGTTTGTAACACTTACATCTCATGTAACAATTATAAAGTGGGTCGTATCCGCAATGTTATAAGGATAAGGTACCCAAGCTTCATCCATTTATTGCAGACCTTTTAGGTCATTACTTGAACATAAACCCCCTTTATGTCAACCACAAAATGTTCAAGTGCCATCTAACCTTGATCTTAGTTTATTGGATTGAATTAATGTTGTTTAAATGTCAAATAAAATACCTCTGATTTTATTAGATGAATAATTTGAATTAACAAAACTACAAACCACGAAATACACTAGATTTAGGACATCAATCCCAACAACGATGTAGTAAGAGACCCTCATCTTATGACAGTGGACAACTCAGCTTGAATCCGGAACTTTATCACTACCTGGGGGTTAGGGGGAACATAAAACATTGAAAAGTATGAGCTAAATCCCAGTTAGTGGTAATTTAATATTAACATGAGTTCTCTTTCTAATCATAAAAAAATTGGTCAAATCATTCAATAAATTATTGCCAAAGTATACAAGATCCAGTAATATCTCAAACACGTGCTAGTAAGACAGTGGCAAGAACATGTCTCATAGAAAGCACATTATAAAGCATTAAGAGTTATCAGAAAACAACACCAACTCTATATCCAAATATTCATTTACAACGAAAGGTTACTCTGGACAAGAAATTCCCCCCGTGGTGTAAACTAAATAAAAAGGTCATATGTGCACACAGAGTTACCTCAAGGCTAAACATAGATACAAACCACATGCCCAAGTTACTCTAGACTTCCCGGTATAAGCTAGCCACATCTGACCTCGGTAGCCCCCTTGATAGCCTAGGTAGCGCTACAAGCGCAGGTTTCTCTAGATTTCCTGGTATACTCTGACCATATCTGACTCTGGTAGCCCCCTGATCGTCTGAGTGGTGCTATTGAAATATATTTAAGTAGCATGGGAAAGAACCACCTCTTGGGTACAAGAATTAGTAGTTTGAAACCACTTTTACAAACCATTCAAAATCCGTAAATCCACCATCAAAAGGTTTTCTTACAAAACCATACAAAGCACAATAATGTAAGATCATGTTCCAAACTACTTTTTCATAAATCAAGCTCATATCAAGCTAATAGGAATTCATAAATCAAGATTCAAACATTTTTGAAATAGTAATTAAGTAAAACATATCATACCATCACATTTCATAAATCATAGCATACTATCGTATATATATATTCTTTTTATATCAAATACTCGAAGTAGAACCATTCACAGTTCAAATATATAGTTTATGTTGAAAACAATTGAACACAAACCACTTACAGTCATGGGCATGAGTTCCTTGGCTTATAAGCCCTCCCGATCTCAATTTGACTTGAAACAAAATCCCAAGGTTATTACACACTCACAAGAAGTCAAATTAACCCTAAACAACTCTTAGTGATTTAATGAGACCATTCACATGTTGCTCCTTAAGTCTATTTTTCTCAAATGATCCAAAATGGCCCAAAAATCACTTTAAAATCCAAAATTATTCATTTTAGGGTCAAATAGAATCATGTTAGACATGGTTTGGTCTATGATGAGTTATGCTCAGTTACCTGACTCGTTTTGGGGTCATGTAGTAATAACTGCAATATACATTTTGAACAATGTTCCATCCAAACGTATTTCTAAAACTTCTTTGAAATTATGGAAAGGTCGTAAAGGTAGTTTATGACACGTCAGGATTTAGGGTTTTCCAGCATATTACTTGAGGAAAATCCAAAGAAATTGGAACCTTGTTCAAAAGTATACCTATTTGCAAGCTACCCCAAGGAAACAAGAGGTGGTCTCTTCTTTGATCTTAAAGAAAATAAAGTATTTATGTCAACAAATGCTACAATTTTTTGAAGAAGACCACATAAGGGAGCATAAGCCACGCAGTAAAATCGTGTTAAATGAGCTTCCAATGAAACTACTGAAACTTCAACAAGAGTTGTTGAAGAGGCTAATACATTAATAAGAGTTATCGATTTTGGTTCATCTATTCAAACACATCCATCTCAGGAGTTAAGTATGTCTCGACGTAGTGGGAGGTTATAAACCTATAAACCAACCTACTCGCTATATGGGTTTAATAGAAGTCGTTAAAGATCCATTGACCTATAACCAAGCAATGAATGATGTGGACAAAAATGAATGGTTAAAGCCATGAATTTGAAAATGGAGTCAATGTACTTCAATTCTGTCTAAGATCTTATAGATCAACCTGATGGGGTAAAACTTATAGATTGCAAATGAAACTACAAGAGGAAAAGAGGTATAGATTGAAAGGTGCAAACCCTTAAGGCTAAACTGATGGCAAGGGGTTATACCCAGGTTGAGGGAAGACTATGAAGAAACTTTCTCACCTGTTGCTATGCCTAAGTCTATCTGAATTCTCTTTCCATTGCCACATATTATGACTATGAGATATGGCAAATGGACATCAAGACTGCTTTTCTGAATGATTGAAGATACCATCTACATGAAGCAACTAGAAAGATTCATTGACGAAGGTTAAGAGCAAAAGGTTTGCAAGCTTAATCGGTCAATTTATGGATTGAAACTTGCGTCTCAATCTTGGAATATAAGATTTAATAGTGTAATCAAGTCTTATAGCTTTGACCATAATGTTGATGAACCTTTTGTTTATAAGAAGATCATCAACAGTTTAGTAGCTTTCTTAGTATTGTATGTGGATGATATTCTACTCATTCGGAATGATGTAGGTTTACTGATTGAAATAAATAAAAGGCTAGCCATCCAATTCCAAATGAAAGATTGGGTGAAGCACAATTTTTTCTAAGGATCCAAATCATAAGGGATCATAAGAACAAAATGCTAGCCTTGTCTCAGGCATTGTATATTGACAAGATATTTGTCAGATATTTGATGCACAATTCAAATAAGAGTTTATTACCTTTCAGATATAGAATTGTATTATCTAAGGAACAATGACCTAAGACTCCTCAAAGGTTGAGGAAATGAGATGGATTCCCTATGCATCGGTTGTGGGCAGTTTTATGTATGTCATGTTGTGTGTACAAGGTCTGACATTTGTTATGTAGTTGGGATAGTCAGTAGATATCGATCTAATCCAGGATATGATCATTAGACTATAGTTAAAGTTAAGACCATCCTCAAGTATCATAGGAGAATGAGGGACTACATGCTTATATATGAAGCTAAGGACTTGATCCTCCCAAGATACATTGACTTTGATTTTTAGACTGATACAGTTTCTAGGAAATCTACATCAGGATCAATATTCACTTTTAACAAAAGGGTTATAGTCTGACATAGCACAAAACAAGGTTGTGTTGCCGACTCTACCATGGAGGCAAAATATGTGGCTGCTTGTGAAGCTGTCTGGCTTTGAAAGTTTTTTATAGACTTTGAAGTTGTTCCTAACATGTCAATGTCCATCACCTTTTATTGTGATAATAGTGGTGTTGTGGCAACTTCCAGGGAGTATAGAAGCCACAAGAGAGGAAAGCATATAAAGCGTAAGTATTTGATACGGGAGATTGTGCATCAAGGAGACATGATCGTCACAAAGATCGCTTCGAAGCACAATGTTGTTGTGCCATTTACAAAGGTTCTCACAACTAAAGTTTTTTAGGGTAACCTAGAGAGTCTTGATCTACGGGACATGCATCATCTTGTCTAAGGCAAGTGATAGATGTTATTAGGTATAATGTATTCTCTAGTTTATTGTATTGTGTACTTTATTTGTCTTGTACTTTGTATTGCACACCCCATTAGTTTTAGGATAAGTAGAAGATTGTTGAGGTCGATGATCTAAATCTCGTGGTATGCGTAGTTTGTAAATTGTATTCGAATTATTTATTCAATAAAATAAAATGTTATTTTATTCGACATTTAAATTTCGTTAACTCAATCCAATAAACTAAGATACAAGGTTATTTTATGTAACTTAAACATATACTGATTGACATATAGATAGATCATGTTTAAGTAATAACCTAAATGGTTTGTAGTATATGGATAAGGTTGGGTGTCTTATCCTCGTGAAATTACGGATACGACACACTTTATAACTGTTACAAGAGTTGTAAAGTGTTACAAACAAATGTGATTCTAATAGTTCACATGGAGACATGTGAGTGAGGGCATCTTATAAAAAAAGTTTGTATAAGACTAGAGCGAGAAATGATTAGCTTCTTTTTATAACACCGTTAGTTGAAGAGATTAACATTTCATAGAATGACCATAGGTAACTAGACCTTAATCTTAAGTGAGTTATGAATATCTGTCTATGAGGGCAGTTCTTTGATCTATATAAGTGAGAGTGGCCATAATCGCCGACTCAATATGTCTATCATTTTGGGGATTTGTCCGCCTAGGGAGCTGGAACTATAAAATACAAGAAAGTAATATATTTGAATGAGATTCAAATATTAATTATATGAATGAGGTTCATATAAATACTATAGATCAAAATTAATGCGAATAAGATTCATATTAAAACTGTATGTTATGAGAGAGTTATGCATTTTAATATGATTTAAATGCACGTTTAATTAAATATGTGATATTTAATTAAATTTATAATTAATTAATAAGATTAATTATTATTGTTGTTATTATTATTATTCATATTATTATTTAATCTTATAATTTATTAATGAGATTAATTAATTATCATTATTTAACTAAAATTAAATTTTGAATTTGATTTTAAATAAATAATACTAATTAAAAAAACTCCTCTCAAATTATTGGACTGAGGGGAGTTAACTCTCCTCACATATTATTTTGAGGGAGAATTTTTCATTCTGATGAAACACAAAAAGAAAATAGAACTCTCTCAACCTCTCTCTCACACAAAATTTCTCTATAATCTTCTCTTTCACTTTTCTAAAATGAAAGCAAGATCCCACGATCTTATTCTTTGTTAGAGAATAACAAGGTTTCCTCGTGTTAGTTTATATATCGTTTGGGTTCTTGGAAGAAGATTTGAGTTCGTGTTGTTCTAGTTCGTAGAAGGAAATTCCAAGAAAAAAATATTCAAGGGTAAGTTTTCTCATCCATATGTTAAAGCATGTTGTAATTTAGATTATTTATCTTATTCTATTTATTTCTCTGTTTTTCACAGTTGTCAAAACGAATTTAAAGACACGCATTCACGCGCTTCTATTGAGGAATTCAATTCCTTCAAAATATGTGTCAAACTACAATTAATCAGATTGTGTGGTGGTATAATATATATTATTTGGCTTCGCTTTGAGCTTTTGGTAGCCCTTAGCATATTGGAGAGGTTTTTTAAAATTTTGATAGATCTTAGGCATTTGATATAGATTTGAAATACATTGTGTAACCCTAAAAGATCAAAGATTAAAATATATAAAATTTAAACCCCTATTAAATTGGTGATGTTGATTTAACATATTATATTATATATACCTATATAATTGCTCTCTCTATATATATACACATATATACATACATACATAAGTTATTTTTATTAGAATATATAAGTTTGAAGTTGCATGGTTTTAGAGATGGAAGTTGGATTTATCTCTATTTTAAAAATTAGAAAGGAGAAGAAGATAATTTCTATCCATACTCGAAATAGGGATCTTCATTGCCACACACCAAGATAAGCAAGGAAAAAAAAAAGAGAGAGAGAGAGAAATGATACCCTTGGTTTGTACTTTTGTGAAATAAATACATTCAATTTCAAAGCGAATACTTTTGCTAGGCTCCAACATTTTAAAGGCTTTTGTTTTGTTTAGTAGGAATCTAAAAATACCTATCCCATAGCCCACTACTTTTCAATATTTACAACCCTATATCTTGATAAGATGTCTACCTTTTGATTCTCACTTTGAATGGATAGGTTTTAAGATTCTTTCATATATAAGGATAAAAAATACCAGTCCATATGCCGATATATCTGTAAATTGAAGAATTCGATATTGATATTAGATATTCACAAATATCTTTGATATCTTTTTATAGATGCTCGTAAAGTATAAAAAATGACATCTATTTAATATAATATAAATAGAAATACTAACAACAATATCTATAATTTAGATTGAGAATAAAACAACTAATTTATTAAACTAAATAATTTTTTAAAATTTTTTGACTAACAGAAATATTCGTCGACATATCCATAAAATTGAAATTTCGATACCGATATCGACATTCGATATCTTAATCCTTGTTCATATGACTCAAAATCAACATATACTTAATTAATAGATCAAAACAAGTTATTTTCCTTAAAATTGGACAAAGTTTCTAATCAATTGGTTTAAATGGCAATATTTTAGAAGATCTCATTTTTCCCTTGAAACTTGTAACTGTATATCAAATTTTGTTCTAAATTTTTAATTTCATCAAATTGTAATTTGAGTAAGGATTTTGCAATTTTAACTTTAAACTTAAAAAATTGTTTGTTGCATTTTTCTCTCTTTAGTTAATGTTAAATTTTGTTTGAAAGATTGTTTAATAAGTATTCTAATATTTACGTTCAATGAATGATAAAAACATATGTATAGAGGAAAAAGAATTTCAAAGACAAATGACATTTGAGCTAATTTTTTCCTTTAAGATTTAAAGTTTTGATAAATTTATTTCAAGGTCACTTTAGTTTTGCATATTGATAAATGAAAATTTGTGCAAAGTTTGATATTATTTAAATGAGTGAGTTTCTACATTTTTTTTAGTAGAATAAACAATACATATCTAAATTTAGAGTCTAATTTAACAAAATTAAGTGGTAAATTTAGTTCATATAATTGATAAGTTTACGGGGAAAAAATCAAACTTCTATGTTGTAAAATATACATATATGTAATCATAAATGAAGTAATAAAAAATAATGGGAGGGTGTGTATAGGGATGAAAGTCCTAACGTAGTGGAAAACATATAACCAAAAGTCATTATTAAAATACCCATACACGGGACAATTTAGAAAGAACAAGTGAGAATCCAATTCTCTAATTGGGATTTTAGAACACCACCAAAAGAGAATCTTCCTATCCTCTAAGAAAACCTTTGGTAATTTTTGGTTTGTAAGAATTAATTGAATTAGGAAAAAGAAGAGGAGAAGGAAGAAATTTCTTTTAGAGAAGTAAAAGAGGCCAAAACTATTCGGTGC